>NC_143586.1:157087242-157450997 GCF_048544385.1 Mastigoproctus giganteus | reverse complement strand
GACACAAAATCATACTTCGTTTACTGATCATGTGGTGGAAATCCCAAGATCCATCAGGAGAACAAGCAAGGTTTCTCAGGTCATCAGCCAGCGAAACCCTTGCAACAAACAGGAAATGAATGGGACGTGAAATGTACGAACTCTACTGAGATTGGGGAAGCTGGAAGAGATGAAAAGGATGATGCATGATAGGGAAATGGACAACTTGGGCTTGTGTGAAACCCAATGGCAAGGTAATGGTGAAAATAAAAACATCTCCAAGAAACCTAGTAATTATCCAGGTGTACTTCCCAACATCTAACAGTGAGGACCAGGAAATAGAAGAGATGTATGAAAAAAATCGAGGATCTCTTGAAATTGACAAAGGATGACAGTCGTGTAATCAGGGGAGAAGACTTCAATGCCATGGTTGGATCGCAATATGATAGAGTAGGATTTGGGAAGTTTGGACTGGGAAACAGGAATAGCAGAGGCAACAGGCTGTTAGACTTCTGTGAACAGTACAATATGGTGACAACCAATACCTTATTTTAGGTACCACAGAGAAGAAGGTACACCTGGAGAGCACCAGGTGATATACAATGCTATCAAATTGATGCAATTTGATAAAATTGCATCAATTTGATAAAAAATTATGTAATCAATGCTATCAAATTGATTACATAACAGTCAAGACAAGATACCACAACCAAATTAAGTCGAGTCACAGTTATCCTGGAGCTGAAGTTGACAGTGACCACTGTCTAGTAATGGCAAAGTGCAATCTTAGATTTAAGAAATTCAAACGAATTGGAAAGATTAGCTGGGATTTGGATAAATTAAAATATGAACATGCTAAGAGGAATTATGAAGAGAAAACAAATAAAATCATAGCTAACATAACAGGAGAGATCAACTAGGATTTGATAAGCAAAGTATATTAAAAGTAACGCAGGAGACATTAGGAAGGAGGAGCTTTGGTCCAAGGAAACCATGGATCACGGAAGAAATACTAGAACTCATACAAAGATGTAACAAACACAGGAAAATATCCACACAGGAAGGTCAGGAGAACTATAGATACACAAAGAACCTAATTACAACCAAATGTCGGGAAGCAAAACAAGACTGGATGAATAAAATGGTAGAAGACATTGACAAGGACTTGACAAAGGGAAGAACAGACAAAGCATATAAGAAGATTAAGTTATTACAATACAACACCAAAATGAGGAGTATAATGATTAAAGACAAAGAAGGGAACCTACTGATGGAACCAGAGCAAATTGGTGAGTGTTGGAAGGAATATCTAGAAGAACTCTACTGTGGAGAAGAAACAATTGATGAGAACGATATTGAAACAGAAGACAAGGTGGAAGAGGATGCTAAAGGCTCAACAATTACAAGGAGTAAATTTGAGTTAGCATTAAGTCAATTAAGGAACAAGAAAGCAGCAGGACCAGGACCAGGACCAGCAATGTCCAGACGAAGCAACTCAAGAATATGGGAGGAGACATGAAAAATAGGCTTTATCAAGTGATACAAAAAATCTATGAAAGTGGTGAAATCCCAAATGACTTTAATAAAAGTAGAACAATCACTCTACCAAAAAAAGGAAATGCTAATGACTGTGCCAATTACAGGACTATAACCCTACTGTCCCATGTATCCAAAATCATCTTGAATGTAGTGAAGAACAGGATCAAGAAAAGGATTGAAAAGGTCATTGATCAAGATCAGTTTGGCTTCAGAACTGGATGTGGGACAAGGGAGGCGTTTCTAGCAATGAGAACAATTCTTGAAAGAATTGAAATGAATAGGAGAACATACATTGCTTTTGTTGATATACAAAAAGCCTTTGATAACATAAATTAGAAGTTGTTCAGAGTCATGAAAAACTTTGGCCTGGACTGGAGAGACAGAAGGCTTATCCTGCATCTGTACAAGACACAACGTACTGAGATAGATATTAATGGTACCATAAAGGAAGCAAGGATCAGGAGAGGTGTGAGGCAGGGTTGCTCTTTATCCCCGTACCTTTTCAACATGTTCATCGAGGAATCCATAACAAAAATGAAGCAGGAAGCAAAGGGTATCAAGATTAATGGACAACAGATTCACTGCATCAGATTCGCAGATGACATAGCATTATTAACTGACTCAGAGCAGGAGCTGTGTTTGTTTGTTTGTTATTTGGTTTTTAGGAGCATTAGCAACTAAGGCCATATTGCTCCGGGACATGCGGTGGTCATTCTCTGACCTTTCCGCATCCTCCGTATTTGGTGGTCACAGGCTCGAACCAGGAGCTGTGTAAGATGTTGGAAAGGCAATCATTAAGACTACAAGATTCACATCTAAAGATAAATGCACAAAAGACTAAAATACTTGTCATCACCAAGAATGATGAATAACCTCAAACAAACATCAAAATGGGGAACAACAAAGTAGATCAAGTGAAACAGTTTTGTTATTTGGGGAATGTCATTACTCAGGACAACTGGTGCGCTACAGAGATCAGAAAAAGAATCACCCTTGTCAAGCAAGCTTTCAGTAACAAGCAAAATATTCTAACCAGCAGACACATCGACAGAGAGACCAGCAAAAGGTTTGCCAAGTCATTCTTTTGGAGTGTGCTGCTGTATGGAAGTGAAACCTGGACATTACGCAATGGAAATGTAAGTCTGGCTTTGGAAATGTAAGTCTGGACGAGGATGTTGAGGATTAGTTGGACTGAGTGACAATCCAATGAATCTGTCTTGAACAAAATGCAAGAAAAGCGGCAGCTACTCACAACTGTGGAAAAAAGACAATCTAAATTTTTAGGACACACCCTAAGACATAACAAATTTTTAGTGAATATCTCAGAAGGAAAAATATTGGGAAAGAAAGGAAGGGGACAACAAGGAAGAAAATTCTGAGGAAAATGAAGTTTAGGGGATATGAAGAAATGAAACGTTCAGCAGAAGACAGGGATGTATAGTTGCAGCGACAAGGCGAAGCCTTTAGAGTTTGATGATGACGAACTAAAGAATTTATAGTTTCAAAAAATAGTTATACTGATACCAAATGGTAAGAAAAAACTTAAGAGTTTTTTCTTACCATTTGTAAGAAACTGGAAGTGAAGCAGTGGTTAGACAGGTGAAAGGATTTGAAAAAACTTAAGAGTTTTTTCTTACCATTTGGTATCAGTATAAGTATAGAGCTGTAGACATTAGAATTTTACTTTTAAGTATTAATTATTTTAATCATGAAACTTAATTATGGATTTGTCAAAGGTGGAAACTATATTTATTTGATATCCCATTCCCCCCACCATTAGTAAATAAATATATATATATATATATTTTTTTTTTTTTTTTTTGTATAGTTTAAGTACAATAGGTAAGATATATTTCATATAGGATAAGCTGGTAGCTAATTAACCCTATAATAGCCATAACTGGTCCACGAGGCTAAACCTAGTAAAGGATGATCATTAGTCAAAGTAAAAGTAAAAATAAAACAAATAATAAACATAATAATAATATATATCAAGTCAAAACTAAACCTTGTTTAGTTTACTTTACATAAGTTATTTATTTATTAATTTTCTATATTTTATATATATATATATATATATATATATATATATATATATGTATATATAGACAAAAAGGTAATTATTTGTGTATTTGGTAGGGGAGTTGAGCTATCAGGTGTAATAACCATGGAAGAATTGAGAGAACCTGTATGCTAAAAAACGAATTACCTGAAATAAAATGCAATTAAGATAAGCATAATTATTGTAAGTACCTAAAGCTGTGGGTTCTAGGACTTTAACTACTTTGTATGGGGGTCGGCAGCAAAAATCGTAGGAGCCACCGCAATAAGCCAGGTCTGTTTTTAGCATACAGGTTCTCTCAATTCTTCCATGATAGCTCAATTCCCTATCAAATACACAAATACACTGATAATTACCTTTTTCTTTATTTTTCATTTTGGTTACCAGTTTTTTCTATGTTTACCATAGTACACCGGATCCATAACCCTGTCTTATATATATTTTTATATATTTTAATTTCTCATTCCTGTTTACTAAGACTTTCAATAATTTCATTGCATCTTTATCAATGTTTATATATATATATATATATATATATATATATATATATATAACAATATTGTGTGGTTTGTAAAATAAATAAAGTGCCTGTGAAAATGGAAATGAAAAGTACACAAGGTACCTGAACTAAAAGAAGTTTAAGGGATAATCGAAACTGGAAGTGAAGCAGTGGTTAGACAGGTGAAAGGATTTGAAAATCCTAGTACAAAAATGAAGAAGCGTTCATATCATAAACGTATCACTTCGTATCATGATACGAATGCTCCATCTATCCTCAAGAATTTTACCATTCCCTATGCCATTTGCTTGTCCACACTTTTTCGATCAAATTTCACTGCTTTATATTTGAATTTTAATTTTCAATCACATTAATTTAATTACCTTTCACCCCTTCCGCACGTCACATTCATTTGTATTATATTTCAGACTACACTTTTGTAAATTTGTATTTATTTTGAAGTACGAACTACCTTGTCTATTAGTATTAGAATGAAGGCCGCATATTTGCTTCCTCCCCTTTTTTAATACTACAGACAAGTTTGGAAACGCAATGCCTGATATATGGTCAGTAGTCGTCCCCTGATGAATTTCCTGGCTATGTATCATATTTTCATTTACTATATTCAGATTGTGCATATTTGCCATCCTCTGATTTGACCTCTTGCTAAAATTGCCCTCCCGTATCTGAATACAGTGTCAACCCTTCCCTATCTCTTCCATCATGCAGTATGATTGATGACTTTTGAGGTTATGATGAACGTCGTGGCGAGATCCAATATTCCTTACATTTCGAGGGTACAGCTCTAAAACGGCGTTCGCAAGCCGGCCACTAGTTAGTACACTGGACCGAACATATTGGCAACTCTCTAGGAGGCTTCCGGATCGGCTAGTGTATAATCTTGCTACCTCTACTCTGCCAGATAGCGACTGGAGGGAGTCCGAGTAGTGTGTATGCGGGGAGCATTGTCAAGGCCACGTTAAGTCAAGGATCTGGGTATATTCTTACCACTTGTATGCCATATCCAAAAATTTCATTACTTCATACAGCATGTCCCACCCACTTTTTCTTACTATTGAATACATCATGGATTGTCAAACTAATAGAGCAAGCTTATCTGCGAAAAGATCTAAACCTCCCAAGCACTTTCTAATTCATTTCACAAATATACGTGGTCTCAATTCTAATCTCAACGATGTCCATTTCCACTTGCAGTCTGCCAAACCCCATGTACTTTTTCTGACAGAATCTCAGTTATCGGTTGATTGAACTACTGCTCATCTCAGATGCCCATATTATTCAGTGTATGATTCCTTTCCCCTCAAAGGTGGCACTTGTGCATATGTCTGTTCTGATATTTCCTGTCAGAGACTTGGCAATTTAGAATCTCCTCCCTTTGATCTTCTCTGGCTTAAAATCTCTCTACCTCATTGTGTAAAATTCATCTGTTGTCGCTACGTTCTCCCAACTCCACTAATCACTTGGAGCTCTTTGACTCTCTCTCTTTGCAACTTGACTTTCTCCAGTCCAACTTTACTAACAGTGAGGTAATTTTCCTTGGTGATTTTAATGTTCACAACTCCAGCTGGCTTCCGTTTTCTAGTCACACCGACCCAGCAGCTTGAGATGCTGAGGCTTTTGCAATTACTAATGACCTAGCACAGATTGTTCATTTACCTACAAGAATACCGGACAATCCTTATCACACAGCCAATACGCTTTATCTTTTTCTCACAAACAACCTTTCTAAGTACACGGTCGAAGTGAGAGGTCCTTTAGGCGCTTCAGCTCACAACTTGGTGATTGTCTCTTCTCCAATGGACCGTTTATCTCATGGCTATTCCCAACCTCGTGTTGTTTGGCATTACAAGAATGCAAAATGGGATGACCTGCGAGACTTCTTTTCTTCTTTTCCTTGGTCGGATTACTGTTTCAAAACTTCTGATGTCAACATTTGCTCAGATCGTGTCAGTGAAATTATTCTTGCAGGAATGGAAACCTTTATCCCACACTCCACTTTAAAATCTCATCCTTTATTTAAACCTTGGTTTTCCAATAAATGTGCTAAGGCTGTTCAAGAGTAGAATCATATCATAATTGGCTTGTTTCTAATTCTTGAGTGTCATTTTCTGCCTACACCAAAGCTCACAACAATTGTAAAGGAGTTATTAATCAGTCCAAACTAGAGTTTGAACAGGCTAAGAGTAGAAAACTTGCTTCTTGCATTAATGGTAGCCGAGCATTCTGATCTCTTGCCAAAGCTATTGGCCGCAACTTTTGCCCATCTCTGCTCCCACCTCTGTCCAAACCAGATGGTTCTGTTGTCACTTCAGCCAAGGATAAAGCTGACCTGCTAGCATCCCATTTTTCTTCCAGCTCATATATTAATGATCTTGGTGAAACACCTCCCACCATTCCCAACACGCTCCATTCAATGCCTCCTGTGGTCTTCTGTCAAAAGGATATCAGAAGGATTTTGATGAATCTTGATGCTAAGAAAGCTCCAGGTCCTGATGGTATTTCTCCACTTGTTCTCAAAACCTCTGCTCCTGAACTTACTCCTATTCCTTGCCGCCTTTTTTCACTTTTTTATTCCAAAGGTGTTTTTCCTTCTGCTTGGAAATTTGCTCATATCCAGCCAGTTCCTAAAAAGGGTGACAAATCCCTCCCATCCAATTATCATTGCAATTACTTCTACTCTTTCTAAAGTAATGGAGAAATCAATTAACCGCCAACTCTTCAACTACCTAGAAACCTTCTGTCTGATCAACGATCGCCAGTATGGATTCCGTCTGTGTCGATCCACTGGTGATATTCTGGCTTATGTTACCCATTTATGGACTAATTCAATGGAAAGGTTCAGTGTAGTAGTTGCTACACAAGTAGTTGCTCTTGACATCTCAAAGGCTTTTGATCGTGTTTGGCATAAAAGGTCTTCTAAACAAGCTTCCATCTTATGGTTTGCCAACTGTTTTTAGCAATTGGCTATGCAGTTTTCTCTCTGATCGCTCACTGAGGGTGATGATGGTAGATGAGACGGTAGATGGTAGATGAGACAGAGAGCCATCTACCATCCTCACTGAGGATGGTAGATGGCTCTCTGTCTTCTAACTTCTCCACTAATGCCAGTGTCCCCCAAGGTTCAGTTCTTTTCCCCACTCTTTTCCTCTTGCATATTAATGACCTTCTTCCATTGACTAGAAATCCTATCCATAGTTTTGCTGATGATAGCACATTGCATTCCACTTTCCAACTTCTCGAAAATCTGCTACCAATTCCTTAAATGCCGATCTTCGGGTAATTCTCCAGTGGGGCAAAGACAACTTAGTTGATTTCAACCCTTCTAAAACTCAGTCTTGTCTTATATCTCGTAAAAAGGATTCTTCTGCTCCTATGCTTATCTTTAGTGACACTCTGATTTCTAGGCAAAATGATATATCACTTTTGGGGATTACCCTGACTTCTAATCTCTCTCTCTCTCTCTCTCTTTCTCTCAGCACAAGCACATTGCAAATATTGCTTACTCTGCATCCAAAAAACTTGGTTTTCTCTTTCGCTCTCGGCGTTACTTTTCTTCCAAACAGCTGATCACTCTGTATAAATCACAAATCTGCCTGCCATGGAATATTGTTCCCATATCTGGGGTTGTGCCCCCAAAACCTCTCTCAGGCTTCTTGATTCCATTCAGAAGAGGGCAGTTAGGTTAATTAATGATTCATCTCTAACAGAGTCTCTCCACTCGCTTTCTCATAGACGTACTGTTTCTGCTGCATGCCTCTTCTACAGATACTTCCATGGGCACTGTTCTTCTGAATTGGCTTCTATAATTCCCGCTCTCTCTCTCTCTCTTTCAAAACGGTCCGAACACGTGTTGCCACCAGCCCACATCCAATTTCAAACCCACAGAACCAACTTTTCATCTTCCTCATTTATTCATTCAACTGCCGTTTTCTGGAACAACCTTCCTTCATACATATTTCCTGAAAATTACAATCTACAGAAGTTCAAGTCCAACGTCAACAAATATCTTCTTTCATTTTCTCAACCTCCAACCCAAGCACTGTACTAAGTACTATAGGTTCTAATACCTCTCGTGTTTGGGGTTCACATAAAAAAAAAAAAAAAAAAAAAAAAAATTTACTCATTTATTGCTGTATTTTTTTATTTTTATTTTTTGTGTAAAAATTTGTGTATATTTTTGTGTATATTTTTGTATATTCCTCAGTCCCAGTTCATTTTTGTACTAGGTTTTTCAAATTCTTTCACCTGTTTAACCACTACTTCACTTCCACTTTCGACTATCCCTTAAACTTCTCTTAGTTCAGGTACCTTGTGTACTTTTCATTTCCATTTTCACAGATACGTTTTTTATTTTATAAACCACACATTATTTATATTCTTTTGCTTTCTTTACTGCTGCACTGCATGTTTTGGAGCATTAGACATACAATACCTTTTGTTATTTTCCTTATCCTTGTTCTGCTTATTTTGCTTTTTTAAAGTTTTATACTACTACTAAACACACACACACACACACACACTTGTCTTTTTATACTCTAGATCAGCAATATTTTTAATGCTTTCTTTCACCTTCTTGATCTTTGAGTGGTTGTTTCAAAAAAATTCACACCAGGTGGAACATTGGTGTCTTTTGCGAGAGAGCTGAGCATTAAGCAGAATAGTACATTACAGAGAATCAATACAATACTATTATAAAAATATACTAAATATTAGGATTAATAAAACAGAGTAAAAAGTCATTTTTTTATACATAGACAGGTTAAGCATATAATCAATGTAGTGGTTATTTAATACGCATAGGTTTGTTTGTTTTAGGAACATCAGTGACTAAGGCCATATTGCTCTGTGTATATTATCTGTAAATTGCGTGTGTTCTGTTGTTGATTTTCTGTTTGCTGGAAGAAAAACCTAAGTTTTTGGGAGAGAAAACCATGCCACCCTTTCCTGAGACTGACTAAATCAGCCATGTTGTGAAAAAGGCCCATAAAAATTCTTCACATCACATCATTAACAGGAAATACCTGTAGGAAATGGAACAGAAGACTAGTAAGTATATGTTGAGTATGAGGATAGACATTGAGAATAAGTTTTATGACAAGAATCCAAGTGGGATATGGTGAAAGGTATTTGTTCAAGAAGAGATTATTATTATTATTATCATCATTAGCCATATGGTGCAAGGAAGCCTCAGGCTTATGCTGCACCAGCCAAAAAAATTTCCCGAGTTGCCCTGAGAGAGAGAGAGAGAGAGAGAGAGAGAAGTAGAAAGGAATCACCAAGAAAGAGAAGAATGATGATATCCAGCTCAGGACCCTGGGTGTGCCAAGTCCATACTCACCAGATGTGAGCCCCTGGGGTTATGGAGATCAGTACCAGAGTTTATGATATTGCTGTCTGGCACAAAGACGGACAATTCTGAAATGATGGCACTGTAATCAGAAGAGACAAAGAGAATGGAGATATACTGAAAAGGAGGAAGGTACATACTGTGTGTGTGTGTGTGTGTGTGTGTGTGTGTGTGTGTGTGTGTGTGTGTGTGTGTGTGTGTGTGTGTGTGTGTGTGTGTGTGTGTGTGTGTGTGTGCAGGAAATAGAATGAAAGGAAGCAAGACTGAATTGGAGAGGTTTTTCTGATTTAATTTGGGATAAAGCAAGAAGAAATAAAGTAGAACTATGTGAAGAAATGAAGAAAGACAGAAGTGAAATGAGTGAGTGATAACAGTAATAATCACCAATGAGTTGACCCCACCACCCAGTTTGTTCATCAATTAATTTTTTAATTAACTTTTTCAACTATCATCATTCTCTCTTTTTTTTTTTTTTTTTATGAAAACTCAAAACACGAAAGGTATCAAAACCTACAGTACTTAGTACCCTGCATGGGTTGAAGGAGAAGTAAGGGGGAAGGGGGATGCCGGAAACTTTGCTCTAGAGACTAAACATGAGTTTCACCACTTCAAGCCTCCAATAAGCAAAGTGGTGGTATTTCACCGGTTGATGAAAGTCATCTACCACCTACAAGATATGCTTGATTAGTTACACAATAACTGTCCTACAAATATAACTATACCATTACCATATATATACTCCTTGTCCATAAACCATCTGAATTTTTTAATTATCATTCTTTTTGAGCTGTTACTATTCACTACAACTATCATATATGTTTTGCAATAGCATTACCCTATTGCATCATCCATATCTAGCAAGCTCTCTTAGATGACGTCATATACCATACATGATTGCATCACCCTAGTGGCAGTATAAATACAAGTACATATGCCATGAGCCCAGTATTCTGTGCTATTGCAATGGCTGCACTTTCACAATTAATACCATATGGGAAAAGTGTTGATGCTGCATTGAATGCAGAGGGACATTCATGAAATGGCTAAAAGAATTAACTGTAGTTAGTCAAGAGTAGCTCATTTATTATGAAAATTATTGGAAACTGGCAGTCTAAACAGAAAGAAAGGACATGGAAATCCAAGAATATCTTCTGCAGTGCAGTGCAGGGCAGACTTCTGGTCCATCTGCCTCTGAAACAGAAGATCCTCATGAACAGATCTCAATACAGCAGAGGAGGAGGAGGAGGAGGATACAGGAGTAAATGAAAGTACTGCAAAATATGTAGATGCCTTTTCTCATTAGGGATTAGTAGCATGTTGCCCAAGAAAAAAGCCACTTTGGATGCAAAAAAAAATGAGACTAGCATCAAATTGGGCCAAAGAGCATGCTAGTTGCTCCAGAGGATCAGTGGAAATAAGTTATTTACTCTGATGAATCAAAATTCAAATTGCATGGTTTGCCAGCAGAACGTTACACAAAAAAAAAGGAAAGAATTTCATCTTGACTGTATCATCTTCACAGTGAAACAGTGTTTTAAGTGTTGCCAATTACATTTTTCAGTACAACTCTGCTCCATGTCATAGAGCCAAAATCCATAACATGGAGTACTACACATGGAGTAGCTTAAGAACTACTTCATAAAATTAGCAAAAAGGTTTCAAATTCCTGAAACATCGCACTCTTGCTTAAATAAATGTAGTTTATTTCACTGTCTTTACTCTCCACAGGTGCAAAAAATGGCTGAAGGATAAATCAATTCGCACAATAATATGACCTGTGAACAGTCCAAACTTCAGTCCAATTGAAAATTGTTGAAACAAAATGGATATTTCAGTAATGCAAAAGAAACCAAAAACGTTTAGAGAGCTGCAGGAGCATTAATTCATATTTGGTACCATAAGATTTCCCAGAAATACATTCAGAACCTTATCCAGCTGATACTATGAGAATGTGCTTTGGTTATATAGTGACCTGTGATCCTAACATGAGCAAAGTAATGAAAAAAATCACTGCTTTCATAGAATTTTTGTTATAATATAAACCATAAGTAACATGCTATTATTTTGGAAAAATAGTACTTATTTCATTGTATATTTACCTATAAGGCATAAAAGTAAATTTTTCTGCAATTAATAGTTTCATATATGAATTGTTATTACTTATTTATATTCTTTCAGCTAAAAAGTTACCTGCGAGCATAAGGACAAACAACCGAAAAACGAGGTTATGCAACTTCTTTTGAGCACCACCGTATATAGATATGTTTTGATATAGTCTAATGTTAGCATTAGCATTAGTAGAGGCATACGATGCAAGAAAGCAAGCTTATGCAGCATCAGCCAAAAAAACCACTGCTATTTCACCGCTCCATTTGTTCCAAATACCTGTCTAGCTCAGCCTTATATTTATTTAGGCTATCGACTTCCACAACAAGGGATGTAAGTCTGTTCCACCAACCAACTACCCACTGGCTAAAGGCGAACTTCCACAACAAGGGATGGAAGTCTCTTCCACCAACCAACTACCTGTTGGATAAAGGCAAACTTCCACACATCTATCCTATATCTGTCTTCCCTCAATTTGAATTTATGCCCTCTCAGGTGATTATTCTGAGCAAGAGGAAGAATCCCATCAGCATAGAGCATGCTCAAACCATTCAAGGCTTTATACACCTCAATCAGATCACCTCGCAGGTTCCTAGTCTCCAGACACTATAATTTGCAAAACTTAAGCCTTTCTTCGTAAGAGCAATCCTTTGTGCCATTCACTAATCTTTTTTGTCCTTCTCTGTACTCGTTCCAACAGCTCTACGTCCTTCTTAAAATGAGGCCTCCAGACCTGTATACAATACTCAAGGTATGGCCTGACCATTGCCTTATACAAGGGATAATCACCTTCTTTTCCCTGCTAGAAAAATTTCTGTATATCATTGACAAGACACCATGAGCTACCCTTGCAGCTCATCTGCACTGCTCAGAAAACTTCATATGTGCCTGCAAAATTATCCCCAGGTCCTTTTCGTTCTCTACCACTGTCAGTGTAGTACCACATAGTTGATACATTACTCTGGGGTTACTGCCTCTCCATATGTAGTACTTTACGTTTGTCAATGTTAAACTTCATTTGCCAGCTCTCAGCCCATCTGCTCAACTTTTCTAGATCCTGTTGCAGCAGTGTAGTCATTAACAACCCTGCCAACCTTTGTATCGTCTGCAAACTTGTACATTAAGCCTGATATACCATCATCAATATCATTTATAAATACAGAAAACAACAACGGACCCAACACGGAACCCTGAGGGACTCCACTAATAACATTAGTCCACGATGAGCAGTGTCCATTGATTACTACTCTGTTTTCTCCCACTCAACCATCCCTTTATCCATAGCAGCAATTTGCCTCCAATGCCACACTGCTCCAATTTGTTTAGCAATCTTCCATGTGCAACAGTATCAAATGCCTTTCTAAGATCGAAATATATGATATCAAAGTTATTCCCTGCATCCAGTTGCTTTGTGACCATATCATAGTATCCAATCAAATTGGTCAGGCAAGACTTTCCCTTAACAAAACAATGCTGTGTCCGAGCTATAACTGAAGTCTTGTCTAGATGATCCTGCAGTGCTTCTTCAACCAGTGCCATCATTAATTTTCCTGGAACAGAAGTTAAACTAACATGTCTATAATTATTTGTGTCACCCTTTGATCCTCCTTTGTGAATTGGGGTCACATTTGCATATCTCCAGTCCATAGGTACTTCCCCCTGAGTCCAAAGAAGCTCTCATAATTATGGCTAAAGGTTTGCTTACTTCCTTTGCTGCCTCCTTTAATATAACTGGATAGATCTCATCCACCCAAGGTGCCTTTTTTATGTTTATCTTCAACAATTTCTCCTCCACTTTCCTCTCAGTTAATACAAAATCAAATTATAAATTATGTTACCTATAGTTTATACCTAACTTCTTACATCACCATATTTACTTCAGTATTTCTTAAAAGAAACAATTTTACATAATAAGTCGAACATAAAATGAACTCTATCTGACTTCCCATGAATAGTACCAACAGTCTGACAATAAAAACATTATTTGTGTATTTAAACAAAGTTGAAAATAAAAACATTAACACCAAGGATGGTTCAAGGGTCTATCATCCTTATATGAGAGAAAAGAAAATATTGGGTGCACAGAGAAGTAAGTTTGCTGATCCATAAGTGGAAAAGAATTTGTATAGATTGTGGAGGCCTCAAACATAATAAACTAATCAGATGGTAAATTTAAAAATGGGATTTTTCAGAGTTTCTTGCAACACCTTGTGTGTCAAAAACAAATCATGATCACTAAAGATTTACCATAAAATTTACAATACACAGTATTCATTTTATTTCTTAAAAAAAGTAACTTTTAAAAACAAATAGACTTAAGCGAATAAAAAATTTCTCTGCTAGGTTCACATTGAAGTTTAAATGAAAAAGCTCAATATATGATATAATTTACTTAATTTGCAATTATAAATGTTATAAAACTAAAAATACACGTGTATTTTATAAATACTGTATTTTACTCAAAGAAGTAACTACCATTAAGGGTAAGGAAGGGTTTTTGCTTTCATAAAGGTGACTACGGTGGTCTGAGACAGTATTTAAATTCTATATGGTGGCACCAACTGATGATGTTACCAACAGCAAATTCCAAATGGGAAGCATTCAAAGTTTTAATCTTGGAAGCTACTAGGTTTTTCATACCAACAAAGAAATATTGTACAAGATTTAGGCCTAAATGGATGTCAGATGAACTAATTAGACAGATCACAGTGAAGAAAAATGCATGGGATACATATAAATTAACATGTGAATTAACCTGAAGCCTATGATAGATATAAGCTGGTCTGTAACCAAGTTACAAAGGAGGTTAGGCAGGCAAAGGCAGATTACGAGAAATCTTTAGCAAAGGATGCAAAGAAAAACAGCAAAGAGTTCTTTATTTATGTAAACTATAGAAGGAAGGGGATGAATCTGATTGGTCCACTTGATATCGATGGTTCAACTGTTGATGATCCTGCTCAGGTAGCTAACAAACTAAATGAGTATTTTGCATCGCCATTCACACATGAGGAGTTATTCAGGGAGGGGAGTGCCAGAGGTGTATTCAACTCTGGCAGTAAGCTAGATAATCTTGTAATAACTCAGAGTAAAGTGGAGGAGAAATTGTTGAAGATAAACAAAAGAAAGGCACCTGGGGTGGATGGAATCTATCCAGTTATATTAAAGGAGGTGGCAAAGGAAGTAAGCAAACCCTTAGCCATAATTATGAGAGCTTCCCTGTACTCAGGGGAGGTAGCCATTAACTGGAGATGTGCAAATGTCACCCCAATCCACAAAGGAGGATCAAAGGAAGACACAGGTAATCACAGACCTGTTAGTTTAACTTCTGTTCCAGGGAAATTAATGGAGGCACTGGTTAAAGAAGCATTGCAGGATCATCTACACAAGACTTCAGTTATAGCTCGGACACAGCATGGGTTTATTAAGGGGAAGTCTTGCCTGACTAATTTGATTGAATACTATGATGTAGTCACAAAGAAACTGGATGCAAAGAATAACTTTGGTATCATATATTTGGATCTTAGAAAAGACTGATACTGTTGCACATGAAAGAGTGTTGCACAAATTGGAGCAGTGTGGCATTGGAGGTAAATTACTGCTATGGATAAAGGGATGGTTGAGTGGGAGAAGAGAGAGAATGGTAATCAATGGACACTGCTCTTCATGGACTAATGTTATTAGTGGAGTCCCTCAGGGTTCAGCGTTGGGTCCATTGTTGTTTTCTGTATTTATAAATGATATTGATGATGGTATATCAAACTTAATGTCCAAGTTTGCAGACGATACGAAGGTTTGCAGGGTTGTTAATGGCACTAATGACACAACAGGATCTAGAAAAGTTGAGCAGATGGGCTGAGAAGTGGCAAATGAAGTTTAACATTGACAAATGTAAAGTTCTACATATGGGAAGCAGTAATCCCAGAGTAACGTATGAACTCTGTGGTACCACACTGACAGTGGCAGAGAATGAAAAGAACCTGGGGTAATTGTGCAGGTAGACATGAAGTTTTCTGAGCAGTGCAGACAGGCTGGAAGAGTAGCTCGTGGTGTCTTGTCAATGATATACAGGAATTTTTCTAGCAGGGATAAGGAGGTGATATCCCCTTGCATAAGGGGAAAAACTGTATACAGGTTTTGAGGCCTCATTTTAAGAAGGATGTAGAGCTGTTGGAATGAGTACAGAGAAGGGCAACAAGATTAGTGAATGGAACAAAGGGTTGCTCTTACGAAGAAAGGCTTAAGTTTTGCAAATTACAGTGTTTGGAGACTAGGTAGCTGTGAGGTGATCTGACTGAAGTGTATAAAGCCTTGAATGGTTTGAGCATGTTCAATGCTGATGGATTCTTCCTCTTGGTCAGAATAATCGCCTGAGAGGGCATAAATTCAAATTGAGGAAAGATGGTTGTAGGATAGATGTGCAGAAGTTTGCCTTTAGCCAGCGGGTGGTTGATTGCTGGAACAAACTTCCATCTGTCGTTATAGAAGTTGATAGCTTAAATAGATTCAAGGCAGAACTTGACAAACATTTGGAGTGAGTGGATGGGTGAAATAAGGGGTTTTTTTTTTTTTTTTTGGCTGATGCTATCTATATAAGCTTGCTTTCTTGCATCATGTGCCTTTGCTAATGCTAATATTTTATTAATACATCCAAAAGAAATTACAATCCTTAAAAATGCTTGTTTTCAAGATACAGAAACATTAAAATGCATTATAATTAAAAAAAATTCATAAAATTATATGTAGCTAATTTAAAATTACACTGGCAAAAAAAAAAAAAAAAAAAAAACTTACATATTTGGCATCATCACATGAATTATTATGGCCATATTATGACCATAATAATTCATAATAATAAAAGCTTTAATTTTAAAAGAACAAGCAAACAAATTTGGTAATATCATATTTAAAGAAATATGATATTACCAACCATTTGTTTGCTTGTTCTATTAAAAATTAAGCTTTACTTATTATGAATTATTAAGGTAATAATATGGCATAATTATTCTGTGACTGAAAAAAAAAAGGAAAAATCTGTAACTGTAATCTGTGCTACTAGTTAAAAATGTAACCAGTAATTACCTATCATTTAGTCATCATAAATGTTCACAGATGTAAATGTAAGTAAAATTGTTTAACCAATATGTATCTCTAAAATCGGACTCCTCCCAAATCCACAAGTTGCCAGATTTTAAAGTGTTTACTGTATATTTAAAAACATAAAATATAACCCCATAAAATACTAAAAAACGGTGATCATTTACATAACCTATTCGCATCTTTAAAATGGTTCTAAGCTCTCTATAGAAAGTGTATTTATTATTATTTTTTTTTAAAATCCAACTGTATGACAATAAATCAAAAAAAAAAAAAAGAAGTTACCTTGCTGTACTGTAACTTTAATGCTACAGGGTGGACCTATAAAAATTAGAATTTTTATATTAGGATAATACTGTTTAGATGAAAATCTGAAACAAAAAGTACTTATACATTATTTTTTGATTTCTTAACTTTCTATTATTATCATGCTGACTTACCTACTGTATCTTTATTTAGTGAAATAACTCTTCTCTGTGTTTCATCTTGAAACAAATCAAATAAAAACTACTTTTAGACGCATAATAACTAAAAACATATTTACAAAATTACTGATACATTTATATCAATATCCAAGAATTTATGAAACAAAAAATCTGCACTTTTGTCTAACTTCATCCCATTAGAAATGGGATTTAGAGAAGTAATTAATCCTTTTCTTTTGCTTCCAGTCTAAATGTTTTTTAATGCAGTGCTTTATAGTAGCAATAGAACTGTAATTGTTAAGAAAATTTTAAAAATATCCAAAATACATACTTTGTAATCTCATCAATACAATATCACAGGTTTATACTAAATTTAATTGTAATTGTTCAATTTGTTCTATTAAAATTCAGATTGGTGAATCTGGCTGTGTTTGTTTTCTCATAGCAATGACAATCAAACAGAAAATTAATTCAAGTTGTATAGCAATGGCATACAATTTAAATTAATGCCATATAAAAATTTTAAGCAATTTCTCCTTATAATGTAGATTAATTTGAAATATTAACTATCTCAAAATGCATTGCCATCATTCATTAAATTACATTCAGAAACACAGTTCTCAGTGCAGAAGTTAGAATTAGCATTAGCAGAGGCATTTGATCCAAGAAAGCAAGCTTATGCAGCATCAGCCAAAAAAAAAAAAAAAAAACCACTTCCACTTCACCCCTCTGTTCATTTGAAATACCGAAATACCTGTCTAGCTGAGAATTAAACTTAATTAGGCTATCAACTTCCACAACTTCCACGACAAGGGATGGAAGTCTGTTCCACCAACCAACCACCCGCTGGCTAAAGGCAAATTTCCGCACTTCTATCCTATATCTGTCTTCCCTCAATTTGAATTTATGCCCTCTCAGGTGATTATGCTGAGCAAGAGGAAGAATCCCATCAGCACTGAGCATGCTCAAACCATTCAAGGCTTTATACACCTCTATCAGATCACCTCGCTGGTGCCTAGTCTCCAGACACTAATTTGCAAAATTTAGATCTTTCTTCGTAAGACCACGCCTTTGTTCACTTCACTAATCTTGTTGCCCTTCTCTGTACTCGTTCCAGCAGCTCTACATCCTTCTTGAAATGAGTCCTTCAGACCTGTATACAGTACTCTAGGTGTGGCCTGACCATTGCCTTATACAAGGGAATAATCACCTCCTTATCACTGCTAGAAAAATTCCTATATATCATTGACAATACACCATGAGCTACTCTTGCAGCCCGTCTGCACTACTCAGAGAACTTCATATCTGCCTGCACAACCACCCCCAGGTCCCTTTCATTCTCTACCACTGTAAGTGTATTACCACAGAGTTGATACTGTTGCTCTGGGGTTGCTGTTTCCCATATGTAGTACTTTACATTTGTCAATGTTAAACTTCATTTGCCACCTCGAAGCCCATCTGCTCAACCTTTCCAGATCCTGTTGCAGCAACATAGTGTCAGTAGTGTCCTTGACAACCCTGCCATCCTTCGTATCGTCTGCAAACTTGGACATTAAGCCTGATATACCATCATCAATATCATTTATATATACAGAAAACAATAATGGACCCAACACTGAACCCTGAGGGACTCCACTAATAACATTAGTTCACGATGAGCAGTGTCCATTGATTACCACTCTCTGTCTTCTCCCCCCTCAACCATCCCTTTATCCAGAGCAGCAATTTGCCTCCAATGCCACACTGCTACAATTTGTGCAGCAGTCTTCCATGAGCAACAGTATCAAAAGTCTTTCTAAGATCCAAGTATATAATATCAAAGTTATTCCCTGCATCTAGTTCTTTTATGACTGCATCATAGTATCCAATCAAATTGGTCAAGCAAGACTTCCCCTTAAAAAAACAATGCTGTGTCCGAGCTATAACTGAAGTCTTCTTTGGATGATCCTGCAGTGCTTCTTTAACCAGTGCCTCCATTAATTTCCTGGAACAGAAGTTAAACTCACAGGTCTATAATTACTTGTGTCAGCCTTTGATCCACCTTTGTGAATTGGGGTCACATTTGCACATCTCCAGTCTGTGGGTATCTCCCCTGAGTCAAAGGAAGCTCTCATAATTATGGCTAAGGTTTTGCTTACTTCCTTTGCTGCCTCCTTTAATATAACTGGATAGATCCCATCCACCCCAGGTGCCTTTCTTGTGTTTATCTTCAACAATTTCTCCTCCACTTTACTCTCAGTTATTACAAGATTCTCTAGCTTACTGCCAGAGTTGAATACACCTCTGGCATTCCCCTCGCTGAATAACTCCTCATGTGTGAATGTCAATGCAGAATGTTCATTTAGTTTGTTAGCTACCTGAGCAGGATCATCAACAGTTGACTCATCGATATCAAGTGGACCAATCTGATTCACCCCCTTCCTTCTAGAGTTTACATAAGTAAAGAACTCTTTGCTGTTTTTCTTTACATCCCTTGCTAAAGATTTCTCGTAATCTGCTTCGCCTGCTTAACCTCCTTTGTAACTTGGCTACAGATCAACTTGTATCTATTATAGGCTTCTGCGTCATGTGTTAATTTGTATGTATCCCATGCATTTTTCTTCTCTGCCATATGTCGCATTAGTTCATCTGACATCCATTTAGGCCTAAACCTTGAACAATATTTCTTAGTTGGTATGTAAAGCCTAGTAGCTTCCAAGATAAGTTCTTTGAATGCTTCCCATTTTGAATTTGCTGTTGGTAACATCATCAGTTTGTCCCACTGTATAGAATTTAAATACTGTCTCAGTCCATCGCAGTCGCCTTTACGAAAGCAATAACCCTTCCCTTTACCTCTAATGGTAGATACTTCTTTGAGTAAATCCCACTTCAGCACACTGTGATCACTGCCACCTAGTGGTTCCTCTATCTGCAGATTCTTAATGCATGAAGAATCACTACTGATAATCAAATCAAGAGTATTACATTACTTCCTCTAGTTGCCTCCTGAACATGCTGATGTAGAAAACAATCATCCAATAAATCCACAAAAACCTTGCTAGTGTGTGAGTGACCAGCCCCCAAATTCCAGTCAATATCTGGGAAATTAAAATCCCCCATTATAAGACTCTCTGATTTACTGGCCCACTATATTTCCCTGTACAGTTTCTTATTATAGTCATCAGAGTCATTAGGCCTATAGCACACTCCTACTCTCGATTTTGATCTCCCAATGCTTATGTCACACCAAACTGACTCGACATTGCCCTGTCCAGATATGTTGACTGGCTTCACTTCCTTGGATTTTATGTGTTTCTTAACTAATAGCACCCTCCTCCTCCCTTCCTATCCTGTCTATCCTTTCTGTAGATGTTGTACTCCCCATATTCCAGTTCTGCATTCCTTATATCTGTGTGACACCACGTCTCTGATATCCCAACAATATCTGCCTTTGATGTTTTGAGCAATACCTCAAATTCATCAAATTTATTTAGTAAACTCCTAGCATTGGTGTACACACAAGTATACATGCACCTGTTTCTATTCTTAGCTACCCTAACACAACCCATGTGTTTACTTGTACCGCAATGACTCCCAGCAGTCTCTGAAATATCCTGCATCTTGTTTTTCAGGCTTCTGCTTATTCCAATAGAAGCAGTGCAAGAATCTCTTTCACCTCTGCCAGTGGCTATTGTTAATCTATTAGTCTTTGTCTCCCCCCAAGCTAGCAGTTTTCCGACCCACCTAACACTACCTCGATAGCATCAGCAAATATTCTTGCACCCTTTCTATTTAAGTGTATCCCATCCCTGTAGAAGCAGTCTCTCCTGTTAACAAGTGCAGTCCAGGCTGAAAAAAATTCTACCCCTTGAGCCTTGCACAATCTTTCCAGTGCCGAATTGATCGACAAGGCTCTCATCATATACTCCCTCCTATCGTGTCTGGGCAGAATTGCAGACACTTTCAAATTCAACCCTAATTCACTGCTTTTTTTCAACAATGATCTGTACTTGTTAAGTAATTCTGCCAGTCTCCTACTCTTGATATCATTAGTGCCAACGTGTACAACTATATCACCTTTTGTGCTCTTCAAAGATGATATCCGCTCTACAACGTCATCAACCTTTGCCCCTGGCAGACATACCCTGGTCCTGTTCACCTATCCTTTTTACAAAGCATGTTCCCCATTTCCCTGACAATAGTCACCAACAACTACAAGAAGTGAATGAGAAGGCTATGCTAATGCATCTGTAAATACTGGAACATTTTTTCAATGATCATTATATGGGGCTAAGAAGTAAAAAAAAAAAAAAAAAAAAAAAAAAAAAAAAAGTTGGGTGAACAGTATAATGAAGGGCAAAAAAAAAAAAAAAAACTAATTCTGCCACCTCATCAGCAGACTGTGTCTGGTAATGAAGTTCCTAGCATAATTAGAGCATAAAAAAATTCGTTTTTTGAGCGGCACAATGAACGTAAATGCTTAATGCTTATGTACAGTGGAGCATCATTTCATTCCTAATAAAAAGAATCACTTCCCTCAAGAGAATAACTACATTTCTCATGTTGTTTCTATATCACTTATTTTTAAACATGGCATTGGTCATCATGATATCCCAGAAAACTATATTCCTGATCACCGTTTTAAAGCTCTCACTATTACTCTAGTTGCAGTAACCATATCATTTCCTAATGATAGGAAAAATCATTAGGTACCTGAAAAATAAAAGTAATATATTAACAGTAGTACTTAATGCTATAGATCCAATGATTTTAACTTCATCAAAGGTCAGCAGCCAAAAACAAAGGAAATATAGCAAGAAGTAAGGCTCTGATATGAAATATACATAGCACGTCATTAAAATAATGAAACCAAGTTGACGAAGTGCGTGCGGAAGCCAAATCAAATGTTGCGGTAAGTAAGAAGTTGACATATATTTCATAGCTAACCCAACAGAGACTAAAGAAAAAAAATAAAAAAACATACACATTCACTACAACCTATTATGTATAATACATTATACAGTAGAACTTGGTTATAACGAGCACAGAAATAACGAGACCACGGCTGTAATGAGCAAAAAAAGTAATAATGTTTTTAATTTACGCATATTCCGATACAATTACTCACTGTTATAACGAGCATACTACATGGATATACCGAACAAATTTTGGTAACTATGCTATGCAAGCATTCTTAATGCTTGGGTAGTTGAAAATACCCAATTCTTGGAATAGACAAAAATGAAAAGGGTGACTTAGCTTTATGACCACCTGCATTGGATTAGCAGCCAGTTTATGACCTTGTCTGTCTGGGGATGGGGCTATACAACAGTGCATTAGCATTCCGCTTGTCACATTACCCTATTTACAGATTGTCTTGTATTCACCGAACCATAAATTTATTTCGGGACTTCTAAGAACAGATCACTTTATTATTTTAAAGTAAAATCAGTTAGAAACAAACCCTTCCTTCAGAACCGTGAACAAAAGAAAGTCTCTCTTGATTGGCAAAATAGTCGAAATTATTTGTGAGTTAGAGCGGGGTGCAAAAAATGTTGAAGTGTGTAAAAGGTTTTCTTTGTTCTCTTCAAGTGTGTCGACATTGCAGAAGAATAAAGATGTTTACATATCGGCACTGGAAAAGAACATAACCGGGAAAAAAAAAAAAAAATTAAAACATGCTTGTTGTTTGTTTTGTTTCTTATTTGGTTTTTAGGAGCATTAGCAACTAAGGCCATATTGTTCCAGGGATATGCGGTGGTCATTCCCTGACCTTTCTGCATCCTCCGTATTTGGTGGTCACGGGCTCGAACCTCGGTCTAATCAAGAAGCGTGTACTACGAACTGCTACTCCTGCCCACCTGGCTACGGAGGCGCCTTTAGAAAATGCAAGGTTACAAATGTTGATGAAGCACTGCTTCAATGGTTCACCACACAAAGAAGCACTGTATTTTCAATAGACAGTCCAATCTTGAAGGCTCAAGTGGAAAAATTTGCTGAACAATTTGGACACAACGATTTTGTGTGTAACAATGGTTGGCTGGATTGATATAAAAACCAACATAACATCGTTTATGCAAAAATTAGTGGAGAATCTCGATCTGCAGATCCAATAATGGCAAATGAATGGATTGACCATGTTTGGGCAGAAATCAGGAAAGATTCCAATGACGAAGACATCTACAACAGTTGTACTACTACAACAGGATCTAGAAAATTTGGGCAGATGGCTGAGAAATGGCAACTGAAGTTTAACATTGACAAATGCAAAGGTACTGCATATAGGTAGAAGTAACCCCATAGCAACGTACCAACTGTGATGTACTACACTTAGGGTGATAGAATATGAAAAAAGACCTGGGAGTAATTGTGCAGTCAGATATGAAATTTTCTGAGCAATGCAAGACAGGCTGCCAGAGCAGGTCATGGGGTATTGTCAATGATATACAGGAATTTTGCTAGCAGGGAAGAGGAGGTGGTTGTCCATTTGTATAAAGCAATGGTCAGGTCTTGAATACAGGTCTGGAGGCATCATTTTAGGAAGGATGTAGAGTTGCTTCAGTGTGTACAGAAGAAGGGCAACAAAGGGGTTCTCAGTATAAGGCCTTGAATGGGTTGAGCACGCTGAATTCTGATGGGATTCTTCAGCTTGCTCAGATTATAAACCTGCAGGGGCATATATTCAAATTGAGGAAAGACAGTTGTAGAATAGATGTGCAGAAATTTGCCTTTAGCCAACGGGTGGTTAATTGCTGGAACAAACTTCCATCCATTGTGGAAATTGATACCTTAAATAAATTTAAGGAGGAATTAGTCAAACTTTTAGAGGGAATGGTTGTGTGAAATTGTTTTTTTTTTTTTTTTTTTTGGCTGATGCTACATAAGCTCATATGCTTGCTTTGTTGCATCACATGCCTCTACTACTACTACTAGAACACTGATGAAACAGGACTGTTTTATAATTTGACACCTGATAATACAAAGGGGAAATTCAAAGGGGAAAAAAAAATGTATTAGTGGAAAAAAGCAAAGCCTCTCTTGACAATGCTCATATGCACAAATATGGAACTGATAAGAAAAAAAAAACTGTTTGTTATCGGAAAATTGTTAAAACCTTGGCGTTTCAAAAACATAAGGAAACTTCCTGTGAATACACTGCCAACAAAAAAAGCTCGGATGACTTCGGATATTTTTCGGTAATTGATTGGAATAAGGAGCTATTCAAAAAGAAGAAAAATATTTTGTTGTTAGTTGATAACTGTCCTGCACATCCCCAGATTCAAAATTTGTCCAACGTTAAGCTAGTGTTTCTGCCTCCCAATGTGACACCAATTTTACAACCAATGGACAAAGGTGTAATCATCAAGAAAAAGGATTTTATAAAATATTTCTAGTTCTACATCAGATCAGTCAAAGAGAACAGAAACTTACCGAGTCTATATCGTTATTCGATGCTATAAATTTATTGAATGATGCAAGGAACAATTACTTTGACAACCATATTGAATTGCTTCAAGAAATCGAAATTAAATTCAAATGAAATTTCAATTGTAGATGAAGAAGATGGAAACGAAGAAAACAACTTACTATTATCCAAATGGTTGCTATGTAACAACACTGTAGGTTTTGATACAGATAACATTGATGAATTTGTGTGAGTTGATGACAACTTATTAACTAGTGGTCTTCCTACAGAGAGTGACATTGTAGATGCTGTGCTCAACAAAGACAATGGTAAAGATGATGACTGTGATGATCATATGATGACAATTGAAACTGAATCAAAATCAGTGCGGACAATCTCACAAGCTCAAGGTGCAATGGATACATTAGTCATTTTGTTTTGAAGGAACTAAGGCAAGCAATGAGACTTTTAACGCGTTGAGTGTTTTTAAGGGAAACTTAAGAAATATCAAAGTGAAATCTCTAAAACAAACATCAACTTTAAGATTCATAAATAAAGACTAACTGAAATCGTGTTTATTATTAAACGGTACTGTTTTTAATTACAGAGAAATAAACTGTGTTTAGTATTACGGGTATGGTTTTAAAATTATAGACAAATAAATTGTGTTTAAAATTAAGTATATTGTAGTTTATACAAGCATATTAATACAAATAATATGTAGATATATATATATATATATACAGGGTGTTTCAGTTAAACGTTTCAGAACTTCTAAGAGGGGTAGGATACATCCTGACAACTCGAAATCATATAGCAATGTGGGGTCGGAAATGCTTTCCTGAAACGGTGTTGTACACAGAAGCACCATAAAGAAAAGAGACCGTAAGTGAGAAATCGTTTTAATAATACATGAAAAGAAGCAAAAGGTACATGGATTAAAGTAAGTGTTCGAAGTTTCTTCCACGGGCTACAATGCACGCCTCACATCTCCGACGCATGGACATCGAACATTCTGGAATACTCCAGGCAGCGTGTCCAGACACAGCAACCGGATGATTATGCACCTCGTTTTGCTTTCGCACAGTGGTACCTTGGAAAATGTGCTACAAATCCCCTTTTTCCTGCTGAAGTGTTGTTTTCCGATGAGGCATCCTTCACAAGGGAAGGAATTTTCAACACGCATAACGACCATATCTGGGCGGTCGAGAACCCGCATGCAATACGACGTCGTGCAGCACAGATTCGATTTTCGGTCAATGTATGGGCCGGTATTATGGGAGATCACTTCATCGGACCTTACCTGTTACCGTGTCGTCTAACCGGACCTATCTACTTGATCTTTCTGCAGCAAGTATTGCCACAACTTTTGAGAGATGAACAGATTTCTGCATCGACGCAACACACAATGTGGTTCCAACACGATGGAGCCCCTGCCCATTATAGCGGAGATGTTCGTAACTACCTGGATGTCACATTTGGTCAACAGTGGATCGGACGTGGTGGTCCAGTGCATTGGCCTGCTCGGTCACCCGACCTATCATGTCTTGATTTTTATTTCTGGGGTCATATGAAATCGCTAGTTTATGACACCCCTGTTGACAATGCTGAGGAGCTGGTTGCAAGAATCGCAGTAGCTCCCGAAGAAATTCGAAATTCGCCTGGAGTATTCCAGAATGTTCGGATGTCCATGCGTCGGAGATGTGAGGCGTGCATTGTAGCCCGTGGAAGAAACTTCGAACACTTACTTTAATCCATGTACCTTTTGCTTCTTTTCATGTATTATTAAAGCGATTTCTCACTTACGGTCTCTTTTCTTTATGGTGCTTCTGTGTACAACACCGCTTCAGGAAAGCATTTCCGACCCCACATTGCTATATGATTTCGAGTTGTCAGGATGTACCTTACCCCTCTTAGAAGTTCTGAAACGTTTAACTGAAACACCCTGTATATATATATATATATATACGTATATTATTTTTTTTTCTCTAATATTTCTTTTGTTTTTTGAATCTATCTTTTTATCAAGTTATTGAGAATTTAAAAAAAATAGAAGGTAGATTTAACTCATCACTAATATAAAGTGAATTGACATTGTTTAACAGACCCAGGGGTTTCCCCATCTCCACTATTACTGATATAGCGAGTAACAGTTATAATGAGGAAATTTTGTTTAACGAGGAAAATTATTAAACCCTAGTCATATTATGCAGCCTCCAAAACGCAGACACTCAGGTGGCAAAAAAAAAGTATAATCCATACAAAAATATAAAATTCGATGTTATTATTATTATTATTATTATTAGCCATATGGTGCAAGGAAGCCTGAGGCTTATGCTGCACCAGCCAAAAAAAAATTCCCGAGTTACCCTGAGAGAGAGAGAGAGAGAGAGAGAGAGAGAGAGAGAGAGAGAGAGAGAGAGAGAGAGAGAGAGAGAGAAGTCGAAAGGAATCACCAAGAAAGAAAAGAATGATGATATTTTAGCATTAAATCAGCTCACACACCAACCATAAGAATAAGTATTTACTGTAACTAAAATATTTACAAATTAAAATAAAATAAATATTTACAAAAACTGCTATTATATTAAATTAAATTATATACATGTAAAAAAAACATTAAAACTGTGATAAAATCCTTCAGATAAAATACACTAAAATAAATGGATTAAAAGCGATAAAAAAAAACGATAAAAATCTCTGGAGCTTTCAGAAGCATCGGCTTCCTTCCTCAGCAGTAACAAAACTTCCTGCAGCACGTCCATATATAACAGGCTCACGGTACCTATACATGTGGTGCAGTCGGCGCATGGTCTGAACTGGAAGCAGAAATAGTTCGGGAACGTGTTAAGCAAAACCGTTCATCCGTACTTAGGATGATAGTTTCAAACAGAGGATGCATACGCATACCTCTGTCCCTATTCATAATATTGTGGTCGGATGAACAGATTCGTAGGCTCTCGAGCCATTTACGGTTCCAGAACCCATGCGCTCAATCCACGATAACCGCATCCTCTGGGGAAATTTGATGCTGCTTCTCCCAAAAACGTTCGGCCACAGCAGACTTATTGTAATCAGCGGTTTTTATAGCATTTGCATGCTCCTCCAGATGATCCTTGAGCCGTCGTTTTGTCTCGCCCACATAACATTCCCCACAATCCGGGCATTTTATCCTGTATACTACTCCACTACTCAGGTCCTATAGTGGGCCAGTCCAACTATGTCATAAAAGACAGTAAAGAATTTGTGAATTTTGTGAAAGATTTGATTGTAAATGAAAATGAGAGCATGATTTCTTTTGATGTGGTGTCACTATTCGCATGCATTCCAATTAAACATGGAATATATTGTGTTAGAAAATCTTTGAGTAATGATGTCTCTTTGGGTAATAGATCGCTTTTAAATGTAGAGGATATTTGTTCTGGTGTGGAACTTTGTCTGGCCAGCACCACTATGGTGTACCAAGGTGTTATGTACAAACAGGTTCACGGTACAGCCATGGGATCTCCTATTAGCACCATCGTGGCCAATCTGGCCATGGAGGAGTTAGAGGACAGGGTTTTTAGTGGATGTCAGTTTCCCATAAAGAAATGGAAAAGGTATGTTGATGATACCGTCACCATGGTCCAGAAGGGGAGAGAGGATGATGCACTCCATTGGCTTAATAGCTTCTCCCAACTAATACAATTTACCTCAGAGGTGGAGACAGGAGGTACCCTTCCTTTCTTGGATGTACTGGTCTCTAGGATAGGCCCTAGGCTCAAAACTTCTGTGTTTAAAAAACCTATGTGCAGAGGCCAGTACACCCATTATAGTTCAGCACAAGCTGGGCAGCATAAGAATAGAGTAGTGAAAGCTCTACTAGATAGAGCAGGGTCACACTGCACCACCTCTGAGGACAAATAATGTGAAATTAGACGAGTCACAGCAGACCTTAGAAAATGCGGATACCCACAGAGGATCATAGACAGATTTAGTAGAGGAATAGAGTCTAACTGTCAGGAACCGTTTGTTCCTGTGGCTACCCATACATTCCTTACTATCTGGGCGTTACTGACCATCTCGCTAGAGTTTTGCGGGGTTATAAAACACACTGTGTGCAACTTCCCGGGCGGAGGTTGCACACAGTGTTGTCTCAGGTAAAAGACCCAATAGCAAAGGACCTGAGTAGTGGAGTAGTATACAGGATAAAATGCCCGGATTGTGGGGAATGTTATGTGGGCAAGACAAAACAAAACGACGGCTCAAGGATCGTCTGGGGGAGCATGCAAATGCTATAAAAACCGCTGATTACAATAAGTCTGCTGTGGCCGAACGTTTTTGGGAGAAGCAGCATCAAATTTCCCCAGAGGATGCGGTTATCGTGGATTGAGCGCATGGGTTCTGGAACCGTAAATGGCTCGAGAGCCTACGAATCTGTTCATCCGACCACAATATTATGAATAGGGACAGAGGTATGCGTATGCATCCTCTGTTTGAAACTATCATCCTAAGTACGGATGAACGGTTTTGCTTAACACGTTCCCGAGCTATTTCCGCTTCCAGTTCAGACCATGCGCCAACTGCACCACGTGTATAGGTACCGTGAGCCTGTTATATATGGACGTGCTGCAGGAAGTTTTGTTACTGCTGAGGAAGGAAGCCGATGCTTCCGAAAGCTCCAGAGATTTTTATCGTTTTTTTATCGCTTTTAATCCGGTTTATTTTAATGTATTTTATCTGAAGGATTTTATCACAGTTTTAATGTTCTTTACATGTATATAATTTAATTTAATATAATAGCAGTTTTTGTAAATATTTATTTTATTTTAATATGTAAATATTTTAGTTACAGTAAATACTTATTCTTATGGTTGGTGTGTGAGCTGATTTAATGCTAAAATATGAATTTTCCCAACCTCAGAGGCCTTTTTCAGGAGAATGATGATATCCAGCTCAGGACCTTGGGTGTGCCAAGCCCATACTAACCAGATGTGAGCCCCTCGGGGTTCTTGGGACAACACTACCCTTAATTTACCTAAATTTAACCAATTCCT
Source organism: Mastigoproctus giganteus (assembly GCF_048544385.1). Taxonomy (NCBI): domain Eukaryota; kingdom Metazoa; phylum Arthropoda; class Arachnida; order Uropygi; family Thelyphonidae; genus Mastigoproctus; species Mastigoproctus giganteus. The sequence continues at coordinate 157,421,505 of NC_143586.1, read as the reverse complement.
TTTTAGCATCAAAAAATCTATTCTTAAAGCTTTAGTTTCATTCTGTCATAATTTCATGTTCAATAATATAAAACTTAAACATATCATATAAGACATTGGTCTCTCCAGAATTGGCAATATTACAACTCACTGCATCGAATTTTGCAATATCAAATTTGCACATAAATTGTTTAACAAAATACCCTGGCCTTCCTTGCTCAATAAACATAATAACCTACTACCTTCACATAGCCTATACAAATTCGATATGCATCATTTCAATTATGATTCTCCATTAGGTTTAAAAATCTGTAACTACAAATAACTTGCTACCAACATAGGAAATATTCTACTTACCGATCTCCCATGCCACTGCAATAATCCTATTTATGCTCCATATATTGATCAATATCATGAACATATTATAACTGGCAATCTTAATATCATAAAGAACCATGAACCAATGCTATGAGCAAAGGATTTAAATTCAGACCTATAAATAAAGCTAACCTAAATAGCATCGACAGAGAGTTATATCTAAATATAATGCATTTTGCTAACAAATTTGCTTTTAAATACACCATTCCACACAAAGCATTCCAAAACTGGATCACCATCATTCTATCATGACATTGTAAAAGCTATCTCTAATGCCTACAAACTGTACAATAACTTCTACACACCATACTGCAATCTTAAGAAATATATAAAAGAATTACAGGACAATTTTATCATCATCCCAGTAGATAAAGCTTCTAACAACTTTGCTATATTTTGCAAGTAATTTTACTATAATCAACTTAAAAATGAAATAGGATATAGTTCCACTTTCACTCCCTGCAATCTTAATCCTGCTTCCACAATTAAAAAGCTAATAGCTTTACAGAAAAAACTATATACTAAATTACAGAACTCAACCATACTCTTTCTTTATATGATAGCCAAATTCCATAAACAACCTGTATGCTTCAGATTCATTACTAGTTCCAAAAATAGTGGCTGCTACCTCCCAGGTAAACAATTTTTTTAATTATTCAATACTATTTTTAACAATCTAACATCTACTTGGATCATAAACAATAACCAAATTGTCATCAACACCTTCAAATCTGATATCACAATAACCAGCATAGAAACTTTTGATTTCACCAACCTCTTCACTTCAATCCCACATAGCCTACTGGTATTTGTGCTAAAATAACTTTATCACAGATACAAAGATAAATTGAATATAAGTGATAATACATGGAACAATTATGCCAATCTCTGTTTACTTAATAAATACATCTTCAATGGCAAACTTACTTATAAACAAACCATTGGTGTACCTATGGGTTCCCAAATTTCCAGCTTAGTATCCAATATATTTTTGCACTATTATGAAGAAATATACACCACAAACAAACCTAATCATAACTTTTTAGCATTCAGATATGCAGATGACATCCTTGTTTCAAATACAAACTTTAAACCTTTAGCCAAAGCAATTTACCCCACTGAATAAAGAAAACTCCACTAATCACACAGCCAACTTCCTTGACCTCAATATCACCCTTAGCAATGATTCTCTTCCATATAATATTGACATATATGATAAAAGAAATAAATTTAATTTCAATATCATCTATCTTACCAATTGGCACTCTAATATTTCCAACAAAGTACATAAAAATATAATTTATACTCAAACCATTAGACTTGTTAACATATGCAGTAACAATTTACCGTTCACCAAGGCTCTACAACTACTTTACAATAAGCTAATTAATAATAACATCCCCATCTATTTTATAAAATACAGTTTCAATACAGTCTCTCATTTTATCAGGAATAAATTTAGTTATAATTTACTATGAACCGGTCAGTTCTAATCGTATTTATACAGTTGTAATATTATATGGTGGGATTTCCACTACTTGGTAAGTAATAGCTATACATGATTTCCTATGGAATTATTTTCTTTGGAACAAGTACTTTGTTTCTTTACCCACCAAGTTTCTACTTTTTAAGTATTCACTTTCTACATGTATTCACTTGATATTTCTTTCAGGTATGGATAATTATATATGTAGGTAAATGCAATTTTTATGGGACTTGGATCTTTCAAGTATTAAAGTTACTTTACAGTATCCAAAGATTTGGTACCTTACAACTCTGCCTTTGAATATCCACCTTTGGATTTATTTACTACTTGAATTTTATAGCAACCATATGTCTTCAGTAAACTGAGTATTAGTTTGCATTATTTGCTCTAAATCTACTCAGCTTTCACTATTGAGCATATTCATTACTAATGAAATTTTATTCGGTACCTGTTCACTTTTGGATTCATCAACTGTATGCATCTAATACTATCTTTGAATCTATATGACTCATTTATTTATATTACAAAAAATTTTTGTATAAGCTATTTTCTACAGTCTCCTAGGGTTTTGATACCTAATACCACATTGGGTCTATAGTCATCTAGTTATATTCATTCTTGGATTTATTTCCTATTCTTTCATCATTGGATTTTAACTAGATTTCTTCATCAAAACCACTTGTGGATTCTTACTTTACTCTTTCAACGCTGGTTTTTCTACTTTATTTATTTTTACAGAAATGATTACTGATATCATTTCAGTATTTATTCACTCCATTTTGAACCTCAGGTTATAACCAGGCTTCTCCATCTTAGGATATTATGTTATTCTTTACATGTTTCCTGCTTTTTATGCTTACATATGTAATTACTCATTTCCTGGATTTAAATATTTTTTATATGTAAGCTGTACTCCTCTAATTGATAAAATTTAGATTTATCAACTAATTTTGATCTGCATTTATTTTATTACTTTCTGTTTTACTTACTTTGTCATTGCTATGTTCAATACTTTTTATTTTTCTATGAACTGTTTTATGTTCATTTTTGTATATCCTATAACTTTATATCTATAAAATCCTATTATTCCAACCATTCTACATTATAGATATACTTCCTCTTTTCCAACGCTACAATTATGTATCTCTATGCACTTATTCATTCAACATATGACACTATAGAGGTTACTTTTTCCATATCTATCTCCATTTCTTCACAGCTCTCTATTAAGTCCGTTATACAAATACTGCTATAAATTGTTTTATCCTGTAGCTAAGTCACTAATGTGGTAATGCTTTAGATACACTCATCTAGTCTACTAAATATGTGACTACTACTGAAGTGTAGTAGACTCATCTAGTCTACTACACTTCAGCTGACATTATTTTCCCCATCTTCGTCCTTCTGCTATGTATTACTTGAAACACCAGGTATCGTTACTTTTCTCATTATACTTTCAGTTTCTGTTTCAGCTCGTTTTTATGCCTGTTTTGACTTACATATTTTTTTGCCTGCTTTTTCTCTGCAATACAAGTATTTGGTATTAGTCTTCTTTTTATACTAACACTTACAAAGCCAGGGTCCTTATTAAAGGTTGGGCTTTACATCCCCAGCTAGCCCAGTACGTTTAATAACTTTTTCTATACTTTTTATCTTTCTACTTTCTATTTCTACCCTTTTTCCCGTTCGTAAAACTAATAGTGCGATACGAGGGTGATATGAATGTTCCAACTATCCTCGTTCTATCGCTATTTTTTGTCTTTATTTAACCACTCCTTTATCCCTTACCCATCCTCAATTTAATACCTCACCCTATACCATATGCTTGTTCTAAATAATTTTAATTCCTCTAATTTCCACAAAACTTGAACAACAATATATTTTTCCAAAATTACTTAAAAATCTACATATAATTCAAAAATCTTTTTTCCCACTCTGAAAACACTTAATTATATTTTATTTTTGATTTATCCTTATTTTTACCTTAATAATTTTCATATCATTGACACTGTGTTGGGACTACCTTGTCCACGCTGTAAGAGAATATGCTAATTTTATTCTTTTTGGTTTTTTTTTTTTGGCTTTATTTTACCTCTCTTCCACTGTTATGGACAAGTATAGAAATGCAGTTCCTGATATATGGTCAGGTGTAGTCCCTTGATGAAATCTCTGACCAACTATGTACCAATATTCACTTCAGCTGACATCAGATTTTGCATTTTTGCTCTCCCTGTTTTTCGACTTATAACTAAATTTACCCACCCATGGTAGAGCTGTCTGATGACAGCTCTACCACTTTTTATTTTACTTTATTTTGTTTAATCATTTTACTTTACAGCTCCCTCACCTCTAATTAACTTTGCAATTCAGCCCATAATTTTCTTAATTCATCATAACTTTTAGGATATTAACATTCTTTCACCTTTTACAAACCTGATATACTTCTTTTTTCTACTATCCTTACCTTTCTAGTCCTTGGCACTTTTATGTATTTTTTGTCTCCATCTATGCATATTTTATCAGACTTATCTATTCTTACATACTTATATATATATATATATATATGACTCTTTAATTATTTATATACATATATATATCTATTCCACCTGCTTTCATCTCACACCTGCAAAAATCTAATCATTTTAAATTACCAAAATCTAAACAGGGATCAGTAATCTATGAAAGCTTGATAAAGTCATTGCACGTGTCGGGCATAGCTTCTTTCTGTATGTAGCTGTGAACAAACTGGGTTTGCTGCTTAGTGCAGCGAACTCATATTTGTGGAGGCATTTTACTATGAATTCCCCCTCCCCCATCAGGCTTAAATGTAGTCAACTGCCTTCCTTCAAGGCAACTCACTGGAAAGTGCCTCTACAATATGAGACTGATTCACTAAGTAGTAAATACAGCTAACTGGATACAGAAAATGGTTTTAAAAATGGCTTAATAATATACATAACTTTATTTTTACCATCATACAAAGTTATGTAGATTATTAAGCAATAACACAGAAATGTTTTTAGCAGTAAGGGAAGAAAATTATTATTTTATTCTTTCCTCTTCAAATGTTGCAGTAAATCTGTCTCAACATCGTTGATAGTATCAGATTATGATAATAAATCCTCCCCCTATCAGGCAAAGTGCAGTTAATTGCCAAGCAAAGGCTCTCTCATTTATGAGGGATGGCTGCTGTGCCCTTGCTTTTCCCAAGCATTTTGCCTTTCATGTACCACATGATACTGTTGCAGATAAAAGACTGCTGTATAAACTGGAGCAATGTGGCATTAAGGGCAAGTTATCACTATGGATAAAGGAACGGTTAAGTGAAAGAAGGCAGAGAATGGAAATCACGGACTAATGTCTTAATAATATTGGAGCCCCAGAGTTCAGTGCTGCACCCATTGTTGTTTTCAATATTTATTAATGATACTGATGAAATACAAAGGTTGGCAGGGTGGCTAATGACAGTAATCAAGGTGAGCTACTCCAACAAGATCTAAGAAAATTGGGTCAATGTTGAGAAATGGTCCTTGAGGTTGTCACAGACATTCTCTCAGATATGCCAGAAAAGCTGCACTTGCTACCTGGGAGTCTAAAACGCCGATGGAACTGATGACACTGGTGACACTCAAGTCAAGTAGACCCAATTTTGGCGAAGTCCGGACAGCCAAATCCTCTGCTTGCACTTTCACAATGGTGGGACTGTTAGTAATCCTGGGTATAAGCTCCATGCACAAGCACACGGTGGTTGACCACCCAGGTGTGAACCAACGTAAGCAGGGGTCGAGTTGTGCCACCCTAACCACATGGAGGAATGCTGCCCCTCTGTGTTATACCAGGCAGTACTAGGTGGTAGATGACTCTCATCAACCCATGCAATACCACCACTTTGCTTATTGGAGGATTCAAGTGGTGGAACCCAAGTTTAGTCTCTATAGCTAAGTTCTGGTCAACCTTCCCCATCTCTTCCATTTGCAGTATGATTGATGACTTTTGAGGTTATGATGAACATCGTGGCGAGATCCAATCTTCCTTACATTTTGAGGGTACAGCTCTAAAATGGTATTCGCAGGCCTGCCGCTAGTTAGTACACCGGACCGAACCTATTGGTAACTCTCTAGGAGGCTTCCGGATCAGCTAATGTATAATCTTGCTACCTCTACTCTGCCAGATAGTGACTGGAAGGAGTCCAAGTAGTGTGTATGCAGGGGCATTGTTGAGGCCAGGTTATGTCAAGGATCTGGGTATATTCTTACCATGTGTACGCCATATCCAAAAATTTCATTACTTCATACAGCATGTCCCACCAACTTTTTCTTACTATTGAATACACCATGAATTGTCAAACTAATAGAGTAAGCTTATCTGCAAAAAAGATCTAAAACTCCAAAACACTTCCTAATTCATTTCACAAATATACGTGGTCTCAATTCTAATCTCAACGAAGTCCATTTCCACTTGCAATCTGCCAAACCCCATGTACTTTTTCTGACAGAACTCGGTTATCGGTTGATTCAACTACTGCTCATCTCAGTTGCCCAAATTATTCACTGTATGATTCCTTTCGCCTCAAAGGTGGTACTTGTGCAAATGTCCGTTCCGATATTCCCTGTCAGAGACTTGGTAATTTGGAATCTCCTCTTTTCGATCTTCTCTGGCTTAAAATCTCTCTACCTCATTGTGTCAAATTCATCTGTTTTCTCTACCGTTCTCCAAACTCATTAATCACTTGGAGCTTTTTGACTTCCTCTCTTTGCAACTTGACTTTCTCCAGTCCAACTTTCCTAACAGTGAGGTAATATTCCTTGGGGATTTTAATGTTCACAACTCCAGGTGGCTCCCGTTTTCAAGTCACACTGACCCAGCAGGTCGAGATGCTGAGGCTTTTGCAATTACTAATGACTTTACACAGATTGTTCATTTATCTACAAGAATACCTGACAATCCTAAACATACAGCCAACGCGCTTGATCACAAACAACCCTTCTAAGTACACGGTCAAAGTGAGAGGTCCTTTAGGCACTTAAGATCACAACTTGGTGATTGTCTCTTCTCCAATGGAACCTTTATCTCGTGGCTATTCCCAACCTCGTATTGTTTGGCATTACAAGAATGCAAAATGGGATGACCTGCGAGACTTCTTTTCTTCTTTTCCTTGGTCGGATTACTGTTTCAAAATTTCTGATGTTAACGTTTGCTTAGATCGTGTCAGTGTAATTATTCTTGCAGGAATGGAATCCTTTATCCCACACTCCACTTTAAAATCTCGTCCTTTATCTAAACCATGGTTTTCCAATAAATGTGCTAAGGCTGTTTAAGAGAAGAATGTTGCATATCGTAATTGGCTTGTTTCCATTTTTTCAGTTTCATTTTTTGCCTATACCAAAGCTCGCAACAATTGTAAAGCAGTTATTAATCAGACCAAACTAGAGTTTGAACAGGATAAGAGTAGAAAACTTGCTTCTTGCCCTAATGGTAGGCAAGCATTCTGGTCTCTTTGCAAAGTTATTGGCCGCAACCTTTGCCCACCTCTGTCCAAACTAGATGGTTCTGTTGTCACTTCAGCCAAGGATAAAGCTGACCTGCTAGCATTCCATTTTTCTTCCAACTCATGTATTAATGATCTTAGTAAAACACCTCCCACCATTCCCAACACGCTCCATTCAATGCCTCCTGTGGTCTTCCGTCAAAAGGATGTCGATAGGATTTTGACAAATCTTGATGCTAAGAAAGCTCCAGGTCCCGATGGTATTTCTCCACTTGTTCTGAAAACCTGTTCTCCTGAACTTACTTCTGTTCTTTGCTGCCTCTTTTCACTTTCTTATTCCAAAAGTGTTTTTCCTTCTGCTTGGAAATCTGCTCACATTCAGCCAGTTCCTAAAAAGGGTGACAAATCCCTCCCATCCAATTATCGTCCCATTGCAATTACTTCTACTCTTTCTAAAGTAATGGAGAAATCAATTAACCGCCAAATCTTAAACTACCTAGAAACCTTCCGTCTGATCAATGATCGTCAATATGGATTCTGTCAGTGTCGATCCACTGGTGATATTCTGGCTTATGTTACCCATTTATGGACTAATTCATTGGAAAAGTTTGGTGAAACACAAACACTTGCTCTTGACATCTAAAAGGCTTTTGATCATGTTTGGTATAAAGGTCTTCTAAACAAGCTTCCATCTTATGGTTTTCCAACTGTGTTTTGTAACTGGTTAGCTCTCTCTAATCACTCACTGAGGGTGATGGTAGATGGCTCTCTGTCTTTTAACTTCTCCACTAATGCCGGTGATCCCCAAGGTTCAGTTCTTTCCCCCACTTATTTCCGCTTGTATATTAATGACCTTCTTCCATTGACTGGAAATCCTATGCACAGCTTTGCCGATGATAGCACATTGTATTCCACTTTCCATTTTGAGAAACCTTGTCCTGGTCAATCAGCTTCAACTTATCGAAAATCTGCTACCAATTCCTTAAATGTCAATCTCCAAGTAATTCTCCAGTGGTGCAAAGACAACTTAGTTGATTTCAATCCTTCTAAAACTCAGTCTTGTGTTATATCTCGCAAAAAGGATTCTTCTGTTCTATGCTTATCTTTGGTGACACTCCGATTTCTAAGCAAAATGATATATTTCTTTTGGGGATTACCCTGACTATTAATCTCTCTTGGCACAAGCACATTACAAATATTGCTTCCTCTGCATCTAAAAAACTTGGTTTTCTCTTTTGCAATCGACGTTACTTTTCTCCCAAACAGCTGTTCACTCTGTACAAATTTCAAATCCGCCCTACAATGGAATCTTGCTCCCACATCTGGGATGGTGCCCCCAAAACCTCTCTCAGGCTTCTTGATTCCGTTCAGAAGAGGGCCGTTAGGTTAATTAATGATTCATCTCTAACAGAGATGGCCTCCGTAGCCAAGTGGTCAGGAGTGGGAGTGCAATAGCACACGCTCCTTGAGTAGACCGGGGTTCAAGCCCCTGACTGCTGAATATGGTCGATCTGCCAACCTGCACTGGACCAGCGTGGCAGATTATGGTCCATTTCCCTCAGCATGAATTGTTGAGGAGGCTTCCACCCTGCAGTAGGTTGATAATGGCTGCACTTTACGTTTACATTTTTTTACCTCTAACAGTCTCTCCACTCACTGTCTCATAGACGTACTGTTTCTGCTGCATGCCTTTTCTACAGATATTTCCATGGGCACTGTTCTTCTGAATTGGCTTCTATAATTCCCACTCTCTCTTTCAAAACAGTCTGAACATGTGCCGCTGCCAACATCAATTTACTGTCCAACTTCAAACTCACAGAACCAACTTTTCATCTTCCTTGTTTATTCATTCAGCTGCTGTTTTCTGGAACAACCTTCCTTTGTACGTATTTACTGAAAATTAGTCTACAGAAATTCAAGTCCAATGTCAACAAATATCTTCTTTCGTCTTCTCAACCTACAATCCAAGCACGGTACTAAGTACTATAGGTTCCAATACCTCTCGTGTTTGGGTTTACATAAAAAAAAAAATTAAAAAAATGGCAGTTGAAGTTCAACATTGACAAATGCAAGATACAAATGCAGTGCAGACATGCTGCCAGAACAGCTCATGGAGGTTTTGTCAATGATATACAGAAACTTTGCCAGTAGGGATAAGGTTTGGTTTTGATTTTACCGGTGCAAAAATAGGGATAAGGAGGTGATTATCTCTTTGTACATGGCCATGGTTAGGCTGCATCTTGAGTACTGTATACAGGTCTGGAGGCCTCAATTTAAGAAGGATGTAATCTGCTGGAATAGGTGTAGAGAAGGGTAACCAGATTGGTGAAGCAAACAAAGGGCTGCTCTTACCTAGAAAAGCTTCAGTTCTGCAAATTGCAGCTTCCGGACTAGGTACCTGTGGGGGTGATCTGATTGAGGTGTTTAAGGTGTTGAATGGTTTGGTTTTTTTTTTTTTTTAGGAGCATTAGCAACTAAGGCCATATTGCTCCGGGATATGCAGTGGTCATTCCCTGACCTTTCCGCATCCTCCATATTTGGTGGTGTTGAATGGAATGAGTAAGTTGAATGCAAATGGCATTATAGTACTGTGTAGTCTCAGCAAGAGGAAGTGCTTGCTGAGGCTACACATATGAAAGGGCATAAATTTATGTTGAGGATGGTTGCGGAAGGAAGAACTAGACAAATTCTTGGAGGGTATGGATGGGAGAAGTATGTGGTTTTTTCTGCATTTGTTATATCAGGTTGTCTGAACTATTATAAGTCAGGAGCCAAGAAACTGGACTGCATGGTACCAAAGAAATAGTTATTTTATTTTAATACTTGATACAGTAATATTTTAATACTTGATACAGTAATATTTTAATACAGTAAATATTTTAATAAATGAGCATCATGTTACAAACCCATTCCAGGGCCTTGTTCACATATAATGAGCAAGAATAAGGACTCAAACTGCTGATGTCATGTTCTAATAAGAGTCTCCAATCTAGTGCCTATCAATTCTCATGCATATTTCATTGCTCCCTATGTCATCTTATTTTTTGAACAACTCATTTTAGTTTCAACACCCTCTATTTTTGTCCCTTTATTTCTGTTTAATGCAAGGTGCTAAATTGCTTGATGTAAAAGGCTTCACTTGTTTTTCTTTTTTTCAGTATTCTTCCCCCCCCCCCCCCCCCATTACCACAAAGTTGCTATCACCGTATGCCTGTATACACCCCAGCACGTGCTCTGTCAATTCAGATTCTTTGGTTCTCTTTATCATGTGTTTTGTGTGCTCATCTATGTAACTTTCAAATCTTTTCCTCACCTTGCCTATCTGTACCTGCCACATTTAATATGGCATGGATCTTTGAATAAAATCCCCATTTTATTAATCAGCTTAAAGATCATCCAAAGACCATACTTTTTTACAAATTCTCTTTGTTTTTTCTTTAATGCCCTTTATGTATGGCATTAATATATGGAATCTGCCAATCTTTTGTAATCAATATTCCATGTTCTGTTACTGTTTATGTTGCTCAAATATTTTTATACAATCTTGTAGACCAAATAACTTGGGTATCGATTATTTAATAATAACCCTTTTTTTAGCATTGACTTCAATCCTTTTTTTTATTTTTTGAGAATGAAGTCAGTAATAGGTTGCCGTTCTTGCTTGTCCTAGTGACTAAAGAGAAAGACATGCTAGGTTCACAGGAAGCTGATGGATTGCAAGCAATACATAAACTATGTGTCTAATAACCACAAAAAATTAAAACTGTGATAACAATAAAAAAATTACAAATGAAAGTTAATCAACAATGTCATAGAAAAATATTTGAGTAACACAACAATTAACACAGAATACTGATTACAAAAGAGTGGTAGTGATTCTGTACATAAAAGGCATCAGCAAAAACACAAAAAGAATCTACAAAAAGTACAGTATTGGAGTGTTCTAGAAACCAATTAATAAAGTGGACAGTTTGGTCAATACATCCAACACTATATTATAATAGAAGACACATATGTAACATATAAAAATAAATGTTAATATGGCAAGGTATACAGAGGTCAGGTGGGAAGAAGATTTGAACTGGCACATGGCTAAAGGAAATCAAAGAATTTGAACAGATAGAGGCATACTGCAGCATATAGAGCATATGCTGCAGTATGCCCAGATGCAACAATAGCAACTCTGTGGTTAGACAAGGGAAAAGAGCATCCCAAAAAAATTGAATAAACTATTAAACAGTTTTCTTCAAGCTTTATCAAGTTCAGAGAATTTGACAAAACTGCAATATTCATTAAGTTTGCAAACAGTGTCAAACTAACCGAACTGAACCTGAAAATGTTTCAGTGGATTGACGTGGATGATTTTGAGATGCAATTGATTGATTTTCAGAGCAGCTCAATTTATCGACCTCAGAGCTGATTTTGAAAATAATGAAAGGGAATGATTAGTGATTGGATTAGCAAAGACGACTGCAGAAAATGAAATTAAAAGTTTGGAATTCCATTTCTGAAAAGTTTGTCTTTTAAAAAATCTGACAACAGCATTACTAACAATTTTCTCATCAACATATTCTTGAGAGTGGTTTTTCTCAGTGATGAACTTTGTTAAGTCTAGTCATAGGAGCAGTCTCACGGGTGAAACTAGTGCCGCATGCATAGCTCTAAAAGTTAAAGTATATGTCTGATGTAAAGTTTTGTGTCATCAATGGTGCAGCAACAGAAGTCTCACTGATGTTTTACATTTGTAATATAAAAGAGGTTTATCATTTTATATTAAATTTGTTCTTAGTAAATTAATAAGAGGAGTTTACCTCAATATAGTACGTGGAACACTTCCGTATGATACCCTCCAGAAATTAAACCGGAAAAAACGAAAAAATCGACAACTTACCGGTACATTAAAGTAAAATATAAATAATAAAAATAAAATATAAATAATTAAATAATCAATTTAACACAATTCAAAATCAATTCAAAACAATTAAAATTCAAATTAACGCAATTAAACGTTCCGAAGTTTGCCAGGGTGAATTTAAATCGAAAAATTTCAGGCATAAAACAACTATCACTGGCGACATCACGTAATATTGTTAAGCTTGCCTTAAAATCTCGATATTCGGATAAACAAAAATACCTTTCCCAGGTTAGGAAGCTTCACGATAAATTAAAAAATTATCTACATCCGAACGATTGGTCTGTATTGAAGACCTCCATAGATTTGCGACGGGAAGCACAAGCCTCAGAAATAAAATAAAAAACAGACACGTTAATAAGTTGCAAACATTATCGAATAGTTCAAGACACGTTCATGCGAATTCTAACACATTGTCGCGAGCTTGCGACCAAGTTCACACGAGTTGGGTGACATCCCCCCCACAGACACATAACGCACTACCACAGAATATGTCGGCTAGTTCACGAACACCCCCTCACCCAGTATCCAACGAACCGACATATCAACAGGTTACAAATCTTTCCTCGTGTACACTATCGCAGGACCAGATTTCACTTTTATCCAAAGGATTAAATTATAATTTACCACCTCGAAAGCTGCCAAAAAAACAATGCGTAATTGATATTGAATTTGGACTTCGTAGTGTTCCACAAAAAGATGTATTTATTCAACAAGTTAACCAAGTAGTGAATAACATAAAAGAAACGCGACTTCCTAAATTGAATACACATGACAGTTCAGCTTTACGAGAACTTCGAGAAAATAAGGACATTATAATACAGAGGGCAGATAAAGGAGATACAGTGGTAATACTAGATAAACATGATTATATTAATAAGTTAGATTCAGTTGTATCTGATACCTCCACTTATTGTGAAGTGGACCCGACACTGTTTACCAATTTGGTAAATCAATACAATAAAACGTTAACCACATATCGTAAAAACGACTACATTACTATGGTTCAGTTGAAGGAATTGAAGTCCAGAACATACAATATTCCTGCACTTTTTGGTCAGGTAAAATTACACAAGCCTGGATTTCCGATTCGACCTATTGTTTCCTACAGGAACTCGGCATTTTCAGCCTTAGCCACACATGTATATAACATTATAAAACCTTTTAGACAGGTTATACAATTTGGGATTAAGAATTACGATACATTATTTAATAATCTTAAAGACTGTAGACTCGGCGACAATGACAATTTATTCTCATTAGATGTTACCTCATTATATACGAATGTAAACGTTGAATACACATTAGATATTATTTGGGATATGTTAAATAAAAACTCGACACCGATTAATTATACGAAGCTGCCTATAAAGGAGATTTTTCACTTAATTAAACTATTAGTCGAGGCTAACTACATCACCTTTCGAGACAAGGTGTACAAACAAATTTTTGGATTACCAATGGGTTTGAGCCTGAGTGGCTTAATGTCAGAGATCTATCTCTCAACGATTGAGCAGATACATTTGACACCTTTTCGTCCCCGTATCACATACTATGGGAGGTATTTAGACGATGTTCTAGTTATTACCGATAGTAGTACTATCCAAGACATTTTACATTCGTTTAATAATATTCATTCTAGACTCAAATTTACATTGGAAAGGGAAGATACGGATACTAAGTCATTAAACTTTCTAAATTTCACGCTTACCCGGGACTCGAACAAAATACAATTTAGCATCTATCGAAAACCCACAAACACCGGTATGCTTCTACATTATAATAGCTACCACCCGTTCACCTACAAAAGATCGATTATCTTTAATCAATTTCTAAATGCCTATAAATATTCAACGACGGATTCTGCTTTAGACTCAGAAATACAAATATTAACTAGCAGATTCTTGAACAGGGGTTATCCCATTAACACAATAAATCGAATTAGGGTACAAGCTAAGGATAGGATACAAAATACTGCACCAATCAACAATAGTAATATCAAAAAATACTTTATTTCTGTCCCATATGTTGAACAGTGGCACAAACAGCTTAATAGATTCTTTAAAGATACCGAATTTAAAATTATAGCTAGGCCTATACGGAAGTTACACACTATACTGAACAATCGCTCGGTTCTTTCGGCGTTCGCAACACAAATTAATGATCTAGTATACAACATTTCTTGCGGTGATTGCGACTCGTCTTATCAGGGTTCGACGCGGTTTTCTCTTAATATCCGTGTAAATCAACACGAAGCCTCAGTTCGTGCTTCTCGTTCAGCAGCGTCAGAATTAGCCTTTCATGCCATTAACGAAAAACATACTTTTTTATTTAACGAGGCCAAAATACTTAACGTTCAACGTAATTATACGCGACTATTAATTGCAGAAACCGTTGAAATTAAATTACACGAGAATTCTGTTAATGTTCAGCGGCCATATTTGATCTCCGATGCGTGGACCTTTACGCGCATGCGCGAAGACACATAATCACTATTTAAGTTGCAGGTTTAGCCTGATTCAGTAATTTTCATTCCTGTGATCACGACAGTCGGTCGAAAAGCATTGTCAGCTTCAGGAAGGAAAATCGTTTTGAATATTTTCGTTAGATTCTTTTAATTGCGTTAATTTGAATTTTAATTGTTTTGAATTGATTTTGAATTGTGTTAAATTGATTATTTAATTATTTATATTTTATTTTTATTATTTATATTTTACTTTAATGTACCGGTAAGTTGTCGATTTTTTCGTTTTTTCCGGTTTAATTTCTGGAGGGTATCATACGGAAGTGTTCCACGTACTATATTGAGGTAAACTCCTCTTATTAATTTACTAATATTATTATCAACGTAGAACATATTGAGTATTACAGCTCTGATTCATACTATCTAATTAAATTTGTTCTGTAAGCTAAAAGTTACATTTTCATTATGAAGGATTTTATTTTAATATCTTTATTAGAGCATCTTTCAAAAAATGTCTTTTATTTCATTCTTTTTTTTTTTTTGGTTAAGCTTTTGTCAAATAAAACATGTATGAGAAAAATATCAATACAGCTGCTGGAACGAGTACAGAGAAGGGCAACAAGATTAGTGAATGGAACAAAGGGGTGCTCTTATGAAGAAAGGCTTAAGTTTTGCAAATTACAGCGTCTGGAGACTAGGCACCAGCGAGGTGATCTGATAGAGGTGTATAAAGCCTTGAATGGTTTGAGCATGCTCAATGCTGATGGGATTCTTCCTCTCGCTCAGAATAATCACCTGAGAGGGCATAAATTCAAATTGAGGAAAGACAGATGTAGGACAGACGTGCGGAAATTTGCTTTTAGCCAGTGGGTGGTTGGTTGGTGGAACAGACTTCCATCCCTTGTCGTGGAAGTTGATAGCCTAAATAAGTTTAAGGCTCAGCTGGACAGATATTTTGAACGAACAGAGGGGTGAAGTGGAAGTGTTTTTTTTTTTTTTTTTGGCTGATGCTGCATAAGCTTGCTTTCTTGCATCAAATGCCTCTACTAATGCTAATGCTAACAGTAGAATGTCGATTATCTGAACTAAATGGGATCAAGGTTGATCTGGTTAATCAAACAGTTCAGATAATCAAACATACATGAGAATACCCAGTTTATATGAAACATAGGGTAATTAGGCCTACAATTAAATTATTGTATGCAAGGTAATTTGAAGTATAATAAAACATAATTGATTTATAAAATGGTTTGTAAATAATAACCAAAACAATTTTGAACTTACCTAATTGTTTTACATGGTTTCAACTATAAACCACACTTTTTTAACATAAACAGAAAGAAACAAACACAAGTAATTGCACACAAATAAGAGTATAATGAATCTTGGGAGGGTTTATTTTTTAAAATATGTAATTTTGAATTTTTCTTTGAACCATGCGAGATTGTCTTTTTTTCACGGCAAAATCTCTCATCCTCTTTAATAGCAATACCTATACAGTTTGAGTGGGCCTTTAAATACATTAAGGGGCAGGAGTAATATTACATCATAACAATCAGTGCACTAAAAGAAGATACCGTAATTTTTTTTTGGGTGGGTGTGTGTGTGTGGGGGCAATGGTGGTTCAGATAATTGATGGTTTGGATAATCAACATTCTATACTTTGCAAAATTCTGAAGTGGCAAAAGAGGGTAGTTTTTTTTTATAGATTTAGCCAATTTCGGCACACACCCTTAAAAAGGTTCACCAGCCCTGTGCTAGTATAATTGCTCATCATGAAAGAAGTATTATTCACAAAGACTCTATGCTAACAAACTTAACTTGCAGACAAGGTTTGGGCTTGTGACAAGAGTTGGAAAAACAAATTAAAGAAGAGTGCAATTATTGGGAACATGTCTTGGAGCGTGTAATAGCTGTTATTTGTATGTCAGTTGAACGTGCTGTAGAGTTTCGAGGAACAGATGAAAATTTTCATTCAATGAAGAATGGGAATTTTTTAGGGCAGCTTGAACTTGAACTCATAAGTCAGTTTGATCCATTTTTAGCAGGGGCACATTTTGAAATATGGAAATGCTGGAAAAGGAAATCCTTCTTATCTGTCCAAAACCACGTGAGCTCATTGTACTAATGGCTCAGAACGTCCACGGGTTCATTGTTGACGAAGTAAATTCTTCTGGTTATTTTACCATGTCAATTAATTCAACACCAGATCTATCACATATAGTGTTGTACTTCGATACTTAAAAGATGGGCAGCCTATTGAATGCTTTTAAACCATTTTGGAACTGAAAAACCATAAGTGAGGAAATGGCAAACCAGGTATTGCAGTACTTACACGAAGTTTGCAAACAAAATTTTTCAAAACGTAGGGGTCAGTCCTATGACAACACTGCTAACATGTCTGGTCATTATAAGGGGATCATCATATAAACAACGGAACCTCAACGTGCCACCTAGGCAAATATGCCCATATGCACAGAAGTCTAAAGAGAATTTTGTACTTTAAAAATTTTTGGTGTTATAATCTCAAATATGTCCTAATTATACGTTTAACCATTCCATTGTTTAAATGACTTACAAATTTTTGGTCATTAGCCTGTCATCGCATGAAGATAGTTTAGTATCTCATGCAACTCCAGTTGCCGCCCCTTCCTCGAGGAGGAAGAATTCTACTCGCTCAGAAGGTTAACTAAAATTCTAAAATCATATTATACAAATTTGGCTGTCTAACTCAAATCTCACACTAGGTCTCTTCCCAACACATAGAACATCCACACACTAGTCCCATACTTGCCAAGTCCACGACACCGCCACAGCACCTCAACGTCAAGACATCCAGATATATTATCGACAAAAATAATGTCATTAACTTCTAATAGTAATCAGTACGCTTCTTATTTAATTCCATTGCATTATTATACTCTGGACATGCATGGTCTACTGCAACATGATCACTTACAATTTTCTTGCGCTTGCAATTTACGCAACAAGGGACTTTATTTTTATTCGGGCAATCTTTAAAAGAATGCCCATGTGCTGCACAATAGCCACAAAAAACCTCATTCCTACAGAATTTGGCAATGTGGCCATAAGTCATGTACTTATAACATTGAGTTACTGTGACAATGTCACGAACTCGACAAGCGGACCAATTCAAAAATACTCTGCCCACACTTGTTAACTGCTTATGAACAGGACTGGAGACTTGAAGAATCCAGTTATTAACATTCTTCTTCTTGGCTTTATTCACAGATATAACTGCCAGATTTTCTTGAAACAGGTCTTCTTCTATTCCATAATCTTTCAAGTTCTTTAACCATAGCTGTTCTAATAACTCCTTCCTATCAATGTCTTTTTCGACATCATATATCAAAATCTTCGGATCCTGCTTCTTCACTTTTTCAGCATTCAATTTAAGTTCTTTAAACTTCACACATTTTGTAATCAAGTCTAGATCTTTTTCTGTTTCAACTTCAATCACCACTTTTTTATCACGACCAGCCCTTAAATTTCTCACTTTGACATCATGAAGTACCGGTCTTACATTCTTTATTAGATCATTTCTCACATCTTCGCTGCTCTTATGTTTCTCATTCTTGGTTGAGATAATGGCAACTTTCGGTTTATTCTCCACTTTATCTTTTACTACAGTTGCATATTCTCTAGGAATTCCTTGAGTGTCCTTTTTAACCCTCTTTATTCGAGCATTAATATCAAGCTCTAAGACAACCATCTCTAGGTCATCCCATAACTCCAAAATTCGAGCTGATACTTTACTAGTTATTCGATTCTCCCGTTGAAAAAGGATATCTCTCAAATTAGAACGAGATTCAGCTATTTTTTTCAGTCTTTTTGCAGCACTTACATCTTCAGAACTTTCTTTTATACTTCCTAGTATAACCTTCATATTTTGAAACAACTGCTCCTTATTATCCACAGACATATCAGTTCTCTTGGCACTTCTAGGTGAATCAACCACCTGACTGCTCTTAGTCACCTTAGTTTTTGTTGACTCTGCTCTCATAACTTGCTTTTGCTTCTTAGAAACAGAATCCTTAGACTTCCCTTTTTCAGCAACAACACTTTTCTCCTGTTCTTCATCAAGTTCATACTCAGAGCTATCATCTGAGTCTTCACTTCCTGAATCTGTTTCTGTTCTATCGCAAGGAAGAGAGCCAGCGCTCGACTTCTTACTAGCCATATTAAAATTTTTAAAAGGCAATTTAGCCAACTAAGTACAACTCTTAATAAAGGAATCTGGCGGCCAAAAGTTTTAAACAGACCCGAACTCAAAAAGTATTAACTCACAAAATATTAAACTAACAACAGAGTCTGGAAATCTATCCAAACCAATTTAAAATCTTTCCCTACTCAAGTCAAACGAGTTAGGGTCCCAGGAAACTTTTAAATACAATCCTGGGGGCACAAAATGCAATTAACTCCTGACCAACTCTGCACTTCCTACCTCAAAACACCCGTTCAGCCGGCTAGGGGTAAACCCCCAACCGCCCACCCCAGACGCCGAGGACGTAGGGCAGCTAATCAGGTTACAACTCGTGCAACAATAGAAACAGCAAAATGGTAACAATCAACTAAAATTTAATTCAATCAAATTAAACAATCACTCAAGATAATCACCAATTTTCACTATTCCCCAAGATTAGCCCCTGGGGCCATTATAAGGGGATGCAGCAAAAGATTTTAGAAGAAAATAAGTTTGCCATATATGTGCCTTATGCAGCCCATTCACTAAATCTGGTAGGCCAAAGTGCTGCTGACTGCTGTCAAGTGGCAGTTAATTTTCTCTCTACAGTGCATTTGCTCTATACATTTTTTTCAGCCTCAGCCAGCTGGTGGAAAATTCTTAAAGCTTGTCTTGAAAATGAACCTGTGTTAAAATCCCTCTCTAATTCCAGATGACAGGCACATGCAATGGCAACAGCAGCAATTTTGAAGTGTTTCTTTAAGATATTGAAAGCTTTAGAGTGTTTAGCTCAAGACCAGTGGAGCCTCCGTAGCCAGGAGCAGCAGTGCGTAGCACATGCTTTTTGATTAGACCAGGGTTCGAGCCCGTGACCACCAAATACGGAGAATGTGGAAAGGTCAGGGAATGACCACCGCATATCCCCGGAACAATATGGCCTTAGTTGCTAATGCTCCTAAAAACAAAAAAAAAAACAACAACAAAGAAACATCAAGACCAGTCACAAAAAGGAGACACTAGAAGAGAAGCAGACAATATTACAAATAAGATGCAAGAGTTGGAATTTGTTTTCATGCTGATCATGTGGGATGAGATTTTGCATAAGTTTCATACAGCAAGTCAAGTTCTACAAAGTGAAGATGTGAACTTAAAAACATGTGCGAATCTGTATGGATCACTAACTGACCAACTATGCACTTTAAGAGATGACTTTGAAAGATTTGAAGCACTTGTAAAGGAAATACTACCAGATGTTAATTACAAGACCATTCAAACTTGCAAACTTATTAGAAAGAAGGTTTGGTTGGTTTGTTACGTTTTATTGGCGCATTAGCAACTAAGGCTATAATGCGCCAATTAGAAAGAAGGTACCCAATGACGGAGATGCACCAGAAGTAGATCTGAACGCCAGGGATAAATTTTGTATCACCACCTTTTACCCAATTATTGACAAACTAGAAACTGAGATGAGAAGAGAAGAGTACAATAGCAGACAGATTTTTATTTCTAAGTGATGTGCCAAATAACGTCACTTCATCTGCTGAAACTGAAAGGTACTCCTGCTGCTCTAAAAAACTAATTGATGCTTACCCAGAAGACTTGGACAATAATCTCTCTGCTGAGCTTCAGCAGTTTCCAGCATATGTGCCTCATAAGTTTAGTGCAACAAAAAGTGTAAAAACCAGATTCAGTCATGCTAAACTTTATAAAATAATTGTAGAAGACAAAATTGATTGTGCATTTCCAAATGTAGATATTGCCTTACATATTTTTTTAACATTAATGGTTACAAATTGCATAGCTGTGTTTCGTTTTCTCAACTCAAGCACATTAAAATTCCCAAGAGAAGAGCTATGTGACAGATTGGATGCCTTGTCTGTGCTAAGTATAGAAACAGATATGTTATGCCAAATTAGTTTTGAGGATTTGATCAAAGACTTTGCAATTAAAAAATCTAGAAGAAAATGTTTTAAAAAGCAAATAAATATAAACCTATAGGCTAAACTTTGCTTATATTTTTTTTCCTACTATTTAGTGTGTTTGTTAAATAAATAAAAATTTAAAAATCCAAAAGTTTTTATTTAAAATAGTTGTGGGGTCTTGTTTGGAATAAAATTGAAAAAGGGTTATAAATTTTCAAACTTATTTCACATTCAGCACTTATTGAGTCCTAATGTCTTATAAGTTAAGCAATGGAGAAGCAGATGCCAAGGGGGCACTATTGTTGGGTTGTGCTTAGGGCATCACTTGGCCTTAATCCTGCACTAGGTAAACGTCTACCAAATATTCATCCACTTTCACAGGATGGCATGCAGATCTCTTTTCAGCACACAAATTAATAAGATGACAAGGACTATTACCACCAAGTGCTCATCTTCTCATTTATACCCTTGCTAACTAGTTTTTCGGCCTACCATAACAGGGGTGTTATCAGTACTAAGTGCCAGATAGCTTTATGAAGGAATCCCACTTGCTTTTAGGTTGTTCATAACAAGATGCCCATTGTATCGTTAGCATAGATCTTTGTGAGTAGTGCTTCTTTCATGATGAACAATTATACTAGTAGAGGGGTGGTGAACCTTTTTAAGGGTGCATTCCAAAATTGGCTTAATCTTAAAAAAAAACTACCCTTGCATGCCACTCGGAATTTTGCAAAGTATAGAATGTCGATTATCCAAACCACCGTCGCCCCTCCCAAATTACAGTATCTACTTTTAGTGCACTGGTTGTTATGCTGAAATATTACTCCTGTCCCTTAATGCATTTGAAGACCCACTCAAACTGTATAGGTACTGCTATTAAAGGGAATGAGACATCTTGCCATGAAAAAAAAGACAATCTTGCATGATTCAAAGAAAAATTCTAAATTACATATTTTAAAAAATAAATCCTCCTGAGATTCATTATACTCTTATTTGTGTGCAATTACTTGTGTTTGTTTATTTCTGCTTATGTAAAAAAAATTGTGGTTTATAGTTGAAACCACGTAAAACCATTAGGTAAGTTCAAAATTACATTGTCTCTTCAAAATGTTTTGGTTATTATTTACAAATCATTTCCTAAATCAATTATTTTTTTAATAATACTTCATATTTCAAAATACAGTATAACATTTCAAAATACCTTGCATACAATAATTTAATTGTAGGCCCAATTACCCGATATTTCATATAAACTGGGTATTTTCATGTATGTTTGATTATCTGAACTATTTGATTAACTGAACCAACCTTGGTCCCAATTAGTTCAGATAATCGACATTCTACTGTATTGTTATTTTTCTCATACACGTTTTAATTGACAAAAGCGTAACAAAAAAAAAAAAAAAAAAAGATTAAAATAAAAGACATTTTTTGAAAGATGCTAAAAGATCTAATAAAGATATTTGAAAGATCTAATAAAGATATTAAAATAAAATCCTTCATAACAAAAATGTAACTTTTAGCTTACAGAACAAATTTAATATAAAATGATACACCTCTCTTATATTATAAATGTAAAACATCAGTGAGACTTCTGTTGCTGCACCACTGATGATAGATTTCTACATCAGGCTTATACTTTGTAACTTTTAGAGCTATGCATGCAGCAATAGTTTCGTCCGTGAGACTACTCCTATGACCATACTTAACAAAGTTCATCACTGAGAACAACCACTCTCAAGAATTTTTTTAAACAGACAAACATTTCAGGAATGGAATTCCAAACTTTTAATATCTCATTTTCTGCCTCCGTAGACGAGTGGGCAGGAGCGGGAGTGCAGTAGCACACGCTCTTTGAGTAGAGTGGGGTTCAAGCCCCTGACTGCTGAATACGGTCGATCTGCCAACCCGCACTGGACCAGCGTGGCAGATTATGGTCCATTTCCCTCAGCATGAATTGTTGTGGAGGCTTCCATCCTGCAGTGGGTTGATAATGGCTGCACTTTACTTTTTACTTTTTTTTTTCTGCAGTTTTCTTTGCTAATCCCATCACTAATTGTTCTCTTTCAATATTTTCTAAATCAAGCTCTGAGGTTGATAAATTTTTTCCTCCAAATTGAGCTGCTCTGAAAATCAATCAATTGCATCTCAAAATCATCCAAATTGATCCACTGAAACATTTTCAGGTTCAGTTCAGCTAGTTTTACACTGTCTGTAAACTTAATGAATTTTGCAGTGTCTTCCAATTTTCTGAACTTGACAAATCTTGAAGAAATCTGTTCAATAGTTGAATCAATTTTTTTGGGACGCTCTGAATTCCATGTGCTCAAAAAATTTTTATGCGTACCCCTTCGGGCACACATGCCATAGGTTTGCCACCACTGCACTAGTATTTCGCCAATCACTGAACCCTTCTCATTCAACAAAACATGAGGAACATTTAGGAGCAAAAAGTTTACTAACAAAGCAGTAAACTGACCTTGCTGATGGTGAATACAATAACCTCTCTCTCTCTCTCTCTCTCTCTCTCTCTCTCTCTCTCTCTCTCTCTCTCTCTCTCTCGTATTGCTCACCTTTGGCTTTTACCCCAAAGAAATATTTTTGTGAACAGTATCTTGTTTGTTTGCCACTTTTGAAAGGTCGGCAAGATTTGTCATGTGGCCCATTATGGTTGGTGTTGACAGTTACTGGGTCTGCAAGCAACCCAATAAGCCACATCATCAGAAGAAAAATCTCGCCACAAGCCTGGATCTTTTGCTTTATTTACTTCATCTTTTGTAGACTGAATTATTTCACCTTGGTCCACTAGATTTTCATTTTCAGCAATCTTTTCAACTTCAGCAATTTGCCTCAACATTTACACTAGACATATCAAGAGAATTTACAGGCAAAGTGTGATCAGTACTGAGACTCATGCCAGTTGAGCCAGCCTGTGACACCTCAATATCATCAAGATGTTCTGATCTCGAAGTTGACTGAGCGGTACTGATAGGTGTGGTGCTTTATTCATCTTCAATCTTGTAGAATAAATGTAAAAAAATACACATGAAACTTGCAAAATTTTAAATTTTTAATAAATACACTAATTGAGAGTGGATTTAACCTTCATATCATGACAAGAGTGATTTTTTTGGAAGAAAAGTTTTTTTTAACAATGCGGAGAAAAGTCGAACACAGCAGATAAGAACAATTACAAAAAATCAACTCAAGCAGCGTGTGGCAGTGAAAGAGTTAAAGTTGGCATGATAGCTATGGGAAAAAACTGTGGTGTCCCCTTTCCCTTGGTGCCTAAAACACGTGCTTATTTTGCTTTTTGATTAATCTGGCACTGTCCACAACCATTATTTAAATCTATTTAACTATTTCCATAATGAACATTATATTTTAAATATGCAAAGAGTAAAGTACCACAGACTGGGAAAAAAATGAATGAAAACTTTCTTTGTCATAACCTACTAAAATGCCATCTAAACTCCTAATGTGCCATGTAATAACCTAGAAGTTGAGGTGTAAAAATCGGACTTGTTAATAAAGTTTTATTAAAAACATACTGCCATTATGAACATTATATTTCATATTTAGAGTTGCTGTAGCACCAATGATAGAGTACAACGATTTATGAGAAAATTTCATAAATTGCCATTGCTGAGTACGCATTTGGGATGGAAAATGACATATATGTTCATGTTATGTTAGGCATAGATAACACCAAATCATGAACAGAAAGGTAATAATTTTTGAAATTTTGAGAATTCGTGTAATTTAAATTTCCATATATCAAAAGACACTGCATAATGTTAAATAACTTTTCTTCAAATTACCAATTAATAATGATATTGCCAATATATACTTACCACATTTAGGTAATCTGTCAACAGAGTTGCGTTTCTGCTTCAAATGGTCTCTTAAATCAACTTAAAAATGAAGATAAACATTAGACATAACAGACAGAATGATGAACATGAATCAATATTTATACTTATTATATATTATTGCATAATATTTCTTGAGTGATGCAGATACTAAATATCTTAAAATATTAAATTGCAGGTAATATGATCATGCATTCCCCTCATTAGACTCAATACATCATTCAGAGATTAGCAGAGTCTGCTAACAGAGATCATTAGGCATCTGATGCGAGAAGAGTAAACCAGCTGTCATATTGGTGTCTTCATATATAAAAAGTTATTGGACAACAATCAATTGGTATACACAACATCAGAGTATATTCATATACATATACAGGGTGATTCACTACCAGTGCGACAAACTTGCAGAAAGTGTAGGGGGCACAAAGACGAATCGGAATCACATAGCATTGCAGGGTCTGAAATGCCTTCGTCATGCGGTAGAGGACACTGAACGGGAGGTCGCGTGAACAGTGATCCCGCTGGAAGTCAGCATTTGCGAACCGTTTCTGTTGAAGAAACCAAGTAGCAAAAGTCCTCCGGCATGGATAATCCGCAGGCTCCAATGATTGGACGCATTGCAGATGGTATGAACTCATTTGGTTTGTTGATGGTATCCTCCATACAGTGGATTGGGAAATACCCTACTGTTGGCCTATCGCTCGAGTACTCGTACTCAGATTGCCTTCTGCAAGACGTAGGACATTCTCCTCATTGTCTGGCATCCTCGTCGTTCGCTCTCGATTCATGGTACCTCTCGTAAAACAACCAGTCTCACGTAACCTTCTGTGCACACGTGCGAAAATAGTATGATGAGGAGCACGCCTGTGCGGGAAACGTTCCTGGTACAAGCGCAGAGCGGCGCGCCCATTACAGTCCACAGCTCTATGCGCGAGGTGCATGTTGGCCAGTTTAACGTTTGAATACTCGTCCATTCTACTGCCTCGGGAACCGGTTCACAAATGCTGACTTCCAGTGGGATTGCTGTTCACACGACCTCCCGTTCAACGTCCTCTACCGCATGACGAAGGCATTTCGGACCCTGCAATGCTATGTGATTCCGATTCGTCTTTGTGCCCCCTACACCTCCTGCACATTTGTCGCACTGGTAGTGAATCACCCTGTATACCATGATTGTAGACCTGCTCTGGACAGAAATTTGCCAGAGGGGGGGGGGGGGGTTATATTAGATTAGTAGAGGCATATGATGCAAGATTTGGTTTTTTTTTTAGGAGCATTAGCAACTAAGGCCATATTGCTCCACTGCGGTGGTCATTTCCTGATGAAAGGTGGTCATTCCTTTCCGCGTGCTCCGTATTTGGTGGCGATGGGCTTGAACCCCAGTCTAATCAAGAAGCATGTGCTGCTATGCAGCTGCTCCTTCCCACCTGGCTATGGAGGCGCTTATGTGATGCAAGAAAGCAAGCTTATATAACATCAGCCAAAAAAAAAAAAAAAAAACCATTCCCGTTTCACCCATCAGTTTACTCCAAGAGATTGTCTTGAATTTATTTAAGCTGTCAACTTCAAATCACAGATGGAAGATTGTTCCAGCAATCAACCACCCTGCTGCCTAAAGGCAAATTTCTGCACACCTATTCTACAACTGTCTTTCCTCAATTTGAATTTGCAGAATCTGAACAAGAGGAAGAATCTTATCAACATTGAGCTTGCTCACACCAATCAAGGCCTTAACTCAATCAGATTATCTTGCAGGTGCCTAGTCTCCAGACGTTACAATTAGCAGAACTTAAGACTTTCTTGGTAACAGCAACCCTTTGTTCCACTCACTGATCTCGTTGCCCTTCTCCGTACTTGTTCTAGCAGCTCTATATCTTTCCTAAAATGAGGTCTCCAGACATGTATGCAGTACTCGAAGGTGTGGCCTGACCACTGCCTTATACAAGGGGATAATCACCTCCTTATCCCTGCTAGCAAAATTCCTATATATCATTGACAAGACCCCCATAAGTTACCCTTGCAGCCTGTCTGCACTACTCAGAAAATTTCATACCTGACTGCGCAATTACTCCCAGGTCTCTTTCATTTTCTACCACCCTAAGTGTAGTACCACACAGTTTGTACATTTTTTGTCAATCTTAAACTTCAGTTGCCACTTTCCAGCCCATCTGCCGAACTTTTCTAGATCCTGTTGCAGTAGCACAATGCCATTACTGTCATTAACAACTCTGCCAACCTTAGTATCATCTGCAAACTTGGATATTAAGCCTGATATACCTTCATCAATATCATTGAAAAATATACCAAACAACAACGGTCCCAAACCAAACCCAAAATACCGAACACTGGGGAAACTCTACTAATAACATTAGTGCATGAAGAGAGGCATCCACTGATTACCACTATCTTCTCCCACTCAACCGCCTTTTTATCCATTGTAGCAACTTGCTCTTAATGCCATACTGCTCCAACTTGTACAGCAGTCTTCCATGTGCAACAATATCAAAAGCCTTCCTGAAATCGAAGTATATGGTATCAAAATTATTTTTAGCATCCAGTTCTTTGTGACCACATCATAGTATCCAATCAAATTGGTCAAACAACATTTCCTCTTAACAAACCCAGGCTGTATCTGAACTATAACTGCAGTCTTGTCTAGGTGATCCTCTTTAACCAGTGACTCCACTATTTTCCCTGGAACAAAAGTTAAACTAACAGGTCTATAATTATTTGTGTCATCCTTTGCATCCCCTTTATGAATTGGGGATACATTTGCACATCTCCAATCCATGGGGACCTCCCCCGAATCCAAAGATTCCCTCATAATCATAGCCAAGGACCTGCTTATTTCCTTTACTGCCTCCTTTAATATAACTAGATATATACCATCCACTCCAGGTGCCTTTCTTATGTTTAACTTCAACAATTTCTCCACTCCTTTGCTCTCCATTATTACAAAATCATTTAACTCCTTGTTAAAGTTTGATAAGCTTCTGGCCTCCACTTCCGTACAGAATTTCTCATGTATGATTGTAGATGCAAGCAAAATACTCATTCAGTTTGTCAGCTACCTGAGCAGAATCATCAACAATCAAACCATCGATATCAAGTGGACCAATCTGATTCATCCCCTTCCTTCTAGAGTTTACATAAGTAAAGAAGTCTTTACTCTTTTTATTTGCATCCTTTATTAAAGATTTCTTATAATCTGCCTTTGCTTGCCTACCATAGGCATCTACCATAGCATTCTGTGTCTCCTGATAATTTATATGCATCCCATGCATTTTTCTTCTCTGCCACAAGTCTCATTAGTTCAGCTGACATCGATTTAGGTCTAAACATTGAACAATATTTCTTAGTTGGTATGAAAAGCCTAGTAGCTTCCAAGATTAATTCCTTGAATGCTCCCCATTTAGAATCTGCTGTTGGTAACATCACCAGTTGGTCCCACTGTAGAGAATTTAAAAAATGTCAAGACTACTTTGGTCACTTTTACGAAAACAAAAACAATTTCCTTTATCCTTGATGGTGGTTACATCCTTGAGTAAATCCCACATTAATACACCGTGATCACTGCCACCTAGTGGTTCCTTTATCTGCAGATCTTGTGGACCTACTCTATTTGGTTTGGTTATTTTGTTTTTTTTTTTTTTTAGGAGCATTAGCAACTAAGGCCATATTGCTCTGGAAGAGGCGGTGGTCATTCCCTAACCTTCCCGCATCCTCCGTATTTGGTGGCGATGGGCTCAAACCCCGGTCTAATCAAGAAGCGTGTGCTACGCACTGCTGCTCTTTCCCACCTGGCTACTGAGGAGCCTAGACATACTCTAGAAAGCAAATTGCAGGAGGGGGTTTACATAATGAAGAACTGGTAATAAAAAAATTATCACAACCCATAATATAATTTAGATCATACATTTAACCTTAAACACTATAAATTATTATAATCCTAAATAAAATTAGAATAAGACAACTAGAACAAACTAACAAACAGGAGCAAAACCAGTCAACAGCTGGAAAAGAGAATCATAAATTTTTTAAACTTTTTTGAAATATTGGCTGTTATGATAACATTGTGTAGAATCAACTTCATTCATTATAATTACTAAAATTATAAATAATATATTTATAATAATGAATACACCTTTTGGCAGAATTATAATTATAATTTTTCTACTCAAACATTTTAATAGCATCAAGGAAACACTAAAATAATTATCTATTAAGAAAGTTGGGACAATCTGATTTGCAATAAGAGGGAAAAAAAATTAAAGTTTTCTTTTAAAAACACACAGATGTGCTTATTTTGAATGACTGATGACAAGACCAAAGGTATCAAAGTGATCATTAATTACTCTACTCTGCATTTTGAAAAAAATTGACATGTTTTCTCAGAAAGGGTGTTTCTGATACTGATTTCAAAAATGACCATTTGTTTCCAACACATCAGGTTTCTTCAAAATCATGAAAGAAAATTTGATTTTTCAAAATTTTTTATTAATTTGGATAGAATTTGTGCATTGAACTTATGACAAAATGCTACTTTTACCAGAATTTTATATTTAAATATATACATATTGAAAACACTATTAAGAAAGCAAGTGGTAAACATCCACTAAATATTTCACTTCTCAATTTAAAAACTAATCTAGGAGGGTCAAATTTTAGTTTTTTTGATTTCCTTGCAGATCCTTCTCCTTTACAGTTCCTCTTCAGCATCCAGCAACACCTAGCCATCATGATGACATTCCAACTCCCTGGTACACCTCATCTCCATGTCTTTAATGCCCTGTTCTTCACTAACAATTCCCAGATTTTCTAGGAAGTAGTCAAATAGGGGAGTATAAAAACTGTACCTTGACACTCATATTGCAGCTCAGCTTCTTACAGTTTGTTTTGGATTGCCTGTTTTTTTCTTTTATTTTTTCAAAATCTCAGTCCCTGATCAGTTTGTGAATTTGAGATCCAACAAAAATACTTTGTTTTAGCATCTCTTGGGGAATACACAATCTTCTCACTCTTACCCTTCTTACTCTTTGCATTGTTATTTGTTATTTGGTTTTTTTTAGGAGCATTAGCAACTAAGGCCATATTGCTCTGGGGATATGCAGTGCTCATTCCCTGACCTTTCCGCATCCTCCGTATTTGGTGGTCACGGACTCGAACCCCAGTCTAATCCAGAAACGTGTGCTACACACTGCCACTCCTGCCCACCTGGCTACGGAGGCGCCTCTCTCTTTGCATTGCATCGCTCTACTTTAACTAACCAAAAGTAACAGTCATCACAGTGATTTGTTGGCTCCCACCATATCATGGGAAATGATATGGTGGGAGCTTAATACATTTTTATTTAGACATATTTTATTTAATTTCTTTCTGCCCTAATCACATCTTGATTAATAAAAATCTTTCATATTACATTTATGTTAAATTTACATAACATTAATGATATTATGAGGTACCGTTCTAAACACATATTTAATGTGGTGTGTGTTAAGACTATATTCCAGGAAAATATAGTTTTTATTGTGATTGACAGCAGATTATGAATTACAAAATCTTTTGCACAAATTGTAGATTTGTCTCAAATATAATTTTAGTCCTTTCTTACTAGTGCAGCAGAGTTGAGGTGTAGCCAATTATAAAAATTTTGAATAAAAATTCATGAAACTATTGCTCGAATGGCAAACAAAAATCCAGATAATTTTTCAATTTCTGAGATCAGTTCTTGAAATACAAACGTAGGGGAAAAAAGCTATGACCACTTACTGTAACAAGATCTCTTAAGTCATCATCATTCTGCTCTTTCAACCTCTACAAAATGAAATTTTCAAGAGAGAAAACTGAAACAGCAAGTTGTTTTTGTCAATTTGAAATTCCATATCAATAATATTTTTATGCATATTTGGAATTTTTTTCACAAACTGGTGTACTTTTTAAAAGCATTCATTTCATAAATTTGAATTTATTAATAAATTCAGCCCATTATTCTGTGTATTCACAAGTCATTTTATATCAAATATTTTATCTTTAAATAATATCATTTCTTTAACCTGAATTTGTGATCAGTTAAAATTTTGTAAGCACTTTGCAATGGAAAAAGTTTTTCTTTCTTCAATGCATAATTTAGCATTTCAATCATTTGATGCTCAAAATTCATGCATGACCTCTGTTATGCAATATTCAGAGCATCATTCAATTTTTATTAATTGCCTATCAAGTATGCTCCATTTAATGGTTATTCAAAAATTTTTACAGATTTCCTCCCCAAGAAAACATGTCTTCTACCCTTCAAAAAAATTTCAATACTTGAAATAAACTTTAGTGACAATTTGAGTGTGTCAGAAACTTGTTATATGTTAACATCTTCTAAAGAACAAATTTCTCAGTTACAAAGTTAACTAGTAATTAAAATAACATTGCATCCTTAAGCCAGATCAATGTAGATTGCAAGATAGACTGTCTGCCCACTATCCACAAGGAATTCCTCATTTTAGCATACAGGAGGGTGCTCTGCAGAACGGCACAGCAAGTGCACTTAAAATTTGCACCACTGAGACCACTTATGTATGTAGAGAAGAGAAGTAAGAGAAATATATGTTCAGCTGTTATTCTTATTTTCTTAGAATCAGCTCTTGGAGAACTTACAAGAATAAGTGCTTTTTTTATCAGGAATATAAATTTCAATGACTTTTATTTTATAAAGTCATAAATGATAGATCTAATTTGAGATTAGAAACGAATTTCTGCAAATGGGGATGATAAAAATTCTAGGGTAAACCATTATGTTTAATATTTTTGAAAACCTGGAACATTTAAACCTCCTGAAAAGAGTCTTTCTGGATACCAGGATATCTGGTCATCCTACACTAGAACAAATACTATAAATAAATAAAAAAGAATCAAGTACTATAAATAAAAATTAGTATTAGTATTCAATGATGCAAGAAAGCAAGCTCATACAGCATCAGCCAAAAAAAAAAAAAAAAAAAAACTTTATTTCATCAAGCAATTCCATCCAGTAGTTTCTCTAGTTTTCCTTGAATTTATTCAAACTATCCACTTCCACAACAACGGATGGAATCATCAATGGACTACTTGTTCCAGCAATCAACCACCCAGTGACTGAAGGCAAACTTTCACACACCTGTTCTGCAACCATCCTTCCTCAATTTGAATTTATACGTTCATAGTCTGAGCAAGAGGAAGAATCCCATCAGCATTTAATTTTCTCAAACCATTCAAAGCTTTAAACATCTTAATCAGATCACCCTCACAGGTAACCAGACACTGCAATTTGCAAAACTGATGCCTTTCTTGGTAACAGCACCTCCTTTGTTCCCCATCATCAATTTTGTGGCCCTTCTCTGTGCCCATTCCAGCAGCACTGCATCCTTCCTAAAATAAGGCTTCTGGAACTGTCTGCAGTCTGAAGATGTGGTCTGACCATTGCCAACAAGGTAGCAAGAGGTGCACTGGCAGCCTGTCTCCACCACTCAGGGTACTTCATATCTGCCTGCACAATTATCCCCATTTTCCATTACTCTGAATGTCCTTTTCATTTTCCATTATTCTAAATGTAGTACCACAGAGATGGTACATTACTCTGGGATTATTGCTACCCATATGC
Source organism: Mastigoproctus giganteus (assembly GCF_048544385.1). Lineage (NCBI taxonomy): Eukaryota > Metazoa > Arthropoda > Arachnida > Uropygi > Thelyphonidae > Mastigoproctus > Mastigoproctus giganteus. The sequence goes on along the minus strand of NC_143586.1, from coordinate 157,389,170 downwards.
AGTACCTTGCATTTATCAATGTTGAACTTTAATTGCCATTTCTCAGTTCATCTGCCTAAATTTTCTAGATATTGTTGCAGTAGCAAATGTTCATTACTGTCATTAATTACCCTGTCAAGCTTTCTATCTCCTGCAAAGTTATACCTTCATAAATATCTTTAATAAATAGAGAAAATAACATTGGGTCCAGCACCAAACCCTGTGGGACTGCACTAATAACATTAGTTCACAAAGAGCACTATTCATTGATAACCACTCTTTGTCTTCTCTCATTCCAATCATTGCTTTATCCCTAGCAGTAATTTGTCCTTAATGCCACAATGCTCCAATTTGTACAGCAGTCTTTTATGTATAACAGCATCAAAAAAGTTTTCCTGAAATCTAAGAATATGATATCAAAATTATTTTTCTGTATCCAGTTCCTTTGTTACTGAATCATAGTATCCAATCAAATTGGTCAAACAAGATCTCCCCTTAATTCACTCATGCTGTGACTGAATTATAACTGCACTCCTGCCTAGATGATCCTGCATTACTTCTTTAACTGTTGACCCTTCTTTTCTCTTGAGCAGAAGCTAAGCTAACAGATCTGTAATTATTCAGGTCACACTTTGATCCTCCCTTGTGAATTGGGGATACATTCACACATCTCCAGTCCACAGGGACCTCCTCTAAATCCAAAGATGCTCTCATAATTATAGCTATGAGTTTTCTTAATTCCTTTGGTGCCTTTGAATAGAACCCATCCACCCCAGGTGCCTTTTTCATGTTTATCTTCAACAATTTCTCTTCCACTTTCTTCTCCATTATTACAAAATCATTTAGCTCTTTGTTAGACTTTGATAAACTTCTGATATTCATTTCCCTGAAGAATTCCTTGTGTGGGAATGTAGAGCAAACAAAATAACCGATTCAGTTAGTCAGCAACCTGAGCAGGATAATCAACAGTAAGCTATTGATATCAAGTGGACCAATGTGATTCATCTTCATGTTTGTTCTGCTGTGTGAATTAAGAAACAGTCTTTACTGGCTTTCTTTGCATCCTTTGCAAAGATTTCTCATAAAACTGCCTTAGTTTTCTTAACTTCCTTTGTGACTTGATTGTAGACTAAGCTTATATCTGCCAAAGGCATCTTTATCACCTGATAATTTATGCACATTCCGACAAATTATAGACTGGATTGTAAAAAGAAAAGTAGGAAGAGTTATAGACTGGATTGATAGCATAAGGAACTCAAAGGTAAACTGGACTAACACATAAGCATGAAACATGTGGGAAAGGTTTCTTTTTTTGGGGGGGGGGGGGGTTAGTGTATCAAAATGATGGGGCTTCCTTATATAGTGTAGTCATGGCTGATACTACATTCCGCTTTATTACTTTTGGGGTTAGTTTGTCTGCTGAATAAATAATATCGACAGCAGTAGCAGCATAAAAAAAGAAAGTAGGATTTCATTTGAGTGCAATTACTGAACTATTTATAGTATTTCCTTTGTTTGGTTTGGTGTTTTGACAAATAACTCATAGGTAGTTCAATAGTATGAGTTATTAAAAAGTCTATAATTGGCACTTAGTTATACGGTTTTGTAGTTTATGGTAATTAATCATAAATTAAAACGTAATATTTTAAAAAAAATCAGACAATTTGAATGCAAATAATGATCATATTAACATTTGAAAAACACCACAAAGTTATATTACTTTGTGTTCAAGCACAACGTAGTTATTATTTTGTTATAATATTTAAGTTCGATTATGTTGTATTAGTGCAAAGCCTCAATTTACATAGCTCAAAGTGTGTAAAAGGCATCGTTATTTGAACATCTCATATTGTGAATCCCCTTCACATTGACTTTTCTTACTCATTCCACTCTGAATAAGCCATGTTTTCCAAGTAGAGAAAACAACTGCTGCTTATTCTCAGTTGTGTACTACCATCCAGTTAGCACAGTTTCAGAGATTATTGTGTCCTTGTCAGTGGGTGGGGTAGGCATCCTAAGTATAAGAGCTGCCAACAAAGTTGTGACCTGATCCACAATATGAGAATTACGAAAAGGTATATCATTAGATTATGTAAAGTTTTAGGAATAAAGCTTCAGACTGCAAGAATATACATGAGTGATCACTGAATTATGACCACCTACCTAATACTTCGTAGGTCCTCCTTTTGCCCTCAGTACAGCAGCTATCCGATGTGGCATTGATTCAACAAGATGTCGGAAGTGTTCGGGAGGTATGGCCAACCAAGCTGTGTGTAATGCAGGTATGGAGGTGACTGGAGTATCCAGAGACCCGATATGCCTTTAGCATTAACATTAGTAGAGGCATATGATGCAAGAAAGCAAGCTTATTCAGCATCAGCCAAAAAAAAAAAAAACCAACCACTACTACCATTTCACCCCTCCATTCGTTCGAAATACCTGTCCAGCTGAGCCTTAAATTTGTTTAGGCTATCAACTTCAACAACAAGCGATGGGAGTCTATTCCACAAACCAACGGCCCGCTGGCTAAAGGCAAATTTCCGCACATCTATCCGACATCCGTCCTTCCTCAATTTGAATTTATGCCCTCTCAGGTGATTATTCTGAGCAAGAGGAAGAATCCCATCGGCATTGAGCATGCTCAAGCCATTCAAAGCCTTATACACCTCTATCAGATCACCTCGCCGATGCCTAGTCTCCAGGCTCTGTAATTTGCAAAACTTAAGCCTTTCTTCGTAAGAGCAACCCTTTGTTCCATTCACTAATCTTGTTGCCCTTCTCTGTACTCGTTCCAGCAGCTCTACATCCTTCTTGAAATGAGGCCTCCAGACATGTATACAGTACTCAAGGTGTGGCCTGACCAATGCCTTATACAAGGGAATAATCACATCCCTGTCCCTGCTAGAAAAATTCCTGTATATCATTGACAAGACACCATGAGCTACTCTTGCAGCTCGTCTGCACTGCTCAGAGAACTTCATATCTGCCTGCACAATTACCCCCAGGTCCTTTTCATTCTCTACCACTGTCAGCATAGTACCACAGAGTTGATACGGTGATCTGGGGTTACTGTTTCCCATATGTAGTACTTTACATTTGTCAATGTTAAACTTCATTTGCCACCTCTCAGCCCATCTGCTCAACCTTTCCAGATCCTGTTGCAGCAGCATAGTATCAGTAGTGTCCTTAACAACCCTGCCAACCTTGGTATCGTCTGCAAACTTGGACATTAAGCCTGATACACCATCATCAATATCATTTATAAATACAGAAAACAACAATGGACCCAACACTGAACCCTGAGGAACTCCACTAATAACATTAGTCCACGTTGAGCAGTGTCCATTGATTACCACTCTCTGTCTTCTGCCACTCAACCATCCCTTTATCCATAGCAGCAATTTGCCTCCAATGCCACACTTCTCCAATTTGTGCAGCAGTCTTCCATGCGCAACAGTATCAAAAGCCTTTCTAAGATCCAAATATATAATATCAAAGTTATTCCCTGCATCCAGTTCTTTTGTGACTACATCATAATATCCAATCAAATTGGTCAGACAAGACCTGCCCTTAACAAAACCATGCTGTGTCTGAGCTATAACTGAATTCTTGTCCAGATGATCCTGCAGTGCTTCTTTAACCAGTGTCTCCATTAATTTTCCTGGAACCGAAGTTAAACTAACAGGTCTATAATTACTTGTGTCAGCCTTTGATCCTCCTTTGTGAATTGGGGTTACATTTGCACATCTCCAGTCCGTGGGTACCTCCCCTGAGTCCAAAGAAGCTCTCATAATTATGGCTAGGGGTTTGCTTACTTCCTTTGCTGCCTCCTTTAATATAACTGGATAGATCCCATCCACCCCGGGTGCTTTTTTATGTTTATCCTCAACAATTTCTCCTCCACTTTCCTCTCAGTTATTAGAAAATCATCTAGCTCACTGCCAATGTTTACTTCACCTACGACATTCCCCTTCCTGAATAACTCCTCATGTGTGAATGTAGATGCAAAATACTCGTTTAGATTGTTGGCCACCTGAGCTGGATCCTCAACTGTTGAACCATCAACATCCAGTGGACCAATCTGATTCATCCCTTTCCTTCTTGAGTTTAAATAGGTAAAGAACTCTTTTCTGTTTTTCTTTGCATCCTTTGCCAAGGATTTCTCATAATCTGCCTTTGCCTGCCTAATCTCCTTTGTGACTTGGTTACAGACCAACTTATATCTATCATAGGCTTCCATGTCACCCATTAATTTGTATGTATCCCATGCATTTTTCTTCTCTGCCATATGTCTCATTAGTTCATCTGACAACCATTTAGGCCTGAACCTTGAACAATATTTCTTGGTTGGTATGTAAAGCCTGGTAGCTTCCAAGATTAGTTCCTTGAATGCTTCCCATTTTGAATTTGCTGTTGGTAACATTATCAGTTGGTCCCACTGTATAGAATTTAAATACTGTTTCAGACCATCATAGTCGCCTTTACGAAAGCAAAAACCCTTCCCTTTACCTCTGATGGTAGTTACCTCCTTGAGTAAATCCCACTTCAGCACACTGTGATCACTGCCACCTAGTGGTTCATCTATCTGCAGATTCTTAATGCATGAAGAATCACTACTGATAATCAAATCAAGAGTATTACTCCCTCTAGTTGCCTCCCTAACATGCTGATTTAGAAAACAATCATCCAATAAATCCCCAAAAGCCTTGCTAGTGTGTGAGTGACCAACCCACAAATTCCAGTCAATATCTGGGAAATTAAAATCCCCCATTATAAGACTCTCTGATTTACTGGCCCATTCTATTTCCCTGTACAGTATCTTATTATACTCCTCAGAGTCATTAGGCCTATAGCACACTCCTACTCTCAATTTTGATTTACCTATACTTATGTCACACCAAACTGACTCGACACTGCCCTGTCCATCAATGTCGACTGGCTTCACTTCCTTGGATTTTATGTGTTTTTTAACTAATAGCATAACCCCTCCTCCCCTCCTGTCCTGTCTATCCTTTCTATACACACTGTACTCCCCAAATTCCAGTTCTGCATTCCTTATATCTGTGTGACACCACGTCTCTGATATCCCAACAATATCTGCCTTTGATGTTTTGAGCAATACCTCAAATTCATCAAATTTATTTACTAAACGCATTGGTGTACACGCAAGTATACATGCACCTGTTTCTATTCTTAGCTACCCTAACACAACCCATGTGTTTACTTGTATCGCAATGACTTCCAGCAGTCTCTGAAATATCCTGCATCTTGTTTTTCAGGCTTCTGCTCATTCCAATAGAAGCAGTGCAAGAATCTCTTTCACCTCTGCCAGTGGCTACTGTTAACCCATTAGTCTTTGTCTCCCCCCAAGCTAGCAGTTTTCCGACCCACCTAACACTGCCTCGATAGCATCAGCAAATATTCTTGCACCCTTTCTATTTAAGTGTATCCCATCCCTGTAGAAGCAATCTCTCCTGTTAACAAGTACATTCCAGGCTGAAAAAAATTCTACCCCTTGAGCCTTGCACAATCTTTCCAGGGCCGAATTGATCGACAAGGCTCTCATCATATACTCCCTCCTATTGTGTCTTTCCATAGTGTACCACAAGTGCTCTATGGGATTGATATCTGGGGGAAGTTCGGAGGCCAATTGATATGCTGAAAGTCAGAACTGTGTTCCTCAAACCATTTCTGCAACAAGTGCCCGATGGCTCGGTGCATTGTCATCTTCGAAGACACCATCCCATTCGGGGAAAAGTGTAACACAGTCAGCAAGCAGCTGCGATAACGGAGACCACTGATACGTTGTTCCACCTGCACCAGGAATCCAAGTTCTTGCCAGTAAAACATGCCCCCACACACCATACAATTGCCTCCACCAGCCTGAACTTTTGATACCATGCATGATGGATCAAGAGCCTCATGTTGTTGAAGCCAAATCCGTACATGACCATCCACGGTGTGGAGTGAATAATGTGACTCATCTGACTAGCACACCTTCTTCCGGTCTTCTAACATCCAACTTGCATGCTCTTTGCACCAAGAGAGTCTTTTATGCCGATGAACCTTGGTTAGGAGAAGATGCAGTAGGCGTCTGCTAGTATAGCCCATACGTGCCACATGCGATGGAGAGTCATGCCAGATATTGCTCGGGGTTGACCCATGTTATATTGGGTAGTCAACTCTGCAACAGTGTTGCGCCTATTCGTCTGTACAAGTTGTCAGACCCGGCGCTCACCTCTAACATAAACCTTTCGTTGAGCTTTGCAGTTTTGCTGTCGGGTACTTGGACCATTTTGACAGCAGTCCTGGTACACTTTAACTAAGGCGGCTCTCAAACACCCCCACTAGTTCAGCCGTTTGGAAAAATCGAGGCACCAGCTCATCGAGCACCTACAATCTGTCCTTTATCAAAGTCTGATAAATCCTTCCCGTTACCCATCACGTTCAAAATTTTAATACCTACTGAACCACTGACACCTTATCTATGCTACGTAGTGTCGACTAACTCTGCACTTCTGTACCTCACATGGTCAAATGGTCACATTCAGTTTTCATACGGGTGGTCTTAATTCAGTGATCACTCAGTGTATATAACATTGTGAACATGCAAAATATCAATTTATATAGCTAACCACCAAACAAGGAGACAATAATCTATGAAGCACTGCCATCTGGATGGTAGCACTCAGCTGAGAATAAGCAACAACAGTCTTCTCTTCTTGGGAAACACTCTTTATTTGAAGTGTAATGAGTAGAGAAACTTGTTATAATAACATGGTTAGGCAGGCAAAGACAGATTATGAGAAATCTTTGGCAAAGGATGCTAAGAAAAACAGCAAGGATTTCTTTACTTATATAAACTCTAAAAGGAAGGGGATGAATCTGATTGGTCCACTTGATATCGATGGTTCGACTGTTGATGATCCTGCTCAGATAGCAAACAAACTGAATGAGTATTTTGCATCTACATTCACATGAGGAGTTATTAAAGTTTGAAAATGCCACAAGGTTATCAAATTGTAACAGGGTGCTTAATGATTTTGTAATAACTGAGAACAAAGTGGAGGAGAAATTGTTGAAGTTAAACATAAGAAAGGCACCTGGGGTGGATGGGATCTATCGAGTTATATTAAAGGAGGCTGCAAAGCAACTAAGCAAACCCTTAGCCATAATTACGAGAGTATCCTTGGACTCAGGGGAGGTCCCCACAGACTGGAGATGTACAAATGTGTCCCCAATTCACAAAGGGGCATCGAAGGGTGACACAAGTAATCACAGACCAGTTAGTTTAACTTCTGTTCCGGGTAAAATAATGGAGTCCCTGGTTAAAGATGCATTGCAGGATCATCTAGACAAGACTGCACCAATAATTCAGACACAGCATGGGTTTGTTAAGGGAAAGTCTTGTCTGACAAATTTGATAGGATATTATGATGTGGTTACAAAGGAACTGGATGCAAAAAATAATTTTGATATCATATACTTGGATTTCAGAAAAGCTTCTGACACTGTTGTGCATGGAACACTACTGTACAAATTGGAGCTGAATGATATTAAGGGTAAGTTGCAACAATGGATAAAATGACGGTTGAGTGGGAGAAGACACAGGGTGGTAATCAATGGGTGCTGCTCTTTGTGGAATAATGTTATTAGTGGAGTCCCACAGGGTTCGCTCTTGGGTCCACTGTTGTTTTGTATATTTATCAATGATACTGATGAAGGTATGTCAGGCTTAGTATCAAAGTTTGGATGATACAAAGGTTGGCAGGGTTGTTAATGACAGTAATGGCAGTGTGTTACTGCAACAGGATCTAGAAAATTTGGGCAGATGGGCTGAGAAGTAGCAACTGAAGTTTAACATTGACAAATGCAAAGTACTGCATATGGGTAGAAGTAACTCCAGAGAAACGTACCAACTGTGTGGTACTACACTTAAAGAGGTAGAAAATGAAAAAGACCTGGGAGTAATTGTGCAGTCAGATATGAAGTTTTCTGAGCAATGCAGACAGGCTGCCAGGGCAGGTCATGGGGTATTGTCAATGATATACAGGAATTTTGTTAGCAGGGAAAAGGAAGTGATTGTCCCTCTGTATAAGGCAATGATCAGGCCTCGCCTTGAATACTGTGTGCAGGTCTGGAGGCCTCATTTTAGGAAGAATGTAGATTTGCTTGAACGTGTACAGAGAAGGGCAGCAAGACTGGTGAGGGGAATGAAGGGATCCTCTTACCAGGAGAGGCTTAAGTCCTGCAAATTGCAGCAGCTGGAGACTAGGCACCTCCGAGGTGTATAAGGCCTTGAATGGGTTGAGCACACTGAATTCTGATGGAATTCTTCCACTTGTTCAGATTACAAACCTAAGGGAGAATAAATTGAAATTGAGGAAGGACAGATGTAGAATAGATGTGCAGAAATTTGCCTTTAGCCAGCGGGTGGTTAATTGCCTGAACAAACTTCCATCTGTTGTTGTGGAAGTTGATAGATTAAATAAATTTAAGGAGGAACTGGACAAATATTTAGAGGGGATTTTTTTGTAATTTTTTTTTTTTGGCTGATGTTGCATAAGCTTATACACTTGCTCTCTTGCATCACATGCCACTACTACTACTACACGAGATATTCAAATAATGATGCTGTTTTTGCAAACTGTTTTTTTTTTGTAGATATATAAATTGATGATTTACACTATTTACAATGTAGTTATATGGATTCTCATAGCCTGGTTGTTCTGTTCTGTAAAATTTACAGAACAAAGTTTAATAATGCAATGGTCTTAATTCTCATGGCAGAACAAATTTGCCTTTGTAATTAGTTTCCCTAATATTGCACCACTTTCAAACAGTTGGTCTGGCCAAAAGGTTAATTGGTATTTGTTTAAAAGATGAGATTACGGAGATTGTTTCAGGACTAACTGGTCCTTCATCAGAAATTTGGTGGTCTCTAATGCCAATATGCAAACAAAACAGTTTAAAGAAGTTCAATGTGAGCTGCCAAGCAATATAAAAAATGAGAGCTTCAAGGTTGTAATGTAATTAAAGCTACCTATTTTGTCTGAGCACTATCAACAGAGAACACCTGCTATTTGACGAGGAACTAGATAGTTAGTCCAGAACCAAGCTATCATAGCAGTCTCATCTTTTGAATAAATGAATAATCAGCTTTTTGACAAAGCCATCTCTTTGATAGTAGTGCAATATCTAGGGCAACTCATTGCAAAGGCAAGTTTGTTTTGCTGTGTGAATTAAGACCAGTGCATTATAAATAAACTTCATTTAAACTTCATATAAATAAACTTCATTTAAACTTCTTTATCAATGAAGTTTAAATCCTGATAGCTGCAAAAACAGAAAAAGGACAAGATGGTTCTGTAAACATAGGTAAGTTTGTTCTGCTGTGTGAATTAAGACCAGTGCACTGTTAACGAAGTTGAGATCCTGATGGCTGCAGAAACAGGTAAAGGACAAGGTAGTTCTTCAAACATCTTATAATTTATCTAAGGCCATATAGTTATAGCTAGACGTTGAATTTCTCTTTTTTAGAAATATCTTTTATTCAGTAAACTTCATAAATTAACATGAACTGTATTTATAAATTACAGCATGAGCACATAGAGTTTCAGTGGACTGGTGAGATTTGGTCACTTTAGAACAAATGATAGTGAAAAATGATAGAAAATGTCCAGTGTGGGTACAGTTGCAAAACTGCTTCAGAAAATATATGGTTAACCTCTTAACTGAACAAGAACTTACTAACATGCACAAATTCCACATAACCAAGGTTTTTTTTTTTTTTTTTTGTCACTATTACAACTAATCATATGACTAAAGTAGAAAATAAAACTACAAGCAGCTCAAGATCACTCACTTGGCTTCTAACTGCTAACACTGTGGAAGAGAAAGTCAAGTGAGTGATCATGAGACACCAGTTTTTGTTTTTTTTTTTTTCTCTCCTCTATAGTAATAAAGGAAATAAAAATGAAACTAAGCAATATTTGTTATTACATGCAAGAAATTGAAATTCTAACTGCTAACACTGTGGAAGAGAAAGTAAAGTGAGTGATCAAAAGCAAAACCCAATGTAACAGATAATGATGATATAATTTTTAATTCATTATAATAATTATTCCTAAAGAAAAATTGTTTATTTTTTCTCATTCTGAATTCAGATTTTTTTTTTTTTTTTTTTTTTTCTGAAGCACTTCATTGATATTCTGACAACATTTGTTATGACTATGATTAGTTGTTTTTTCTTTACATTTTAAATACTGGAATTATCTTTTAGTTACTATAAATGTTTACAGATGTAAACATGCTTATTTGTTAGTATTCACTGAATTGTGCTTCTCCGAAACTGCACCACCACTATTATACTTCTCTAAAAGCCACAAATTTTTACAATTTGGCACCTGTCAATTCAGGAGGATGTTGAATTTTAAAGAATTTACTGTAAAATATAAATCACTTGACAAATTAATTCTGTTTTCATCTTATTCATTACAACAGTGTTTTAATTGTTAGTTCGGTGTGAATATTAAAAATTACTGCTGGTTTTTATTTTATAGTTCAATGTGTTTTATGAAAATACTTTGCTATTTGATATGGATGGAAGATCTGAATATTCCATCTTTAAGGACTTTTAATCAGATCAAACCTAAAACTAAATTATATACCAAAAATTTAAATGAACTTTATCCAAAACATACTTGGAAGTAGTTTTTCTACATCAGGAATATTTTCATTTTCCACTGGAACTTCAACCTTATTTTGATCATGGTAAGTTTCTTGGAAGGATCCTGTAAATTCTATCAGTTTTCATTTCTTAAAAATCTCAAAGTGAAAAAGATAGTATATTATATCAGAAGCATTTTGTAACATATGGAAAATATACAACAAAATAAAATCATCACAAATTTTATAAAACAAAAATAAGTGTTTTGGAATACATCAATAGTGAAACAATAACTTTTACATTTACTTAATATTTTGCAAATACGTTTATATTTATTCAATATTTTGCAAATACATTTATATTTATTCAAAATACAGTAAAATCTTATACTTTATTAGCATAGTTGTGACTTGTAACTAAAATATTTATATTGCATATTAATAAATCCATCTTTAATTTTTATTTTCTTTACACTTGGTAGTAGTAAATGATGAAAGAAAGCAAGCTTATAATGCATCAGCCAAAAAAAAAAAAAAAAAAAAAAACCCCTTCCATATCACCTGTCCTTCCCCTCCAATAATTTGTCTAGTTCTTTCTTGAATTTACTCATGCTACCACAACAGAAGTTTGTTCCAACAATCAACCACTGGCTTGAGACAAACTTCCACACATCTATCCTGCAACCATCCATCCTCAATTTAAATGAATGCCTCTCATTGTGTAGTCTGAGCAAGAGAAAGAATGCCATTAGCATTGAGCTTGTTTAATCCATTCAAAGCCTTAAATACTTCAATCAGGTTGCCACATAGGTGCATAGTCTTCAGGTGCCACAACTTGCAGAACTGAAGCCTTTATTGCTAAGACCACCCTTTCATTCCCTTCACCAATCTTGGTGCCCTTCTCTGCACCCATTCCAGCAGAACTACGATTTTCGTAAAATGAGACCTCCTGTACTCAAGGTGTGGCCTAAACATTACCTTGTACAATAAGCATAATCACCTCCTTACCCTTGTTAGCACAGTTCCATTGACAAATCCATATAAGCCATTCTGGCAGCCTGACGTATATGAATTGTGGGTAATTGTGCAGTCAGATATGAGATTCAAGCTGTCATACTGAGAAGAAATCCCAAAAATGCTTTGGTCCTTTACAATCCAGACTGCCTCAATCCCAGGTTGAAACAGTTGTTGGAAAAGCCAGCAGCAAAACTATTAAGCATGATATGCCTTCATCATATTATTAATAAATATAGAAAACAAAGATGGGCCCAGCACTGAACCCTGGGGAGACTCCACTAATAATATCAGTAACCACTCTCAACCATTCATTTATCCATAGCAGTAACTTACCCTTAAAGCCACATTACTCGAATTTATACAGCAGTCTGTTATGTGCAATAGTTTCATTTTCTGCCTACACCAAAGCTCGCAACAATTGTAAAGCAGTTATTAACCAGTCCAAACTAGAGTTTGAACAGGCTAAGAGTAGAAAACTTGCTTCTTGCCCTAATGGTAGCCGAGCATTCTGGTCTCTTGCCAAAGCTATTGGCCGCAACTTTTGCCCATCTCTGCTCCCACCTCTATCCAAACCAGATGGTTCTGTTGTCACTTCAGCCAAGGATAAAGCTGACCTGCTAGCATCCCATTTTTCTTCCAGCTCATGTATTAATGATCTTGGTAAAACACCTCCCACCATTCCCAACATGCTCCATTCAATGCCTCCTGTGGTCTTCCGTCAAAAGGATATCAGAAGGATTTTGATGAATCTTGATGCTAAGAAAGCTCCAGGTCCTGATGGTATTTCTCCACTTGTTCTCAAAATCTGTGCTCCTGGACTTACTCCTATTCTTTGCCGCCTTTTTCACTTTCTTATTCCAAAGGTGTTTTTCCTTCTGCTTGGAAATTTGCTCACATCCAGCCAGTTCCTAAAAAGGGTGACAAATCCCTCCCATCCAATTATCGTCCCATTGCAATTACTTCTACAATTTCTAAAGTATTGGAGAAATCAATTAACCCCCAACTCTTAAACTATCTAGAAACCTTCCGTCTGATCAACGATTGCCAATATGGATTCCGTCAGTGTCGATCCACTGGTGATATTCTGGCTTATGTTACCCATTTATGGACTAATTCAATGGAAAGGTTCGGTGAAACACAAGTAGTTGCTCTTGACATCTCAAAGGCTTTTGATCGTGTTTGGCATAAAGGTCTTCTAAACAAGCTTCCATCTTATGGTTTGCCAACTGTTTTTAGTAATTGGTTATCCAGTTTTCTCTCTGATCGCTCACTGAGGGTGATGGTAGATGGCTCTCTGTCTTCTAACTTCTCCACTAATGCCGGTGTCCCCCAAGGTTCAGTTCTTTCCCCCATTATTTTCCTCTTGTATATCAATGACCTGCTTCCATTGACAGGAAATCCTATCCATAGTTTTGCCGATTATAGCACATTGCATTCAACTTTCCATTTTGAGAAACCTTGTCCTGCTCAATCAGCTTCAACTTCTCGAAAATCTGCTACCAATTCCTTAAATGCCAATCTTCAGGTAATTCTCCAGTGGGGCAAAGACAACTTAGTTGATTTCAACCCTTCTAAAACTCAGTCTTATATCTCACAAAAAGGATTCTTCTGCTCCTATGCTTATCTTTAGTGACACTCCGATTTCTAGGCAAACTGATATATCTCTTTTGGGGATTACCCTGACTTCTAATCTCTCTTGGCACAAGCACATTACAAATACTGCTTCCTCCACATCTAAAAAACTTGGTTTTCTCTTTCGCTATTGGTGTTACTTTTCTTCCAAACAGCTGCTCACTCTGTATAAATCGCAAATCTGTCCTGCCATGGAATATTGTTCCCACATCTGGGGTGGTGCCCCCAAAACCTCTCTCAGGCTTCTTGATTCCATTCAGAAGAGGGCAGTTAGGTTAATTAATGATTCATCTCTAACAGAGTCTCTCCACTCGCTTTCTCATAGACGTACTGTTTCTGCTGCATGCCTCTTCTACAGATACTTCCATGGGCACTGTTCTTCTGAATTGGCTTCTATAATTCCTGCTCTCTCTTTCAAATCAGTCCGAACACATGCCGCCACCACCCAACATCCATTTACTGTCCAGCTTCAAACCCACAGAACCAACTTTTCATCTTCCTCGTTTATTCATTCAACTGCCGTTTTCTGGAACAACCTTCCTTCATACGTATTTCCTGAAAATTACAATCTACAGAAGTTCAAGTCCAATGTCAGCAAATATCTTCTTTCGTCTTCTCAACCTCCAACCCAAGCATGGTACTAAGTACTATAGGTTCTAATACCTCTCGTGTTTGGGGTTCACATAAAAAAAAAAATAATAAAATAGTATTAAAAGCTTTCTTGAAATTCAAGTATATGATATAAAAATTATTTTTTGCATCCAGTTCTTTTGTTACTGCATCACAGTATCCAATCAAATTGGTCAGACAAGATTGCCCCTTTAAAAATCCATATGACTGCAGTATAATTGCATCTTTCTAGATGGTCCTGCATTACTTCTTTAACCAGCATATTATTTACCCCTTGAACAGAAGTAGTAGTGGCATGTGATGCAAGAAAGCAAGTGTATGAGCTAAAAAAAAAAAAAAATTTCACACAACCATTCCCTCTAAATGTTTGTCTAGTTCCTCCTTAAATTTATTTAACCTATCAACTTCCACAACAACAGATGGAAGTTTGTTCCAGCAATTATCCACCAGCTGGCTAAAGGTAAATTTCCGCACATCTATTCTACATCTGTGTTTCCTTAATTTGAATTTATGCCCTCTTAGGTTCGTAATCTGAACAAGTGGAAGGATCCCATCAGAATTCGGCGTGCCCAACCCATTCAAGGCCTTATACACCTCAATCAGATCACCAAGTAGGTGCCTAGTTTCCGGCCACTGCAATTTGCAGAACTTAAGCCTCTCTCGGTAAGAGGATCCCTTCATTCTCCTCACAAATCTTGTTGCCCTTCTCTGTACACGCTTAAGCAAATCTACATCCTTCCTAAAATGAGGCCTCCAGACATGTATGCAGTACTCAAGGCATGGCCCGACCATTGCCTTATACAGAGGGACAATCACCTCCTTTTCCCTGCTAGCAAAATTCCTATATATCATTGACAAAACTCCTGACCTGCCCTGGTAGCCTGTCTGCATTGCTCAGAAAACTTCATATCTGACTGCACAATTACTCCCAGGTCTTTTTCATTTTCTACAACCTTAAGTGTAGTACCACACAGTTGGTACGTTTCTCTGGGATTACTTCTACCCATATGCAGTACTTTGCATTTGTCAAGGTTAAACTTCAGTTGCCACTTGTTAGCCCATCTGCCCAAATTATCTGGATCCTGTTGCAGTAGCTAGCACACTGCCATTACTGTCATTAACAACCCTGCCAACTTTTGTATCATCTGCAAACTTCGACAACAAGATTAAACAACAGTTTAACTGTTGTTCAATAGTTAAACTCTTAAAATAACTGGTAAATAATAATAATAACTGGTAAAATTTGGTATTTTATGCTATATCTATTGAATTTGTATATTCTCAGACAAATGTAATGACAAATCATTTCTGATGGCATTAATCTGTTCTGACTAGTAATTTTATCTGTTTTAAATAAATAAATATATTTTAAATTAAAATTAAACTTGATAAATACCCAGGAGCTGATCCTGTGAAAGGAAAGTTCATTCATCTGCTTATTTTGACTACTCTATATAACATATGATAACAATAAAATATTGTTATGCTACATGCTCCAATTTTCACAGTAGTCTTTAATGTGGAATGGTATCAAAAGCTTTTCTGAAATCTAAGTATACGTTGTCAAAATTATTTTTTTCATCCAGTTCCTTTATTACTGAGTCACGGTACACTATCAGATTGGTAAGACAAGAATGCCCATTAACAGTCCATGCTGTGATTGCTATGTAACTATACTCCTAATACTGTATAAGTATATTGGTACTATTTGTAATTATAGTGCCATTACAGAGATGACCACTTTAGATATTACTGTCTCTCCATAACTAGGCACATCACTGTAGTGTCTGAGACGACATAGTGATGAAATATCACTAGGTCGATCTCAAGCGATTGATGTGGAATTTACTTAAATATGTAACTACCATAAAGGATAAAGGGAAGGGTTTTTGCTTTCATAAAGGAATAAACAGTGATTTCAGATATTTTTTAAATTCTACAGTGGGACTGACAAATGATCAATTAATCTGTATTGTACATAAAGGTATGATACAATGTACCCATCACGGCATGATGCCAGGAGGTTTCAAATGGATGATACCAAAAACAATTATTAAATGGAAAGTACTCAGAGAAATAATAATAGACGCTACTAGGCTTTTCATACCAAAACTAAAAATACTGTTCAAGGGTGGGACCTAAATAGATGTCAGATGAATTATTCAGACATGTGGTAGAAAAGAAAAATGCATGGGATGCATATAAATTATCAGGTGATACAGAAGCCTATGATAGATATAAACTAGTATGCAATCAAGTCACAAAGGAGGTTAGGCAAACCAGGGTAATTTACATGAAGTCTCTGGAAAAGAATGTAAAAAAAATGCAGCAAAGACTTCATTACTTATATTAACAGTAGAAGAAAGGGGTTTGAATTACATTGGTTCCACTTATTGACAGACTGAAAAGGCATTTTGCATCTACATTCACACATAAAGAATTCTTTAGGGAGGGGGGGGATGCCAAAAGTTTATCAAACTCTCACAGGGAGCTGAATGATTTAGTGATAACTGAAAGAAAAATGGAAAAGAAACCGTTGATGTTAAACATAAAAAAGGCACATGGGGGATGCGATCTATTCAATTACATTAATGGAGGCAGAAGGAAGGTAAGCAAACCCTTAGCCATAATCATGAGAGCATTGCTGGATTCAGGGGAGGTCTCCCTGTAGAGTGGAGATGTGCAAGCATATCTCCGATTGACAAGGGAGGGATCAAAGGTTAACACGAGTAATTACAGCTCTATTACAAGGGAAAATAATGGAGATTGGAGTGCAATTATATGTCAGTCAAGCCATGGGTTTGTTAAGGGGAGATACTGTCTGACCAATCTGACTGGATACTATGATGCATTGGCAAAAGAACTGGATGCAAAAAATAATTTTTATATCACATGTTTGTATTTCAGGAAAGATTTTGATATTGTTACACATAAAAGACTGCTGTACAAACTGAAGCAGTGTGGCATTAAGGGAAGGTTACTGCTATGGATAAAGGGATGGTTGAGTGGTTATTAATAAACACTGCTCTCCATGGACTAATACTGTTAGTGGAGTCCCACAGGGTTTGGTGCTGGGCCCATTATTGTTTTCTGTGTTTATTAATGATATTGATGAGGGTATATCAGACCTAATGTCTAAGTTTTCAGGTGATGCAAAGGTTGGCAGAGTGGTTGATGACAGTAATGAAGGCATGATGCTGAAACAAGGTCTAGAAAAATTAGGCTGATGGGCTGAGAAATGGCAATGGAAATTTAACATTGACAAATGAAAGGTACTGTATATGGATAGCTATAATCTCAGTGAGTGTAGTACCACATAGTTGATAACATATCAACTATGTGGTACTACACTCAGGGTAGTTGAAAATGAATGGGGGTAATTGTGCCACCTCATATGAAGTTCTCTGAGTAGCACAGATGGACTGACAGGAAAGCTCATGTGATTTTGTCAATGATATACAGGGATATACTCTCAGGTGACTAGTCTTCAGAAGCTGCAATTTGCAGAACTTAAGCCTTTCTTCATAAGCGTCTTGTTGCCATTCTCTATACTTGTTCTAGCAACTCTACATCCTTCCTCAAATGAGGCTTCAAGACATGTACGCAGTACTCAAGGTGTGGGTGGCCTGACCATTGCCTTATACAAGGGGATAATCACCTCCTTTTCCCTGCTCACAAAATTCCTGTATATCATTGACAAGACCCCATGACCTACTTTGGCAGCCTGTCAGCACTGCTCAGAAAACATATCTGACTGTACAATTACTACAAGGTCCCTTTGATTCCCCACTACCCTGAGTGTAACAACACCACATAGCTAGTACATTTCTCTGGAGTTACTGTTACCCATATGCAGTACTTTTCATTTGTCAATGTTAAACTTCAGTTACCACTTCTTAGCCCATCGACCCAACTTTTCCAGATCCTGTTGCAGCAGCAACTGTCATTACTGTTACTAACAATGCCACCAACCTTTGTATCATCTGCAAACTTTGACATTAAGCTTGATATACCTTCATCAATATCATTGATGAATATACAAAACAACATTGGGCCCAACACTGAACCCTGAGGGACACCACGAATAACATTAGTTCCCGCAGAGCAGTACCCATTGACCACCACTCTATGCCTTCTCTCACTCACCCATTCCTTTTTTTCATTGTAACAACTTGCCCTTAATGCGCACTGCTCCAATTTGTACAGTAGTCTTGCATGTGCAACAATATCAAAAGCTTTTCTGAAATCCAAGTATATATAATATCAAAATTATTTTTTGCATCCAGTTCCTTTGTGACCACATCATAGTATCCAATCAAACTTAAACAATTTCTCCTCCACTTTGCTCTCAGTTATTACAAAATCATTTAACTCCCTGTTAGACTTTGATAAACATCTGGCCCTCTCCTCCTTGAATAACTCCTCGTGTGTGAATACAGATGCAAAATACTCATTTATTTCAGCAGCTATCTGAGAATGATCATCTACAGTCAAACCTGACCAATTTGATTGGATACTATGATGCAGTCACAAAAGAACTGGATGCAGGGAATAACTTTGATATTATATACTTGGATCTTAGAAAGGCTTTTGATACTGTTGTACATGGAAGACCGCTGCACAAATTGGAGCAGTGTGGCATTGGAGGCAAGTTGCTGCTATGGATTAAGGGGTGGTTGAGGGGGAGAAGACAGAGAGTGGTAATCAATGGACACTGCTCATCGTGGACTAGTGTTATTAGTGGAGTCCCTCAGGGTTCAGTGTTGGGTCCATTATTGTTTCCTGTATTTATAAATGATATTGATGATGGTATATCAAGCTTAATGTCCAAGTCTGCAGACGATACGAAGGTTGGCAGGGTTGTCAAGGACACCACTGACACTATGCTGCTCCAACAGGATCTGGAAAGGTTGAGCAGATGGGCTGAGAGGTGGCAAATGAAGTTTAACATTGACAAATATAAAGTACTACATATGGGAAACAGCAACCCCAGAGCAACGTATCAACTCTGTGGTACTACACTGACAGTGGTAGAGAATGAAAGGGACCTGGGGGTGGTTGTGCAGGCAGATATGAAGTTCTCTGAGCAGTGCAGACGGACTGCAAGAGTAGCTTATGGTGTATTGTCAATTATATATAGGAATTTTTCTAGCAGGGATAAGGAGGTGATTATTCCCTTGTATAAGTCAATGGTCAAGCCACACCTAGAGTGTATACAGGTCTGGAGGCCTCATTTCAAGAAGGATGTAGAGCTGCTGGAACGAGTACAGAGAAGGGCAACAAGATTAGTGAATGCAACAAAGATGTGCTCTTACGAAGAAAGGCTTAGGTTTTGCAAATTACAGTGTCTGGAGACTAGGCACCAGTGAGGTGATCTGACAGAGGTGTATAAAGCCTTGAATGGTTTGAGCATGCTCAATGCTGATGGGATTCTTCCTCTTGCTCAGAATAATCACTTGAGAGGGCATAAATTCAAATTGAGGAAAGACAGATGTAGGATAGACGTGCGGAAATTTGCCTTTAGCCAGCGGGTGGTTGGTTGGTGGAACAGACTTCCATCCCTTGTCGTGGAGGTTGATAGCCTAAATAAGTTTAAGGCTCAGCTGGACAGGTATTTTGAACGAACAGAGGGGTGAAGTGGAAGTGGGTTTTTTTTTTTTTTTTTTTTTGGCTGATGCTGCATAAGCTTGCTTTCTTGCATCAAATGCCTCTACTAATGCTAATGCTAAAACCAGTTATAACAAGTGGACCAATCTGATTCATTCCCTTCCTTTTAGAGTTTATATAAGTAAAGAAGTCTTCACTGTTTTTCTTTGCATCCTTTGCCAAAGATTTTTCATAATCTGCATTTGGTTGCCTAACCTCCTTTGTGACTTGATTACAGACTAGCTTGTATCTACCACAGACTTCTGCGTCCACTGACAATTTATTTGCATCCCATGCATTTTCCTTCTCTGCCACAAGTCTCATTAGTTCATCTGACATCCATTTGCGACCTAGAGCAGTATTTCTTAGTTGAAAAAAAAAAGCCTAGTAGCTTCCAAGATTACTTTCTTGAATGCTTCCCATTTAGGATTTGCTGTTGGTAAGATCATCAGTTAGTCCCACTGTATAGTACCTAAAAAATCTCTGAGACTACTGTAGTCGCCTTTACGAAAGTAAAAACCCTTCCCTTTACCACTGATGGTAGTTACATCTTTAAGTAAATTCCACATCAGTATACTGTGATCACTGCTACCTAGTGGTTCCTTTATCTGTAAATTCTTAATGCATGAATAATCACTGCTGATAATAAGATCAAGAGTGTTACTCCTGCTTGTTGCCCCTATAACTGCTGCTGCAGAAAACAATCATCCAATAAATCCACAAAAGCCTTGCTAGTGTTAGAGTGACCAACTCACAAGTTCCCAGTTATAACTTCCCAGTCTATATCTGGGAAGTTAAAATTCCCCATTATAAGACACTCTGATTTACTGGCTCACTCTATTTCACTGTATAATTGTTCATTGTACTCATCAGAGTCATTAGGCCTATAACAAACTCCTACCCTCATTTTTGCTTTCCCAGTGCTTATGTCACACCAAAATGACTCAACATTGCACTGTACATCTATGTCAACTGGATGCACTTCCATAGATTAACTAACAGCATAACTCCTCCTCCCTTCCTAACCTGTCTATCCTTTCTGTACACATTGTACTCCCCAAATTCCAATTCTGCCTATCTTATATCTGTGTGGTACCAAGTCTCTGATATCCTAACAATATCCACCTTGGATGTCTTAACCAGCACTTCAAATTCATCAAATTACTCCAACACAGCCCATGTATTTACTTGTTTCTTGACCCCCAGCAACTGGCTTTTTGGGCTGCTGCTCATTCCAATACAAGTAGTGCAAGAATCATTTCCACCTCTGCTTGTGGCTACTATTAGCCTATTAGTCTGTGAATTCCCTCAAGCTAGCAGTTTTCTGACCCACCTAATATTGCTTCGATAGCATCAGCAAATATTCTTGCACCCTTTCTATTTAAGTGTATCCCATCCCTGTAGAAGCAGTCTCTCCTGTTAACATAGCCTATGTATTCAAGGATAATCCATTATTTTTATTTATTACATAATACAGTAGCTCTGATCCCTATGATCTCCACAGAATGACAGTTTCCAGAAAAGTCAAAATGTTAACCCTTACTGCTGAATTGGAAGACTGGGTAACATACTTGCCTAAGAAATAATGGTCACTGGTTCAAATGCTTCTCTGGTGTGTGCTCTGATTATCCAATGATTATTCACTTAATTATCTGATTATACAATGATTATCCAATTAAAATTTGAGTGCTCTGATTATCCAATGTTTTTTTTTTAAATGAGGTTAAATAGTGCATTCTGATTTCAGCAATCAAATTGCTTAAAAACTAAATACATACTACTACTATTAATGAAATTAGTGTTTTGAAATTATTAAAGAAATGTAATGCATAAATTTGGACCTGTGGTGCTATTTTAAGTTTAGTCAACCTTTGGAGAAATATCAGAAACATTCCACACTTCTGAATTCTAGACTTTGAAGCTCTGCTATACTTACTTAACTACTGTTAAGTAGGTATAGCAGAGCCTCAAAAATTTTTTATAATAAAAAAAATTATATTAATTCATAACTCTACACCCAGTGTATTTTACTTTAAAAATTGTGTTTACACTCTAAAAAATTGTGATTGGGAAGCTTATTGCTCATATCTGTATAATGTTTTTTGTCTGTAGAAACATAAGAAATTCCTTCAGTCACTAACAGGAATTGAATCCAGACCTCTTCAAACAAGTGGTAGATGATAATGTATCATGATGACTAAGCTGCCACAAATTGTATTTATTATTATTATTTTAATGGTCTCTCTCTGATTGGCTAACTACAGAATTTGACCGAAGAATACTTCAGAAATTCCTCCACTCATTCACCAGGTAATGAACCCAAACTTCTTCAAACAAGTGACAGATGTATGGAGGACTTGCATTTGCTGTAATAAGTAGTCATCATCATCATCAGCCATTTTCAATCCACTGCAGGATGAAGACCTCTCCAGCAACTTTCCAGTTCCTTCTGTTTTGAGCACTGGCCATCCATTTACTACCCAAAAACTCATGAATTTCATCTATCCATCTCCGCCTTTGTCTTCCAGGTTTTCTTCTAGCTCCTCTTGGATACCATTCTGTTATTTTCTTAGTCCATCTGTCATCATGTCTTCGAGCTATGTGTCCTGCCCAAGACCATTTTAGTTCTTTAGTTTTGATAAGAATGTCCTTTACTTGAGCTTGCTGCCTATCCATGTGTTTCTCTTCTTATCTAACAGTCTGATTCCCAATATAATTCGTTCCATTCTTCGCTGTGTAGTTCTCAGCTTCTCTTCCATTCTTTTGGTGAGTGCCCAAGTTTCACTTCCATAAGTCATGGTGGGGAGTATACATTGGTTCATTATTTTACGTTTCAGTCAAAGTGGGATATTGCTCTTCAGTATGTGACTATATTTCCTGAATGCTATCCATCCAAAATTTATTCTTCTCTTGACTTCCAGCCATGTATCATTATTACAGCTAATAACTTGTCCCAGATAAGTATAAGACTCCACCTTTTCAATTACTGCTCCTTCAATCATTATTTCCCTTTCCGTGGCATACTTGTTCATCATTACTTTTGTTTTAGCCATATTCATCTTTAGTCCAAAATCCTTACTAACTGTGCATAACTGATTAAGATTTTCCTCTAATTCTTTGGGATCGTGGCTTATGACCACAATGTCATCTGCAAATTGTAAATGGTTTAGGTACTCTCCGTTCACATTGACTCCTTTCTGCGACCAGTCTAATCTTCTGAAAGCTTCCTCAAGGGCAGCAGTAAACAGCTTCGGAGATATTGTGTCTCCTTGTCGAACTCCTTTCTCAATTTTAAATTTCCTACTGTCTTTGTCTAGTCTAATAAAAGAGGTAGCACTCTCATATAATTTCTTCAAAATCATAATATATGGGGTATCTATGCCTTGTCTTTGCAGTGCCCGAAACATTGCCTTATGCTGTATAGAGTCAAATGCCTTTTCATAATCCACAAATGCCAGGCATAATGGTGTTTTATATTCATTTGCTTTCTCCATTAGCTGTGATATTACGTGAAGGTGATCCATAGTTGAGAATCCTGTCCTAAAGCCAGCTTGCTCTTTCGGTTGATTCTCATCAAGTATTCTTTCTAATCTGTTAGTAATGACTTTTGTGAACAACTTGTAGATATGGGATAACAAGCTAATTGGTCTATAATTTCCAATTTCAGATTTATCTCCTTTCTTATGCAGCAAAACTATGATTGCATTATTGCACTGCTTAGGCGTCACACCTTTTCTAATGCACTTTGTGAAGAGCCTTGCCAGTTTTTGTGTTATGTCTCTTCCTCCCAATTTTAACAACTCTACAGTAACTTCATCTTCCCCCGGGGCTTTCTGATTCTTCATTTTCTTCAATGCATGTTCTACCTCGTCAGGAAGAATATTGGGTATGTCATACGTGTTGCTACTTTGCAATCCATCTTCCCCACTTCTGGCATCATTCCCCTTCTCCTTGTATAATTCTCTATAGTAGTCTTCTGCTATTTGAATTATGCCTTCTCTGCTGTTTATAAGTACACCATCGCTATTCTTCAGTTTCAGTATCATTTGTCTTTCTGTATTACTACTCATGGCTGCTAATTTAAATCCTTAATGCTTGTTCTACTTTTCTTGTGTTAAATCTTCTTATATCCTCTCTGAGTCTCTTTCTAATGGCTTTGCATAACTCAGTATACTCAATTTTCTCCCTTTCAGTGTTTTTCTTGCTTTTCCTTTGTCGTCTTTGGTTCATCATGACAAGTGTTTCTTGACTAATTTTTTCTTCTTTGGATTTCTTTTGTCCTATAGGTTTTTTGGGCTTTATCACTTTCAGAAAGTTGTAATATTCCTCGTCGATATCTTGGTACTGAGCAGTCTGCAGAAGCTAAAACTTGTTCTTAAGTTCCAAATAATAAGTATATATTATTTGAAACTTAAGAATAAGTAGTATCAGTTAATAAGTAGTACCAAAATTTATATCAGATTGCTTTCATTTTATACATTCCTATTTATTAAAATTATTTTTACTTGTAGAGCCATTCGCAATATTCTTTGCAAGTTTGACACTCCACAATAATACAATGAAAATTACAATAAATTGTTAAACATATTTTTGGAATCATAAGTGAAATATTGGCAATGGATGGCACCTCTACCAAAGGTAAACATTCTATTTACTATCCAATATTGCTACCAAAAATGATACAACTAGCCAAAAATTATTTACTAACCTTTTTCAAAAAAGTAATTGGGTTCCTTATGAACTTTCTCAAGCCGTATTTGTTCAAATGTTTTTACGCTCAACTCTTTTACATCTTCACTTTCTAGAATGATTAAATATACACAAATAATCATTTATTCAAAGCAAAACAATTCTAAAATACTACTTTTATTATTACACAAACACCATCTCACAATTTTACCATTTCTTTTTCAAAAGAAATAAAACTTATTAATCAAGGTATTCAGAACTGAAAATGTCAGTCTTATGCTATACAGTATGAATATGATATGATCTGCATGACAACAAAGAAGTGAGTGATATATTAGTCCTTGAGGTTGTCACAGACATTCTCTCAGATAGGCCAGACAAGCTGTACTTCCCACCTGGGAGTCTAAAATGCTAATGGAACTGATATTCGGGTGAGACTTAAGTCAAGTGAACCCAATTTTGGCGAAGTCTGATCGGTCTGTGACAGCCAAATCCTCTGCTGGCACCTTCACGATGGTGGGACTTTTGGTAATCCTGGGTATAACCCCCATGCACAAGCACACTGTTGGGGACCACCCAGGTGTGAACCAACATAAGCAGGGATAGAGGTGTGGTGACCACACCACATGGAAAAATGCCACCCCACTGTGTTACCAGGCAATACAAGGTGGTAGATGACTCTCATCAATCGGTGCAATACCACCACTTTGCTTATTGGAGGCTTGAAGTGGTGGAACCCATGTTTAGTCTCCACAGCCAAGTTCCAGTCAAACATTCCCCATCTCTTCCATCATGCAGTATGACTGATGTCTTTTGAGGTTATGATGGATATCATGGTGAGATCCAAACTTCCTTACATTTTGAGGGTGTAGCTCTAAAATGGTGTTTGCAGGCCGGACCCTACTTAGTACACCGAACCAAACCTATTGGTAACTCGCTACGAGGCTTCTGGATCATCTTGCTCCCTCTACTCTGCCAGATAGTGACTGGAGGGAGTCTGAGTAGTGTGTGTGTGTGTGTGCAAGGGGCATTGTCAAGGCCACGTTATGTCAGGGATCTGGGTATATTCTTACCATGTGTACGCCATATCCAAAAATTTCATTACTTCATACAGCATGACCCCCCCCCTCACTTTTCTTACTATTGAATACACCATTAATTGCCAAACTAATAGAGTAAGCTTATCTGTGAAAATTTCTAAACCTCCCAAACACTTCCTAGTTCATTTCACAAATATGCATGGTCTCAGTTCTAACATCAATGATGTCCATTTCCACTTGAATTCTGGCAAACCCTACTTACTTTTTCTGACAGAATCTCAGTTATTGGTTGATTCAACCACTACTCTTCTCAGTTGCCCAAATTATCCGCTGTATGATTCCCTTTGCCTCAAAGGTGGTACTTGTGCATATGTCCATTCCGATATTCCCTGTCAGAGACACTATAATTTGGAATCTCCTCTTTTCGACCTTCTCTGGCTTAAAATCTCTCTACCTCATTGTGTCGAATTCATATGTTGTCTGTATCGTTCTTTCAAATCCACTAATCACTTGGAGCTCTTTGACTTCTTCTCTTTGCAACTTGACTTTCTCCAGTCCAACTTTCCTAAAAGTGATGTAATTTTCCTTGGTGATTTTAATGTTCATAACTCCAGCTGGCTTCCATTCTCTAGTCACACAGACTCAGCTGGTCGAGATGCTGTGGCTTTTGCAATTACTAATGACCTTGCACAGATTGTTCATTTACCGACCAGAATACCAGACAATTCTAACCATACAGCCAACATGCTTGATCTTTTTCTCACAAACAACCCTTCTAAGTACACGGTCGAAGTGAGACCTTTAGGCACCTCAGATCACAACTTGGTGATTGTCTCTTCTCTGATGGAGAAGAGACAATCACCTTTATCTCATGGCTATTCCCAACCTCTTGTTGTTTGGCATTACAAGAATGCAAAATGGGATGACCTACGAGATTTCTTTTCTTCTTTTCCTTGGTCAAATTACTATTTCAAAATTTATAATGTCAACAATTGCTCATTTGGTGTCAGTGAAATTATTTTTGTAGGAATGGAATCCTTTATTCCACACTCCACTCTAAAATCTCATCCTTTATCTAAACCTTGATTTTCCAATAAATGTGCTAAGGCTCTTCAAGAGAAGAATGTTGCATATCATAATTAGCTTGTTTCCAATTCTTCAGTTTCATTTTCTGCCTACACCAAAGCTTGCAACAATTGTAAAGCAGTTATTAATCAGTCTAAACTAGAGTTTGAACAGACTAAGAGTAGAAAACTTGATTCTTGTCCTAATGGTAGTCGAGCATTCTGGTCTCTTGCCAAAACTATTGGCCGCAATTTTTTGCCCATCTCTGCTCCCACCTCTTTCAAAACCAGATGGTTCTATTGTCACTTTAGCCAAGGATAAAGCTGAACTGCTACCATCCCATTTTTCTTCCAACTCATGTATTAATGAGCTTGGTAAAACACCTCCCACCATTCCCAACGGTCCATTCAATGTCTCCTGTGGTCTACCGTCTAAAGGATGTCAGAAGGATTTTGACGACTCTTGATGCTAGGAAAGCTTCAGGTCCTGATGGTATTTCTCCACTTGCTCTCAAAACTTGTGCTCCTGAACTTACTCCTGTTCTTTGCCGCCTTTTTCACTTTCTTATTCTGCTTGGAAATTTGCTCATATCCAGACAGTTCCTAAAAAGGGTGTCAAATCCCTCCCATCCAATTATCATCCCAATGCAATGGGATGATGAACAGGATGTTTCATAAGATGTGGGCAATACTTTCAAGATTGATTTGTGATCTGAAATAATGAAAAATGCTTTATAAACAAATTACTGAAATGCTTCATTTCCAAGTAACAGCATATTTTGTGTTCCAACAGTTATCCACCTTACCTTTAAAGGAAGGGATTCAAAATGACTGCCTTAGCTTGAATACTTACCATGGACTGCTTAACACCTTCAAAAATTTCAGGCATTGTTTGGATTTGCTGGCATCTTTGTTCTACACTTTGGCAAAGCATTTTTCAATGTTGTCAATGGGTGTTGGATTTCATAAATGTTGGATTTCAGATGATCCTACGGTAAAAATCAAGTGAATACAGGGCTAGGGATTGAGCAGGCCATGCAAAATAAGCAGAGTGCCATTGTGCACAATCATAATACACTGTTGAACAGAAAGAGGAACTTCATCTAGGAAATCATCCAGGCCAAACAAAAGGACTAATTAAGCAGTTGGAAATAATTGCCCAACATTAATACAAAATGGTTGCCAATGATGATGATGGATTGTTTTGTGGTGCACTGGCAACTTACACAGTGATCTGCCAAGTCCAGTTTTTGCTTTTACTGGATGGTGGCATGTAGATTCTCCTCTGTCCAGTAATGAGTGTTGTGATAATCGATCACACCATTTCTTGTGAACCAGCATCATCAGAAAATAGTGTGGTGGGTAGAAAAGAAGGTTTGTTTTGAGCACACTGTTGTTAGAACCAAGTACATAAAGCTTCTCATTGTGAAAAATTTGCTTCAATAATATTTAGTCTTTGCATGTGATATAAAGTTGTTTCTGTAAAATTCTCCACACAGTTGCATGTCCTATGTAGCTGCTATACTGTGGATGCTGTCACCAGAATTGTCCTCCATGCAATTCAGCACTCACTCGTTGAACTCTATGGTTCTGGCGCTGATTGTTCTGTCACCAGCTACAACTCATTTGTTCAAATGATCTTATATCTTTAGGATGCTCATCTATTATCTGAAAGGTCTTCTCATTGTCAATGATGATTTGGAAATCTTTCCACGTACAAATTTCTTCTGTAACTTCTTTACATTTTGCAAGTTCATACATGAGATAAATCTGTCATTTCTTGGTTTGAATAACCCTTCATTCTCACTTCAAGTACACACACACACACACACACACACACACACACACACACACACACACACACACACACACACACACACACACACACACACACACACACACACACACACACACACACACTTAATAGCACAAAAATTTTGTTCCCCTTCCCACTGAACTGCATTTACTGATTTTATGGTAAATCAGTCATCGGTGATGAGCCTGCCAATAGTGACAGGCTAGTCATTTTCTTCACATATCTTTCTATATCACCTCTATATAAACATCAGCTTTTATTGCCTTTCACAGTAATACCTAAAAAAAAATCATTACTGCATGTTTATAAATACAGCTATTACAAAAACTACTATTTTCCTATTAGGTATTTCCATCATCTAAAATGTTGTATACTTGCATACTGACAATCCCAGCTATTGTGCCTTAGTTTCTGTTTTAATTTAATGGATTGATTTATGGCCTGGGAGGCAGTTGGTTTATTTTTTGTGAAGTTAATACTTACAAAGGAAAATTTCTAGTTAACTAATAATTTAATTGCACTGTAACAATCTTAAAACAGTGAAGAGTTTTAAGATTTTAGCCACACAAGTTTTATTTTAAACATGATTCTGAAAATGACAACATTTTATGAATTTTGGTTCTTTCAAAATTTTGTAAATGTGAAGTATATTATGGTGGGGGGTCCTTATTTTTGTTCACTCACATAATTTGTATGTGTGTGTGTGTGTGTGTGTGTGTGTACTTGAAGTGAGAATGAAGGGTTATTCAAACCAAGAAATGACAGATTCATCTCATGTATGAACTTGGCAAATGTAAAGAAGTTAAAAAAGAAATCTGTACGTGGAAAGATTTCCAATTTGTACACTCACAGAATTTATCAATTATGTGAGTGTACAAATTTGCTAAATGAAAATAAATTATACTGCAAGTCCCCTTATGAAGATGTTGTTCCAGAAAGTTTCCTCATAAAATGACTTACAAAACCTTTTCTAAGTGCATGCATTATTTGTAATTTCCAGGCAGTATGGGCAATAAATGTAAACTTCACTATAAAATAATGAAAAGTTTTGTAACGTACAGTGATTATTCATTAAAAGCAATTGGTATTCTCCCATCATTTACATTATATCCACTGAGTGAGTTCAATCTGCATCTGCTTTCCAAAGTATGGAACTTTGAGGTGACCATATGAAACTCACAACAAACAGCCTTTTTTTTTTTACTCAGTTTCACACATCACTTGAAAGATTTATTCCACATTTAAAACTTTGTTTCACTGCATTACCATAAAAACAAAGAAAAAAACATTTATTTTTGAATTTATAAACAGTTGTTTTGAGCAGTAGTAATCGATTCGAGGTATGGGGGAAAGTTTTTCAATGAACTATAGGATTCCGTTGTAATTGGTATAGCAAGACCAGTGCTTCATTGATAATTAGCAGTTATCAGTGACTCATTGGTAATTAGCAATGAAAAGTTTCTTAGTCTAGTGGTCCTTACTCATAGCAACAAACTGACCCAGTGCATCACTTCTAGTTTGTTTTGTTTGTAAACATTTCTACAGCATTTTCCCATTTGTATTTGATCAGAAAAGAAAATGGTGTTTACTGATGATCACTATTCAGGGAATGTCTGTATGTCCACATAACAGCAATAAATCTGATTGTACTAGGCTCGATCTTATAAATGTGAGGCCCAGTGCACCTGCTGCACGTGTGTAATAATGGCTCTGCTCATGAGTTTAGCTGGTATTAGTATCAAAATAAAGATGCAAGGAAGTGTACTTATTTTGCATCTTTCAAAAAACAAGGAGTTCTTTGGCATAAATTGTAATATCCTGGGGAATGATTCCTCATACTTAATTACTAATATGTCACAGTCAGAGCGTGAAGTTGTAAAGAACATGCTCAAACATTTCTTCTGACACAAAAAAATTCATCGGCAATTGATTTATTTGGCTCAGTAATGGTTTGGATACAGAAGTTTCACAAACCATTCCTACAATGTCATCTGATTTAAATCCATATAGTTTTAGCCAGAGATAAAAATCACATGGGTTTAAATCAGGATGGAGGCCATGCCAGTCGTTTGCCATACACATCATGGTAGCAGTTATAAACTGCCCTGTTATCAAAAATTTCATCTATAAACTCCAAGACAATTGCTGCAATATTTAATGTTCCAGCCAAATCACCAAACTTTTCTCTAAAGCAGGGGTGACCACGTTAACGTGCCTCACTCTCAGCTCATTGCACTTATCCGTTGTATTTAAATCAGTTGAAAAAGAGACTCATTAGTCTTGAAAGCTACTGCTACTTATTATTATATATTTATTATATTATATTAAACTGGGTTATCATTGTACGTATATATTTTCTATATATTTAAAGTTTTAATTTATGTGACGTGTGTGTCTTCATGTCATCTGCCAAGCTTTCAAAATGGGGAATATACTGTGATAAGGACAACCGTAAAGAATCTTCCGTATGCAAGTCTGTAAGAGTAGAGCGATTCTTCTTTGTTTGTTTGAAATACAAAAAGGCCGATTCACATAAACATGTGGAACCAAACCAGAAATTTAAAAGTTCGCTGCATTTTTTTACATTTGGGTACTTTTCTCAGCAAACATATTTACAAAAGTCTTTTTCTGAAGACCCGGCTTTTAGGAAGATATCATTTTGCAATGTAATAACTTCATTTTCAAGTAATATTTTCTTCATGTGAAAAATCTCATTTTTCTGGATAAGAAATATGTTGAACAATGTCTTCAATTGTTTTAAAATCACTGAAGTTGGTTTCAAAATCATCCACAACCTTCTCAATTTCAGAAACGTATTTCTCACTATTAAATTCAAAAACAGGATATTTTTGCAAATGATCTTGCATATTTGCAAAATGATCGAAATTTTTTTTTCTTTTAGATCCTTAGCCATTGCCAAAAATTGATATGTATATGCAGAAACACTACTACTAATCATGTCACCCACATTTTAATTTTTCCTTGTAATTCCAAATTCAGATCACTTAATTTACTAGTAAAATCTGCCAAAAAAGCCAGATCACACAACCACTCCGTATCTTGTAGCTACTGATAATCATCTCTCCTTTGATCAACAAATTTTTTAATTCCATTCAGCAAATTTCAACATCTCTGTAGAAATTACTCTGACTCAGCCGCCTTGACACCTGACTTTTCAAAATGCAACTTGATGAAAATGAACCATATCTGGTTCATTTTCATCAAGTTGCATTTTGAAAAGTCTCCTTTGAAGAGATTGTCCTCTGATGGAATTCATGATTTTGAAAGCTATATCCATAACACTTTTAGTATTTAATCTTTTTCTAACTAACATTTGTTGGTGGATGATACAGTGGGAACTCTAAAAGTCTGGGAATTCATCATCCTTTTGGCACAATGCGATGAATCCGTTAAGATTCCCTCTCATTGCTTTAGTTCCATCTATTGTTGATATGAGCTTAAATAGTGGTAATTTATTTTTTTAAATAAAACTTTTGAATGCGTTAAATATATCAAGACCTCTAGTTCTTTTTTTTAACGAAACCATACCAGCAGTTCTTCTCTAGTGGCAGAATCATCAAAAACCATACGAACAAAAATGAGCAACTGAGCTGTATCACTAATGTCTGTAGATTCATCCAGTTGTAAAGAAAAGGACACACAATTAGGAATATGAGCACGCAATTGTTTGCTCACATTTTTACTCATTTTTTCGATGCGTCACATCACAGTATTTCGAGATAATTGCAGATCTTGAAGAGCACTTTTAATTTCATTTTTGTTCTTAAAATTTTCAAAAAGAGAATCTGTTATTTCTAAAAATGTGTCTTTGATGAATTTAACCATCAGAAAATGGTTTGCATTTTTTGCAAGAAGATGACTCACTTTAAATGATACTACAGTTACTGCTGTAGATTGTAAATTAGGTGTCACAAATAAATTTTGTTGTGCGAATAATTTGGATTTAAGTTATTTTAATTTATTTTTTCTAAGGTCACTATTAGGCAGAAAATGTGATTAGTATTTAGCATGGAATGCGTTGAAGTGGCTTTCTAAAATTCCTTTTTTGAGTATAGCCATGGAAGCATTGCAAATCAACCCATGTGTCTTTTACCATTAAATGATAAGTTTTACTCTTTGATGAAAATGATACTTTTTACTCTTTTTCATAGTATTCATTTTAAATCAAAGGGTATTAAATTAACGTATAAGTACTGTCCAGTTATTAATATTAAGTAAACTAAATAAGAATAGAATTTGACACATACACTATGCTCTCCACAACGAAACTGCGCAAATTTTCATTACACAAGACTAGCGGCTGCATGGCGACAAGCGTAGTCATGTGGTTCAATGGATTTTAATAAGCACATGTAGTGCGGTGCATAATAATAACATTTAGATTTTGACTAATCTATTTTATATATATATTTAAAATTCGTCATGATCGACCAAAATTAAAGCCGCGATCAACTTGTTGGCCACCCCTGCTCTAAAGGGTAATAATGTTGTTGGTACAAAAAATTTAAATTTAAGAAACTGCAGAAAAAAGCAGTTTCTTAAATAGTATGATGAATAAAAATATCACCATGCATATGTGTAGACAAATGTTGACAATACAATTAGAGGAAGTATACCCTGTGAAATAATTATGAATTTCTAATATTACCAGGGTTACAGTAAAGAATGAGTAGCATATTTTACCTTATTAGCATTAGCTGAGGCATATGATGCAAGAAAGCAAGCTTATAAAGCATCAGCCAAAAAAAAAAGTTTCCATTTCACCCATCTGGTCACTCCAAATGTTTGTCTAGTTCAGCCTTAAATTTATTTAAGCTATCAACTTCCACAACAGATGGAAGTCTGTTCTAGCAATCAACTACCCATTGGCTAAAGGCAAACTTCTGCACATCTATTCTACAACTGTCTTTCCTCAATTTGAATCTATGCTCCCTCAGGTTCTTAGTTGAACAAGCTGTTGTTGTTGTTATTTGGTTTTTAGGAGCATTAGCAACTAAGGCCATATTGCTCCGGTGCGGTGGTCATTCCCTGACCTTTCCGCATCTTCCGTATTTGGTGGTGACGGGCTCGAACCCCAGTCTAATCAAGAAGCATGTGCTACGCACTGCTGCTCCTTCCCACCTGGCTACGGAGGCGCAGTTGAACAAGCGGAAGTATTCTATCAGCATTGAGCTTGCTCAAACTATTGAAGGCCTTATACACCTCAATCAGCTCACCTCGCAGGTGTCTAGTCTCCAGATGCTGCAACTTGCAGAACTTAAGCCTTTCTTCATAAGTGCACCCCTTTGTTTCTCTCAAAAATCTTGTTGCCCCTCTATGTACTCATTCTAGCAACTCTACATCCGTCCTTTATCCTTATCTTTATCCTTTGTAAATGTTAATTTAAAAATTATGAGATATATTACAAAATTGAAAGAGCTGTGCGCTAAAAATAACATAAGACTTTTTTTTTTTAACTTTGTAATTAAGCATCATAACAAATACATTCATTCTCTTTCAACCTGAGCTAATTTCTACCTCAAAACAACTTTTCGATTACCTGGTTCATAAAAATAGTCTGATTCCTGGTGTACTTTTTCTATCCGGATTTGTTCCAATGTCTTTATTCCCAAATCCCTTGGTTCTTCATCAACTGCAAATAATTTTTTAATATTATCTTAAAGAACAGACACTATGATAAATAAACAAAAATAAATATTTTGTATACCATCTATGATTTATTATTTCTTGCTATTCAAAATATACATCCTGAGAACATCAGGATGAAAGCCTTTAAATAGCAATGATTAATATTAACTTCTGAACTATTAACACATTTTAATATTTAATATTGAATTAAATGACTTTACCTTTAATATGCGATTTTCTTAAATTTAAAATATGTTTTTGATGACTCTTCACCGGAGTGCTAGTTGTTGATTCAGTGTCTGATTCTGAAAAATTATAGCTTTATTACAAACAGTAATAAAAAACTTAACATTTTAATTTCAAATAGTGATATATTCAAATCATAAGGACGTAAAGAAGTAAAAACATTATTTTCTTGTACATTCTAGTATTTTTATATATCTTTATAATTTAAATTAATATATATAATTAATAACAATTTTGATCATTTTGGATTCAGAGTCAGAATACAGGCAATAACCATGATGAAACAGAGGGTGAACCAATATTATTATTATTATCATTAGCCATATGGTGCAACGAAGCCTGAGGCTTATACTGCACCAGCCAAAAAAAAATTTCTTTTTTAACTCTGAGAGAGAGAGAGAGAGAAAAGGGTTAGAAGTAAAAGGGAATCACCAAGAAAAAGAAGAATGATGATATCCAGCTCAGGACCCTGGGTGTGCCAAGCCCATATTCACCAGATATGAGCCCTTCTGTTTCAATTCTTTCTTAATGATACTGGCAAGGTAGTAACAAATGAAGTTGTCAAAGTCTACTAATGATATGAAAGTAGAAAGTGTAGTGAACCATCAAAAACATGGTCATGTTGCTTCAAAATGACTTCAATCAATTTCAGCTATTGTCTGAAAAAGGAAGTTAAATGGTTTTAAATGTAAGTTTTGTTCCTGGGAAACATCGATTCAGGAGTTAATTCTAAACCAGGGGAAGAGGAATTAAAGTAATTCATCAACAAAAAGGATGTAGATGTTATGATATAACCAGAAATGAAATTTACTATGCAGCATAAACAAGCAGCTAGGAAGGCAAAGTGTCCAGTCTGTGATTTACAGAACACCTTTATAAATAGTTTGAAGGATGTCATTATAAGATGATGATGAGACTGCATACAGAATATTGTATTCAGGCTTGAAGGCCACAAGCAAGCCTGAATACCATCAAGCTTGAAAAAAAAAAAAACAGAGCTTCTAGAGAGTTCAAAAAAGGACAGGTATACCAGTAATGGGCACAAATTATTGATGGCCACATGAAGAGCAGCTTAGATAGTGCCAAATGCAAAACTTGGTAACTAGACACCTTAAGTGTGGTGGGGGAAACCTGATTGAGGTATAAAAGACCCTGAGGGAGGATCAACAGAATGAACAGGGGAGGTACTGACAGGAGACACAAAAACTATACGGAGCACATATGAAATCTTAGGGAATAGCAAAATGTTGCACTTGATGAAGCTTTCAGGCAACAGGTTGTAGATTAGTGGACAAATTTACCTACTAAGGTAGTGAAAGTTGGAAAGTTTGTAAAATTGAAAAGAGAATTGGATAGTTATTTTTTTCATAATAGGAAAAGGATGGATGATTGAGATTTTTTTTTTTTTTTTTTGGTTGGTTGGTTGGTTGGTTGGAAGAGCAGAAAAGACTGCTTCCTTGCATCATTATGCCATTCTAATGCTAATACAAGCAGAAAATTATATTTAATTTTTACTTATGAAAATAAAACTTAAAACAAAAGCAATATTCAAAGAATGCATATATTGCCTTCAAGCATATATTATATCTACATAAGACAAGGCAGTCAATGGGCCTCCGTAGCTAGGAGCAACATTGCGTAGCACACGCTTCTTGATTAGAACGGGGTTCAAGCCTGTGACCACCAAATATGGAGGATGCGGAAAGGTCAGGGAATGACCACCGCATATCCCTGGAGCAATATGGCCTTAGTTGCTAATGCTCCTAAAAACCAAATAACAAACAAGGCGGTAAAACAATCCTAATAAACACTCATTATTCCTGTTCAACTAGTTTACAAAAAAAAATTTTCAAAATAATCTTTTGCTATAGATATCAGTCTATAGACTAATATCTTTATCAGTCTATAGTCCTGATAAAGATTTATCAGGACTATAGACTGATTAATACTTGAAACAAGGCTATTTCATGGTATAACCATGTTGTTGAAACAGGACTGTGTCATGATATTCAAACAACATATATAGAAAGGACTTTACATATGTCAGCATTCACAAACAAAGAAGCAACGTAGAAGTGACATGCTGTTATTTCAATCTACAAGTGAGCAGCACCCAGATTTCTGTTATGGGAGTAAGTAGCACATTTTGTGTGTGTGTGTGTAAAAAAAAAAAAAAAACTTGCATACTTAATTTCTATATATTTCATTATGCAGGCTGTCCCAAAAGTCTCGAACACTTTTCAGTCATTACGTTTCCTAAATGATATATAGATTTAGAGATGATACCACCCAATAGTAGCTTATAAAATTTTCATCCAGCCTGATGTTGGAAATACAACTTACACCCCTGATTTATACATTTATTCCATTTGTGAATGCAATAACTTATCAATAGTCATCACTATAATGATTTCACTAATTACACCTAATAATATCAGTAAGCCAAATATGTTTTTGTTTCCTCTATTTATCTGTTTTTTTTTAAATATTAATGTATGGTGATACAGTAACTACATATCAAAATTCCATTGTAAAGATCTAAATTACACAGCTGTTGATTTCCAAAATTAAAAAGTTAGCTATGGCCATATATTGCTTAAAAGAGAACTATGCCTTCTTCAGTCACTTAGGGTGGCATTCGCAAAATCATATACTAGTATAACTTTTTTTAGTTCCTTAGATTAGAAACAGTGGTACTGCGGCAGCATAAATGAACCCTAGTATGACCTATTATCAATTGCAATACTAGTACACTTATACTCCAAGATCAACAACTCCAAGACATTGTCCATGCTGCATCATAGAATTTTCTGTACCTCTGAGAGGTAAGCTAGTCACTGACATAGCTAAATGTTTTTAGTTACATGTTCTCCCAACTTACCTTTATTTTGCATTTAAGACAACAAAAGAAAAATGCACAATATTTAAAGTGTTCATTTTTTAATATGAAGTTAATAAACACTTTCACTGATCACACTGTTATGTAGGGTGCATACACTACTGGCATCTATACCTAAAAAAAGGGTGCCTCTGTAGCCAGGTGGGCAGAAGCAGCAGTGTGTAGCACACACTTCTTGATTAGACCAGAGTTCGAGCCCATGACCACCAAATACAGAGGATGCGGAAAGGTCAGGGAATGACCACCGCATATCCCCAGAGCAATATGGCCTTAGTTGTTAATGCTTCTTAAAACCAAATAAATAACAAACCTAAAAAAAAATTTTATGTTAAAGAAAAGTCTAACACAATAATTACATTCATTCAGGTCAGATTTCAAACTGCTACATAAACAATAACAGAAAGTGCCAGTTGCTATTTCCTGGCATTGTCACTTTTAGCTTTAGGGAATTTGTTATATAGATTTTTTTGGTGCATTTACATATATTTATAAATATACATGTGCCTATTATCTCACCATACTGTTACATGTCTGTCCATCCATCTGCATGTAACACAGATTCGCAGTGGATGAATTTTCATGAAATTTCATATTTGGGCCTTTTAAAAATATTTGTCAAGCCATTCCAAATTTATTAAATTTGGACAAATAAAAATATGGCAATTAACATTTCTTTTTTTACATACAAACTGAAGAAAAAAAAAAAGAAATTCATAGATTAAATTAGTTTTAATGAAGTATTGTTAGCTTTAGACAGTCCATGCAAGCTGTGTGCATACTGTTATGTAAAGCTAACAAATAATGTGTCATTTGTAAAGATATATAAATATATACGAAAGGATGTTGAAAAGTTCCTGGCCTCTCATAGAAGGAATGCTGGAAAGTTGTGAAAATCTATATTTTCAGCGTAGCCCCACCCCCTTTCCAGCACAATCCACTAGCTTTCATAAACTACTCAAATAAAATTCAGATTTTGACTCAAACCAGTTGTTGACTGCATCCATCACAGCATTGTCACTGTTGAATTTCTGTACTTTCAAGTCCTTTTAGTCCTTTATGTGTGTCATGTGTTTCTTTTAGTCCTTTATGTGTTTCTTCATTATTAAAAATTGAAAACTCAATTTTTCCTAGCAAAAGAAGACTACAATTATACTTTTCAAAATTACTAAACTCCTAAAATGTGTTCCTCTGGCACTTTTAATTTGAAAACTCAATTTTTCTATCAAAAGAAGGCTACAATTATACTTTTCATAATTACCAAACTCCTAAGATGTGTTCTTCTGGCACTTTTAATTTGGAAGTGTGCTAAAACTGACTTAAGGCCAGGGGCACATTGACAAAAAAAAACTGTTGCAGTGATAATTAAGTTGCAGATGGTGGAACAGAACAGTTGCTAAGATTTGTGATTTTTTTTTTTTTTTTACAGCTGAATAATGGATTTCACAGAGACAGTATGAATATGTTCTCTACTCCTTAGGAAGGGGGAAATATGACACAAAAGCAATATTGGATACATCCAATAATTAGTAAAAGACTTGGGTTTCATTTAAGTTTTGGCAGCAGCAGCCCCCAACTGTAATAGGGGTTCCAAAATTTACTTATATATTTAGGTAAAAATTATTTATATTACAAAAAAAAAAAAAAAAAGTAAATGGGAATATTAAAAAATGCTTAATTAAAAAGTCAAACAATATAAAATAAAATCTGCTAGTATCTATTAATGCCATATATAATACCTCTATGTTAAGAAATATTCTAGGAATTTTTCAGAGTAAGCAGAATTCAAAAATTGTTGCTTAGGAGTGGCCCTTTTGGCTCAACAGTTGTGTCCAGTTGTCTAAATTGGTCAGTTGGACATAGTGACTACACCACTAAGTAATGCTGCAGGATAAATCGCAAAATGAAAACAGTTCCAAATAATCTAGGTCCAAAAATTTTACTCAGGCCCGAGCTCCTTTGAGAATTAAAATGGGGCCTGCAAAGGCTAAAATAGGCAATTTTTATATATAAGATGATTTAAGTAACTGTCCAGGAAAGTTTTTAAATTATTTCTGAATAAGCATTGGCAGTTTTGCTATTTTGTTTTTTATAAAGCGCTAGTCTTCTTCACACCTCACATATTAACCTTCCTAGGTTCTAAATTTCTTTTACAACAAAGTGGCTTAGTGTGGCAAAGACACCATTAGAGGCAGTACAAAACTTTCATAACTAGTGAACATACATACATAAGCATTTGCATTCCAATCATATGTGGAATAGTTTTGTTGCCTCAAGGATAGAGCATATTGTAACTTTTTGGTTGCCACAACAAAAAAATTGCCTCTGTACATACTCTCTGACAAAGCAGTGCATTCCATCCAAACAATTGAAGCTACCAGTGCATGCCTAGCAGTTTTACTGATTTTGCTTGACTTAGTCTCATCAAATCTTGATTATGCTGCTACAAAATTAAATATAACTGTAAACTAATATTTTAGGGCCTTAAACTATGACATTTAGTGCATTGCATCATTACTATATAGTTGAATTTTTTTTATAGACAAACTGAAGTTCATACATTGGCATCGTTATTGTAATATCTCATGCTGTGAAATCCTTCACACTGTAAAGGATTTCACAGCAAGAGATATTACAGCAAATAAATAATGCTTCCCCATTAGAGAAGACTAAGAAATAAATAACGGTAATTTTCTCTAATGGGAAAGCATTATTTATTTGAAATATAAGGAGGGTAACTTGTTGTGAAGGATTTCACAATACAAGATATTACAATAATGATGCCAATGTATGAACTTCAGTTGCAACTCTTGTGAAGAATTTCACAATAATATTACAATAATAATGTGAATATACAAACTTCGATTTGTCTAAAAAAATTCAACTATGGCGTACTGATGCAAATGCACTAATGTCATCTATAACTTTAAAATAAACGAAATAGCTAAACATAGGAAATGTAATGAAAAAAAAAAGGCATTCTGTGAACATGAATGAATTTGTGTTTAATGATAAAATAACTTTTCCAGTGAGCTTACATTTAGTAAGCTGGAATAAATTTTGAACTTGGAGTGAAGTGGACAGCAAGTAATATATTATACAAATTTAGCAAAAAACAATAATTAAAAAAATTTTTTTTTGTTTATATTATTTGAAAGCCAACAATAATGTATGGCTGAAAAAAACATAAAAATATTTTTTTCAGCCATACATTATTAGTTGGCTTTCAAAATTTTAAAAGGTGACAAAAAAAAAAAAAAAAAACAGAAACGTTGATTCTTTTTGTCACCGTTTAAACTCTTTCAGAAACGTAAAAAGCTCTCTCAGTGGCCATACTTAGAAGAAACTGAAGTCAGCAACATATGGCTTGCATATTTTTCTATACTGTTTTTCTCCCCTAAATTTATCTAAAGTTATGTATAGTTATCCACTGCACTCTGAAATTTAATCTGCCTTATTAAACATAATTTCAGCATAAGTACAGTAATATTCCTTCATCTATGCAGTGCAGTGTTTTCTGGTCAATATCCAAAAGAAGTTTTTCTCTTATCAAGTCTTAACAACAAAGGAGATGCATCATTTACAATATATAATTATACTGGTCATAAGTGCTTCCATTATTTTTTGCTGCTGTGTATATGAGATATTCAGAGGATGACCAAAATGTACACAACAGCAAAGATCTCTGCAAAAGCAGTGCATATGCACGCTGCTTTTGTGTCCATCTGGCAAGAGGCAAGACTAAAAATTAGTTTATTTATTTATTTGAATAAAATTGCGAATTTTCATACCATATTTAGTAACAATTTTGTAACTGGTATTAATGTTATATAGCTCATAACTGATTTAAACTAACTCTATTTAGCCTAATTTAAAAAAATAATAATAAATAAATACACAGTTTCAATTTACTTCATAGGTTGATATGATATTAGATACTGCACACTGTTAAAGTATATAGCACCACTGCACTCCAAAATTTATTCTGCCTAAATAAATGTAAACAGTAATTTCACTTCACCCATAAAGTGCAGTGTTTTCTGATTGTGTAAATGGCATTAATGTGACATAGCTTGTAACTGATTTAAACCAACTCTTTTTGCCTGTTTAAAAAAAAATAATAATAAATAAATATACACAGCTTCAATTTACTTTATAAGTTGGTATATAATTAGATACTTTTAAAGTATCTAGTAATTTATTCTGCCTAAATAAATGCAATTTCAGTATTACGCACAGTAATTTCACTTCATCCATAAAGTGTGGAGTTTACTGATAAATAATAATCATTATTATTGTTTAGAGATCTAAACAAAAAACAGAATATAGACATAAACATACATTATAGTCTCTTCTTCAAGTCCTTCAACTATAGTAAATAAATAAACTGAGAAATTAGGAGGGGGGAAGTCACAAGCTAAAATTAAAGCTAACACTAAAAGTGATGCACTATCATTTATTCTTGAAGAATTAAAATAACGAGCCGTACTGAGAAGTGGATCTCTCTCTCCCTCTTATCACCCTTCAACAAAACTAAGTTGCTGTTCATCTCTATGTTTGAGAGAGTTTCACAAGAGACTGGAGATTATTTTGAAGCAATGTAATTGCCAAACTTAAAGCATGCTTTTTTTTTTTTTTATAACAGCTGCTGCCATTACTGCTTGAACAGCCCTTTTAAAATGCAATTACATTATATAAAAGTTTATACAATAAAATGGTTTATGAATTAATTACTAAGAGGGAAAAAAAACAAGTTACAATCATTGACTTGACTGTTCTTGAACAGAGGTTCCATTCAGAGTTGGAGAACTACATATCACAATCTGTTTTATATAAGTAGCCCTCATTCCCACCCCTCCCCTTACTAACAGAATAAATAGTCCAACAGCTTGATATTTCCATTTATGATGATGAGTACCACTTGAAGATTCTCTATGAGTTGAATTCTTTGAAGTTACATCATTTTCAGGTCTAGCACTCAGCACCCA
Source organism: Mastigoproctus giganteus (assembly GCF_048544385.1). Classification (NCBI taxonomy): domain Eukaryota; kingdom Metazoa; phylum Arthropoda; class Arachnida; order Uropygi; family Thelyphonidae; genus Mastigoproctus; species Mastigoproctus giganteus. Next base: position 157,347,210 of record NC_143586.1, on the reverse strand, counting down.
AAGAAGCTATAGAATTAATACAGAAGCTTTCCATCAATTTAATAATGATGGAAAACAATACAGAAAGAAGGAAGCGAAGTATATAAAAGATATTTCATAAAAAACTATGTTTTTGTTAAAAGAAAACCAACCTTCATATATAAAAACCCCTTCAGAATAAAGGAAATTAATATATCAATAGAACAATAATTATGGATCCAGCATCATACCACGAAATTTATCATCACTTGATGGAAATATGCATATTGTCTGAACAAACATTAAGAAAAATGCCAAAGGAAAAAAAAAATTATGATTTTTAGTAAAATTAAAGGAGACCAAAATTAGCTAAAATTTACAATCTTCCAAATATTCTAATTTACTGGCATATAGCAATTATCCTTTTTCTAGGCACATGCAAATGCACTACTGCATACATGCATGTTTGGTGCAGTAATTCAAAGGTGTTCAGTCATTACTGGTACAGAAGTTTTCTTAATGTTGCAAGAAACTTTCAGAATCTGTGATTACAGATCACCTAGGAAGTAATAAAAGATGGATGAGAGCTGATAACAAAGGTTGGTGGTCCTGATGCTAAAGTATCTGCAGTAACTGATCAAAATATCAACATTGTTATTGCTACAGTAAGTGGAGATCATCTTATGGCTTTAAGAAGACTTTCTGACAAAGTATAATTTTGGGTAGTTTTCATAATATAGTGCATGACAACTTACACGAGTCACATGTTGGGCCCCAAGGCTGCTGATGTCCAGAACAAAAATGTGTGTTTTGAGATATGTTTAAAAAATGAAGAAAATAGTCATGGCATATGGTGATAGCTTCTTAGCAAAGGTTAAAACAACAGATGGGAGACCAGCAGTGCTTCATGTCAAATTCTTTTATTTATATAGTACCAAAGAAAGAAGAGGTGACACCATCTGCTGATAAAGTTATATTCATAACTTTCTTTGACATTACTGAAATGGAGTACTGGCACATTGTGTCACTCCTATACAACAGTTACTGGCCAATATTATGTTTCTGGCCAAGGTTACCAGATATCCCCAGTTTACAGGTACAGCCCTCTAGAATGTCCCAAAATTTTTTGAATACATCCCAGTATAAGTGACTAACAAGAATTGCAAACCATCAAATACTTGTGATTTCTCTCTTTCTATGTTAATATTCTGCATAATACATACAACTCGCTTGAAATGGCAACAATGACATATTTGCTCACTACCTCTACAGCTGTATTAATGTAGATATCAGTAGTATAACTGGAGTATAAATGCAGCCTCAGATAAAGGCACCAGATTTGAGTTAAAAAGAGAAATGCACTCTCAGCATAACTGAATTTATGATATATTTTAAACATGACTGCAATTTTTATTACTTAAATTATAATTTATATATATATTTTTTTATTATCTAAAGTCTCTAACTTTTATATAAAAGCAACATGCTTTTGGACAATAATTTAATTATTATAATTAGTTAAAACTAATAATTAATATTATAATATAAATGTAATTCAATTTCCTTAATTGTTAATTAAATATCACAATTCATAAATATGTATGTAAAATAAAGATGCATACAGAACGGTATATATCTTTATTTTTTACTACCCTGCCTTCCATGCAAACTCACCTTGGGGAGGTAAATTTAAACAACTTATAAGCATTTACCAAAGTGATATTTCCATTTAAGTGAGCTTACACCATTAAACACCACTTGGGCATCTCGCCCATATGCATACAAACTGATCTGTGCACAGTTCAAATAAACAAGTTAGTTGATTTCTACTAACACTATTATTATGCTAGTATACAGAGACTAACAGTTGAAATTAAATAGAACAGAATTAGAAAGAGATTAGTTAATAAGCGCTTATGCAAACAGCTTAGTCTGCATAAGTGCAATACATTATATGAGACTAATTTTAAAAATTGCCTTCAAAATCTGGATGTACATATAACCTCTAATGGTCAGTGATGTTTACAATTAATCATTTTGAAATAAATGCAATCATTAACCATATCTAGCAACCACATGAACTAGAATCATGGTACACTGGTATGCATGTGCTGTTGCACTCATACATTACTTGTATGAGCTACATCACTTGACAATCAGATATTAAGACTGTAATGCAACTCTTTATTCTGAAGGACCTGTTTATCTATTCCATGGACCAAGAAAAATGGGCATGCTATTTTATACGATAAAAAAAAATCTTATTTCATTTACCTCTTCAATATGTTTAATTTAATTGGAATATATTACCTAAGCAATGTACATATATAAGGATTCTCTTAAACGTATGTCTTTTTAGAAATGCATTTCCATTAAATTAAGCTTTAGAAAATTATAATCTTTTAACATGAAACAAGAGGGTTTTTTTTTTTTTTTTTTACTATAATTAAAATATGGTAAATAGATAATTAAAAAACTATAATCATTTTTTTTTTTTTTGGATAGACCTTTTATTAGGACAGTAACAAATATTAGTCATAATCAAATATAAATCATCAGCATAAGCAATATAGTTTACAGGGTGCATAATAAAAAAAAAAAAAAAAAAAAAAGAAGAAAAATAGTAGCATATAACAGTGAGAGCAAGCTTTCTTAAAGAATTCCAGTTGTAGCTCTTCTAAGTTTTATTGTGAGTAAAACAGAGAAGTCTAACAGTGAGGATTTTCTTTAAAGGACAATGAAGGTTGAATAATAACACAAAATTAAAAGTATACAAGATAATATCAAGGAAAAACAAAAATTTATTCTACAATGCTATTTGTAATAACTTTTGAGAACACCTAATTGGAGTAGAAGAATGCATAGAACAACTCTGCATTCCATAATGAATGGATGGAAATTTATCCAAAAAAAAAAGAAAGTGGTCTGACAAAACTTTTTACAGGTCCTCTCTAAGTTATTCAGAAGAACAGAAGGGTATGCTGATGCTGATGTTCCTGCTGATGGTGATAGAGTCTTACAGCATGATAATTCACTGTGCAGGCACTGCACCACATATGAAGGAATGGGTTGCTGAATACCCTGATCAACTGCAAATATGTTCTAAAACATTAATAGGAAACAGTAGAAATCTGGAAGAATCAAGAATTCAAGACAAAGTATAATTAAAGTTATACTTTGTCATGCATTATAATATCAAATAAACATAAGCAGTTTTATATAGTAATTTGGAGAGTAGCAGAAACATGATCTCAGTTTATATTTTTTAATACTTGAGGTTGAATCTGATAGGAAAGAATTGGTTAAGAACTCTCAGTTCTATACCTAACAAGAAATGACAATGCCAAACTGCTAAAGCAGAAAATATAAACTACCCAAGAAGAAAATTCAAAGGGCTCTAGCAAATGAGTAGTAAGAAATAAGGGGTAGAAAGACCTTTTTGCCTTTTAGGATCTTTTTAGGAAGAAATTACATTTCAGATAGGAAGAGACATAGCCAAAAAACCACTTGCATTCTTCAAAAGAGCTAAGCCTAAATGCCACACCAATGTAAATAAGTAAAATACATTATCCACATAATGTAGATAAGTTAAAATCTAATGGATGAAGTAAAAGATCAACTCTCTTATACCTCACCCAGTAGATAATACATGTAGTCAATTCTACATCCCCATTTTGACTGCACATCATAGACACCTTCATCTCACCTGGTGGCACAAATTCTGCAATTAGACAGTAGATGAAATGGTCTGATGAGCAGACGAATAATGCTTACTTCTCTGTTATGCCAATGGAAGAGTATATTCATGGCAATGAACTCTACATGCATAGTGCAGACTGGTTATAGTGGTATTCTGAACTTGGGAATGTTTTGCTAGAATACTTGAGGTCCTCTGATATGTGAATTTGACAGTGGAGACCTATTGCACCATCGCTGCTAATTACATACATATGCTGATGTTCCTGCTGATGGTGACAGAGCCTTACAGCATGATAATTCACTGTGCAGCCACTGCACCACATATGAAGGAATGGTTTAATGAATACCCTGAAGACTTCACCTACCTCAACTCCCGTGACTTGAACTCCATCAAATATCTGAATGAAGTCAAACAGGATTTCATACATATAGATATGCCACTCTCCAACACAAAACAATTATGGGATGCTATGCAAATAGCATGGCAATTCATATCCCCAGATGTGCTCAAGCATCTTATGTAATCTACATAACAATAAATGCAAGCTATTCCACAATAACATAGTTGTATGATTTGATATTAGGCAGGTGGTCTTATTTCAATGTCCTTTCAGTGTAGCTGATAATGAAACGGGCCTTGGGAGTAACTAGTGTGATATGAAGTTCTCTAAACAGTGTAAACAGACTGCTAGGATAGCTCATTTAGGCTTGGAAAGGAAAGATGTGGACCTGTTTGAAAGTGTCAAGGTGAGCAAAAAGTATGATTATGGACATGGGGGAAGGGGATTCTTACTGAGAGAGAGAAACTGCAGGATCCTGATCGAAGTGTTAAACTTGTAATGGTTGCATAAACTAAATGCCATGGGTATATTTACATTTGCTCGTGTGGCACACACAAGGAAGTATGAATTTCAGTTGAGAGAAATAACTGTCTGAAAATTTTTATTTATTCGAATATTAACTGATTATTGAAATAAACACCCACCTGCTCTTGAGGTGTTTGAAAATTTATATAAATGTAAAGGAGGGCTGGACAAATTCTTCAAAGAAATAGATAAATGAAGTGAAACAAAATTTTTAAAAAATGCTATTTTTGTTTAAAATAATTTAGTTCTGTTATTTTAAACTAAATAGTTTAAAATAACAGTGTTGCAATAACATTTCATTTCTTCAAAATAAAAAATTATACACCCAATATGTAAAATCAACAACATAACTAAACACTTATAGCAGAGCTTTCCAAAGTGGATATCACATCATGTCTCAAAGGAAGCGATCAAATTTTTGAACCATTTCGAGTGTTTTCACTGTAATTTCCTTGTGCTGTGTGTATACTTATATAAACAACTGATAAAACATAAAAAATTAATGAATTAATGACACATTTATTTTTTCACAAGCTTCATACTTGGAGTTCAGTTAGCTCTGGGCATGTTCTTTTCCTTTGAAAGCTAATAACTGGCCCAGTTGATTTAAAAATAATCTTGATTGACTAAGTATGTGCCTAGTAATGCACACCATCCCTCTCTCTTACACTTGTTTACATGTTTTTGCCTGAAACAAAGGAAATTGTGTACCATTACATTTACGATCAACTTAAAGATATGGAACAAAAAAGCAGGGTGAAGTGTCAAATAATTACAGCATTCTGGTGGTGTCAAATTATTTTTGGTATACATGGCATAGTGCATTAGCATCAAAAAGTTTGGGTACATCGATATACTCTTTAAATTCCACTGTTATTGCTAGAAATTATGAAACAAGGTTTGGTGAGATAGGAACCTGATATACTCGTTTATATTTACTATTTTTTAGTGTTAATTTTGTGCTGGTAAGTAAGGCACGAGTAAACTTCTCACAATATCAATTCTGCGATGACAAACATTTATTTGTTAACCTATATTAAATTTATTTTATAAATGTGAAATTATTTTAATTTTTTTTTATTGCAAAGCTTAGCATTAAAATCCCTTTATGTAATTAGCAAAACCATTTGGTTGCACCAAGCAGAGATCACTGGTGGGGATTACTGATTCTGGTAGCTTATGGATTTACCCCTAGCTGTTCATGAAATGCATTTCCAATACAGCATGTGGCAAGCTACATGAGATGGTTGTTTACCCCTAAATTACTCTCTCTTTTTTTTTTTTTTTTTGGATGAATTACAATATTACATAAGTTTGCTTCCTTGCCATCAGTCCACTGTTTTTGAAAAAATCCTCCCAACAATCTTTTAACATGCTTTGTAAATGTGCCTGCTACCATTCCATTTTGGCTAACTCCATAATTCTAGCTCCCAATAGATGATGTGATATGACAATTACATGATATTCAAGATGTATATCATGATATGCGTCTTGAAGCTGCATTAGATAGTCCATCAATAAAAAAGTTAAAAGCTGCAATTTTCATAAGTGGCCATATCACTCACCCGATTTAAACCTCACAGTTTTACGGCTTTCTAAAGAATGATACTATCTTTGTAACAGTTTCACCTGACAAACTAGAATGTAAACATCATGCATGATATTTTGTGGTACAACTGAAAATTCAATTTGAAGCAGTTTTGAGACATGATATATGGAATTTTTCATGATATATGTAAAATAACAAAGAATTGCTTCCTTCATTAATTCTGATATACCTGATTGTTCCTATGGTTGTCCCAGCACAACTCCTGGTAGTGACTTTTGGAATTATTTCTTTATGAATAATTCTCATCTGAATTACCACCAAGTGTCAATCAAATATGAGAGCCTTCTATCAATTAGTTATCTCTGAAGATGTTTTAAATTACCTTCAATTAGAGCCATTCTGCATAATCAAGTATGAAAATAAATGCATCACCACTAAGTGGCTGTTTTATTAGGTACACCTGCCTCAGAGTGAGTATATCCCACATTAACTCTCATAACAGCCTAGATTTGTCATGGCCAGGACTCAACAAGCATGCCAGACAGATGCTGATACACAATGTCTCAACTACTTACCACAGTTATTGCGAACTGGATGAATGCAAATCACTCCTCCAAACTGCTCATTCCACCTCATCCCACAGGTGCTCAAATGAATTGAGAACTGGTGTCTGGAGATGCCACTGCAGTAGGTTGAATTCACTCTCATGTTCCTGGAACCAGTTCTATATGCAATTCTAGCTCAGTTACAAGGTACATTATCCTGTTGTAAGAACTCATTCACAAACCAGGTGCATCCCTTCGTGACTGTAGTCACAAAGGAATGCATCTGGCTGGATATAGCTTCCAGATAACCTCCAGCAAAGAACACACCTAACACCTGGAACGATGGATTCATGGACTGATGCTGTGTTCAGATTAGAGACTTACCATCAGTATGAAAAAGCAGGAATTAGGATTCATCAGACCAGGCAACATTTTTCCAAACCTACACTGACCAGTTTTAGTATTATTGTAACCATACCTTTTCTTTTGCTAGCAGCATTGAAACCCATTTCAGTCATCAGTTGTAATACTCCCCCTGTGAGAAAGTACAATGAGTTGTGCATTCTGAAATGTATCTTTCATTACTACTGATGTACTGCATTATTTGGTAGACTGTAGCCTTCCTGTTATATTGCACAAGTCTTGTCAGCTTCGACTAGTCTCTCGGTTCAATGAGCTGTTTCTGACTAAAGGCTTGCCACTGGCTGGATATTAGTTGGTTATTGGAGCAATCTTGATAGATCCTAGACACAGCTGCATGTGAAAATCCCAGCAGGGATTTTCACATATTTTACAATTTCACATACTTTACAATATACTCATACAGGCAGAGCTGGTTGCATTTGGAGAGCATAGCTGGTATCCATTTACTTTTGAGAGGATAACATATTTCAGAATCTGTGCAGAGTTATGAAATGTCAACAGCTGTTAGGAAACATATATTTTATATATCTTCTGACATTAAGTACTTTGATTTTTGGTAGACACAAATTGTAACTTCTTAAACTAAAACACTGTTCCACATTCTACAGTTTGGATCACTGTTTTGATATGCCAAAAGAGAATTTTCTACTCTCATTTAATATATCAGAGACCACAATCTCCCCCTTTCTCTCTCAATTTTATTGCTTTCTATTATGGCTATTTCTGTACATTATGTAATAATTATATAAAACAGCAGTTTCAATAACTTTTATTAACTATACTGTATAGACTGATTCAGTAGTTATCAGTATGTTCAAAGACAGTTCAACTGTAAAGTATGTATAGTATTGAGTTGCATTCAGTATGTAAGTAAAAGTAGATTTACTTACTACAACTTGAAGCAGTTTATTTTTAAGCCCTAGAATGCAAATGATAGCTCAAACTACATTTTATGGCTATATATTGTCTAATACCAACCCCATAATAAGCCATAAAATATACTGACTTTGCAGTATTCTGATAAATTGCTTATTGCACACAAAAATGGGTTATCTTTATTTTGGGAAGAAAATTGACAGAATGGTGACATAATGGGAACCCAGTTATAGTAACATACAGAAAACATCCCCACAAAAATCCCAAGTAAACTGCACTGGATAAATTTCCTTTTTGTAATTTATATCTGGGGGATGCAATACTATAGTAAATATAAAAATATTGATATATTTGCCAAAGAAGTAAATATTCAAATAATCTGCTTAAGCTAATGAATTGATTTTTTTTTTTACCATACTTTCTAAGGAAAGTAATGACAGCATTATAACCTACCTCAAGATATACAGTATGTTAACACATTATGCTGTGTAGATAATTTTTTTCTTAACAAGATTACATATCTGCTGTAGCTCACTTTATTTGCTTCAAGTAAGAATTATTATGCTAGTCTGCAAAATTGCATTTATTTTAATTATTTATTTTGGTCTGAATAACTATTATATTTATTACAGAAATAGTTCAAATCGATAAATTTGAATATCATTTGAATTTGATCAGTTAGATATTGAAGAAAATAGCCACTTTGTTGCTGTGAAGAACTTCAATAAGTTATTACAAGTGTTATAAATTCATGCACAACTATGCCTTTATTTCGTAAAATATATTAATATATTAGTTAATAGTCCCCAATTTAAGTAAAGTACTTTAAAGTTTCTTAGCCAGTATGAAATAAAATTAACTACAAAAATAGTGAGTGCTTCAACTAAGCACGTACATTCGTGCAGAAATTATAAAACATTCATTACAATTTATATTTACAAATCTAAGCTACGAAGAATTATAATTATCAATGTCTGTTCTGTATTGTATTATGGAATAAAACTGCCAGTATACAGCATAACATGTACAAAAGTACAGTAGAGATTGTTCAATTAAATATTAGCAGTATTTACAATGTGCAATTAATAATGCCCTAAATTTAAACAAATAAAAAACTTGAGTAACTACAGTAGGTTTCAAAATTTAATTGATGTCTTCAACTAAAGGTCCAGAGTAGTTTAAATGGTTTTAGAATTTATGCATTATTTCTTTATTTTCTATCTTTGTATATATATTAAAAACCCACACAGTACTTAATGGCATACAAGACAGGTAAAACTAGTTTTTAAAAATATATCATTTTAAGAAAACAAAAATGAAACTCTCTGATATAATGGGTATGATCAAAATATTTGGACTGATTAGATTTGTAAAGAACATTATGTGGACTATCAATTATAAATATAATAGTAACATTACTTTTACATTACATTATAAATATAATATTAACATCTCTGAATTCATATCAATTTAGTTCTTATGAATTAAATGTTGCAATATTAATTGGGTCCTTTACAGGTTAAGTTAATTTTTAAAAATTTGTTAACTCACTTTTAAAATTCAAATTAAATATAATTTTATCATGTGAACAGTGTTATCCACATTTTTCTTGGATGTGAATGAACACTGGGCATTTCCAAATGGTTCACAAATTGGGAGCAATTTTCCCATAGTATAATAGGAGGACGGGCGCCTTTTTTTTTTTTTTTAATCTTTATTAAGTATGGTCCGAATTAGGATCACCAAATGATGCAAAGAAGTGAGTGGATGACCAATTCTTTAATTAATGTATACATTTTCACTTTATTTTTTTATATACAGCAAAGCATTATATCATAGAGAAAACAATGTGCAAAAAAACTCGATAAATTTTATTCTGCACTATGATAAATAAGATTCCACTCGTTCGTTCGTTCGTTATTTGGTTTTTAGGAGCATTAGCAACTAAGGCCATATTGCTCCGGGATATGCGGTGGTCATTCCTTGACCTTTCCGCATACTCCGTATTTGGTGGTGACGGGCTCGAACCCCGGTCTAATCAAGAAGCATGTGCTACGCACTGCTGCTCCTTCCCACCTGGCTACGGAGGCGCCCAAGATTCCACTCCTAAATATGGCAATGCTTTAATCTAATTCCAAGGTTGCAGGGTTGAGTTTGTATCATATATTTTTTCTGAAAGTTCGCAATCATAATAATCTATTAATATATTTACTATATATCAGTACATGATAGATAAGGTGGTATAATTTAAAAAGGTCCCATCCCTAAATATAACAGTGTTTTATTCTAAGGGTTGCAGAGTTGTGTACTTACTGTAATTATTTTAAATTTATTAATAAACTTTCTGAAGGATTCTATTTGTAATAATAACATACTGTACTGCATAACAAATATTAAGAAAGGCATTTTCTATGCCAGACAGAGCAAGTGAAATTGTGTAACATGTGTAGCCTTTGTGCTAAACTCAGTGTATATACATAATTACATAACACTGAATAAATCTTTAAATTATTACAATTTGTGACCTTGAAAGATTTCATGCCCTTATCGCACAAATGTTTATGCTAGCCCTGATGCTAGATCGATAGGAAAATATCATTATCACACATGAATGCTAAACGTATACAGGTCTCCAAATTGCATCATTTGTTTTTTTAATTTTAAGATTTAAAAACTTTTTTTAAATTTCCTCTCTCCCTTCAATCACTTTTGTCAGTGTGCCTGGCAGAAGTATATAGTACTTCCTTTGGCCTGTATGACAAAATACAAGTCATTTTAATGTCAGAAAATGACCTCTGCAACAAAAGGACCAAAGGATGATAGTAACATTCAGAGCCTATTACTCTCAGCAGACTGATCACTGTGACAGATGACTAGCTGTGAGATCAGAAGTTCCAGAGGGGGTATAATATTATGAAGTACACAGAGAACATCACAGAATAATGAGAGGAAGTCATTTAACCTATGGTGAATGGTATGTGGTGGAATATATGGCTGGAGCACATTAACAGCATTCTGGAATTCTAGTATCCCCAAAAATTCATTTGGAATCAGCAAATGAGATTTTGCTGATTCCAAAATCATTTTGGAATGAGACTGACTTTGATAAAGTATACATAAATACCATGGTGGAGATGGTGAATTGCATATGTTTGGCTGACCAATAAGGATCTGACTAAGTTGAGGCAACAGAGTGAGAGTGCAGGGGAAGAGGTGATCCAACTAGTATGGCAACTAAAACAGCTTATAACAGAAATGATGCCCGGTGCCATCCATTTGTTCAAGAAAGGACTGCCCATTCTCTTTGAAAATAACTCAAGCACGAAACAGAGTAACAAGTTCAGTTTATGACTGAATGATAAGGTGCACTGCTATAATGAACTATATCAAGAGAAGCAGCAAGACTGTCCTTGGCCTCTTACATGAATGACAGGTATAACTAATATAGTATGTAATAAATTTTTAGACATAATGTACAATATATGTTTAAATCTTTATTGCTTTCCTGTTTTAATATTGATTTCTTTTTAACAAGTAGTTAATTGAGCTCTAAATTAAATTTGCAACATTTTAACTTAGTTTAAGCCTCAATCTTTATATTTCATAATGTAAATGTAGGTAGTTATAAAACGTGGTTTTTTTTTTGGCTGATGCTGCATAAGCTTGCTTTCTTGCATCATATGCCTCTACTAATGTACAATTAATGTTGTCTTGATATATGTCATCATTCATAGCAACACATCCCTGATGTAAACTGAATACTATCTATATTTCTTCGTTATTCACTTTACTTTTAAAAGATAATATATTGCAATTTCTGAAGTCACACAAAAGTTCATAAGATTGAGCTCAAAATTCTTAAATCAAATAGTGTCAAAAATTCTTGTTCTTCAGTGGAGTCAAAAATTCTTGGCTTGTAGATTGAATGTTTGTAAACTGGAAGAATACGATATAAGTATATAGCACTTCTGCCAGCCTGTATGACAACATACAAGTCATTTTAATGTCAGTGACCTCTGCAACAAATGCACCAGGGGATGACAGTAACATTCAGAGCCTATTATCAGCAGACAATGCAAACTGATCATTTTGACAGACAGTAATGACCAGCTGTGAGATTAGGAGTTCTGGAGGGAATACAATATTAAAAAGTACATGGAGAACATCACTCAAATTGGCTATAAGGTGCATTACAGTAGATAGTACAAAATTCGCCTGCTAGGTGACAGTAGAATGCAATCTGCTGAATCACTAGCCATTTATTTTGGACATATCACTCAGAAGTGAAGACCATTAGGATTGTGCATATTGTCTTATTCACAAGACAAAGTTCCTTTGCTGCTACAGAAACTAAGCTAAACACCTTTATAAATGTAAAGTCGTTGTAAGGTGAAAGTAATACACATAGATGCCACAATATGGGTGACTGAATCTTAAGCCAAATCTGATATCTGTCGAAGTTTGTAGATGATACAAAGGATGGCAGGGTTGTTGATGACATTAATGACAGTATGCTACTGCAAGAAGATCTAGAAAAGTTGGGCAGAGAACTCGCAACTAAAGTTTAACATTGACAAATGCAAAGTACTGCATATGGGTAACAGTAACCCAGAGAAATGTACCCAATGTGGTACTACACTCAGGGTAGTGGAGAATGAAAAAGACCTGGGGGTAATTGTGCAGTCAGATATGAAGTTTTCTGAGCAGTGCAGACAGGCTGCCAGAGCAACTCATGGGGTCTTGGTCAAAGATATATAGGAATTTTGCTAGAACAAGTACAGAGAAGGACAACAAGACTGGTGAGGGGAATAAAGGGGTGCTCTTACCAAGAAAGGCTTAAGTTCTACAAATTGCAGCATCTGGAGAATTGGCACCTGTGAAGTGATCTGATTACGGTGTATAAGGCCTTAAATGGTTTGAGCAGGGTTCAATGCTGATGGGATTCTTCCTCTTGCTCAGATTACAAACTTGAGGGGGCATAAACTCAAATTGAGGAAAGACAGTTGTAGAATAGATGTGCAGAAATTTGCCTTTAGCCAGCAGATGGTTGATTGCTGGAACAAACTTCCATCTGTCATTGTGAATAAATTCAAGGAAGAAGTGGACAAACTTTTGAAGCGAATGGATGGAGGAAGTTTTTTTTTGGTTGATCCTGTATAAGCTTGCTTTCTTGCGTCATATGCCTCTGTTAATGCAATTTGTTATTTCAACAGGCAGATAAAACAAAAATGAAAAAAAAAGTTTTCAATATTTTGTTGCATTATTTTTAATTTTTCTGTGGATATTCAAGCCCACTTAGTACTCCTTTCTTATTACCCAACCTCTATTTTGAGTAATACCTTTAGATGCACCTTCCTATGGTAAAAAAAAAAAAAAAGGTAAATTGCAGCCATTATCAACCCACTGCAGGATGGAAGCCTCCTCAACAATTCATGCTGAGGGAAATGGACCATAATCTACCATGCTGGTCCAGTGTCGGTTGGCAGCTCGACCGTATTTAGTAGTCAAGGCTTGAACCCTGGTCTACTCAAAGAGCATGTGCTACTGCACTCCCACTCCTGACCACTCTGCTACAGAGGCCACCCTTCCTATAAATGGACTATAATGCACTATGCAATTTGTATTTTTCAAAATATGGTCAACTTTAAATAACAGAACCTGTGCATCATTCAGTTTCAAACTAGACAAAAACTGTAGTTGAAAACTGCAATAGTAAAACTTGATTATCTAAGAAAAAACAATGAACAGAGCTCAAACATTTGAGAGGTAACAAAGTTCAAAAGAGGAATGACTTGAATTCCTCTTTTGAATATTCAAGAACCACGCATTAAGAATTCACTGCAGAAGAAAAATGTATGACAAAAACATAAAAAAAACACACTGGAAATTAAATTCTTCCTCACCACAATTTCATCTCCCACTCTGCTTTGAATGACCAAGAAATTATGTTGAAAACCTGCATGACTCTTGTTTCATCACTCTCCATAACTTTTCTTTTCAGGTCTAACAGGCACCAAAACTTTTTCTTTTCCACTAATTAAAATTTGCACTCAAGGGGGAATTAGACATTACTGTGATTCAAGAAAAATTGAAAAATAAATTTACAGAGTTCAAAATTTGTGCCATCCAGAGATGCTTCCAAACAATGGTAAAATTGCTGGGCTCACAGTACTGGGTTGCACGAAAACTACTTTGAAATTGGTCGTGTTCAATAGCCACTAAACATGATAAGTACAAAGAAACACACAGTCTAGCAACTCTTTGTTCATACCTCATATCTACCAGAGAATATGCAAAGCTTGCCAACTTTTGCTTTCAAAAAGCTGGAATCGGGTAACTAAGCAGAAGGAAAACAGGAGTTTTTTGGAAAATGTTTTTTTAAAGTCCACACTGCACTCCATATTAAATTTCACCAATGCATACTTTATATTAAAATACACAACCATAGGACTGTTTACCAGTACAGCATATTTTAAAATATTAGCTTACTTAGGATTTTTTTGCCTGCAGAATTGTGCTTGGATTGTTTGTTGTCAGCTGATTGAGACTACTTCAGGAAAGATAATGTTGCAAACTCTGCCCTCTTCACAAATACTGAGTCAAAGTTTGATTTAAAATAATGGCACTGCCTTTGGACTTGGCTGTCAAGAGCATTTCCAAAGTTTCATCAGAAGAAAAAGATCTGAACTCGGTTTGTTTTTCACCTGGGTGAATATTCTCTCATCTTCAGCATTGATATGAGGAATTATTAAAACATCAAGCATGATTTGGGATATTCTACAATATTTTAAGCTTCCTTGTGCACTTGTCAGTTCCCTAACAGAGGATTAATGTATATCAATTCTTTCTTCTTTCATAATAGTGGTAGGTTCTCACACTGAAATCGACAGAACTGATACTTCAAAATATCTATTTCTTTATCATCAATGATACCAAGAATTGCCAGAAACTTCATGCTGCATCACCCCCCACCCCCCAAATTGATTCATTTCAATTTGGTTCAAAAAAACTTGTTCACTAAATAGCACTATTGGATGATAAAGCTATCCAAATATGATCATAGTTTACGATTATTTTAAAGTTAAATAATTTTTAACTTATTGTT
Organism: Mastigoproctus giganteus; assembly: GCF_048544385.1. Taxonomy (NCBI): domain Eukaryota; kingdom Metazoa; phylum Arthropoda; class Arachnida; order Uropygi; family Thelyphonidae; genus Mastigoproctus; species Mastigoproctus giganteus. Next base: position 157,332,189 of record NC_143586.1, on the reverse strand, counting down.
TCCTAAAAATCAGTTGGCAACTTGCAATCTATGAATTGTGTGGAGATAGCAAACTTTAAACAACCATAAGGAAACATGCTTTGCTCTTAAGAATTCATGATTGAAACTCAGCAGGCCACTTAGTTTTAGTCTACAATGTACTAAATTTATTCATAAAGTCATACAGCTTTTGCTATAAGTATATTAAACAGTTAAAGTCAAATCGCCTTGTTGGATCATATCAGTACACAAAACATTTCAATGGCACTTTTATAGAACTGCACTAACACTTTTATTTTTTTTTTTTTGCTGTATGTATAAAACACTTATCAAATCGCCTTGTTGGATCATATCAGTACACAAAACATTTCAATGGCACTTTTATAGAACTGCACTAACACTTTTATTTTTTTTTTTTTGCTGTATGTATAAAACACTTGTAGTAAAGCTTGCCATGAATGTTGTGGTGTTCTAGTGGGCAGTTCGTCACCCATCGACCTGTTTTAACATTCGTTCATTGTCTCCCATTGGTCTTTTATAATTCTGATTGACAAGGAAGACAGCCTTTACTAATTTGACAGGGAAGGGTGATGTGTTTTGGCAGTTAGGAGTTGCCATCCCATACATTTTTTTTCAGAAAATACATCTTCATGATATTAATTTTTAAAACTTTTTTCTTTTATTAATCTTTATTGCTTTCTAAATTGAAACAAGGTATCATCCTTGACACACACACGTGTGAGATACATTGGGAGTTAAAAACCTGTAGAATAAAGTGTACTTTTGTTTATGGCTAATTGAACAATTAACAAAAACTATTCTCAGATGTTCATCATGGCTGCATTCATTAATGAAAATAAGAAATTTGCAGAATTGTTTTTGAAAAATTAATTTTAATAGTTTTACTATAGTTTTAATAGTTTTACTATTTTTACTATTTTAAAATACTAAGAAACTCTGTGTAAAATGGTGAGACAGAAGGCTGCAAAATCAACTCACAAATGGCAGATAATCCATCATAAAACCAGACACCTAAAATTATTTAGAGATCATATAAAAATTAATTTCTGAGTAACTGTTCACATTACTTACAAAATGTGTTTAGTCTAACATTTATACAATGCTACATGGGAAGAGGAAGTTTTGCTGCAATAAAGGCCACATAAATATAAATATGTGATGATCAAATTTTAAAAAATGTGTTCCAGTTTTTTTTTTTTTTTTTTTTTTTTTTTTTTTAAATGTTGTTAAGCAGAATACCATTATCACTGCATATTTTAACTGTTTCTTGGTTGTAGCTAATATGTTTTAAACTTTTTAACCAGATGTTAAAAAATACGAAATTTACCATTAGCAAGTTGGTTGTGAAGCAGTAATATTTTGAATTAGTCTCTTTATTATTATCCAATATTAACAATTTAAAGATATATTTGGTGGGGGGGAATAAAATTTTAATTAAAATATAAATAATATGACAATTTTTTTTATGAGATGCTGGCAAACAATTTACTCAATTGTTGCCTGTCAGCACTTCATAAAAACAGGCCATCTGTGGGAACTGGGATAGTACAACAAATTTCATGTAAAAAAAAAAAATTTATATAAAATTTTAATTGTGTAAATATCAAAGACAATATTTAAGAATAACACTTGGCAAAAAAAAAAAAAAAAAAAAAAGGGAAAAAAAAGGAGATAGATTAAGGGTGGTATGTACAATTTTTAACAGGCACCTCCGCAGCCAGGTGGGCAGGAGCAGTAGTGTGTAGTACACGCTTCTTGATTAGACCGGGGTTCGAGCCCGTGACCACCAAATGCAGAGGATGTGGAAAGGTCAGGAATGACCACCGCATATCCCCGGAGCAATATGGCCTTAGTTGCCAATGCCCCTAAAAAAAAAACGATTCTTTTCAAAAACTAACTTTTATATTCTACATTACTAATAGCACCTAATTTTTGTGAATTTTGTATAGCATTCACTGCATTTCCTTTAATGGATACAATTACTTTTAATTCAGATGGGGGGACAAACTACATTTCATTTAATTGCCATATGACTGTGAGGTAATCATAATAATTAATTTTATCAATTACCTCACTATCAGATGTATCTGGTCAGTTCAGAATCTAGAGGAGTAGCAAAAGACCCAATTACTAGTTATATGTGCAACACTTTTAAAGAATGTGAGTAGATCTTTTTGAAAGAAATGAGCATTAAGAAGGTAACAACTGCAGATTTCATATGTTATTTCAGACTAAAACATAACAATGTGCATATATTCAGTTAAGGAAAAAAAAATAGAACTTCAGCAATTAGTTGGTTTACTACAAATGTTGCAGAAATAACAAATGGCTGTAAAAAAATTATGATATAGGATGATCTTGTGTTAAGCATTAGAGATGTGAAGCAGAGAATTAGGGAAGAGAAATTTATAGTTCCAGAAGTCTTCATCAGAGATCTACTGTATAAAAAAATCCTACAAAAACCAAAGTATCACAGCTTGTTGTTGTTATTTGGTTTTTAGGGGCATTAGCAACTAAGGCCATATTGCTCCGGGGATATGCGGTGGTCATTCGCTGACCTTTCCGCATCCTCCATATTTGGTGGTCACGGGCTCAAACCCCAGTCTAATCAAGAAGCGTGTGGGTGTGCTGCTCCTGCCCACCTGGCTACGGAGGCGCCAGTATCGTAGCAACAATAATTTGATACAATCCAGAAAACTGTACTAGTTTCCCAGTTAACACCTTGAAAACAGTAAGAAAATTTTTTCCAGGTGAAAAGATTATATGAAGTCATATAACACTAGTTAAACTGACATTACTTGTGCTGCACCTCTCAGGTGAAAATGACAATTTTATATGGTGAAATTTTTCATTAAAAACTATTTTAAAAAGTATTGAAATCCATTAGTAAAGGTCAAATGTTGGTATACTCTAAGCAGAATTCAAAAACACAAAAAAACCAATTTTTCTAGAAATGAAAGCAAAATGTCAGGTACAGTGAAAGAATTTTTACTACAATACTGGGGTGCAAGCACAGCTGGGTTAAGAAAATAATTACAGATGATGCTTCTTATTTATCAAACACTGCCCAAGAGTTTGATATATATGAAGTTTAACAGTTTAAATAGACTAATTTCTTGCACCAAAAGAAGTGGGAAACAAGGCACATATGGAACACCCTATGTTTGGATGAAACATTTTTATTTAGATAATTAATAATCACAAATGTAATAAGACAAAACACAGTAAGGCAAAACAGGCTATATATTAATGTACATCCACGAATAGCATGCATTCATAGTGGAATTCTTAGCCCATACAATTTTTAAAAACATCTACAACATAACCAAAACTATATCTTCTCAATCTAACAATCTCTCTTGTTAACAGGAGAGACTGCTTCTACAGGGATGGGATACACTTAAATAGAAAGGGTGCAAGAATATTTGCTCATGCTATCGAGACAGTGTTAGGTGGGTCGGAAAAATTCCTAGCTTGGGGGGAGACAAAGACCAATAGATTGACAGTAGCCACTGGCAGAGGTGAAAGAGATTCTTGCACTGCTTCTATTAGAATGGGCAGAAGCCTGAAAAACAAGATGCATGATATTTCAGAGACTGCTGGGAGCCATTGCGGTACAAGTAAACACATGGGTTGTGTTCGGATAGCTAAGAATAGAAACAGGTGCAGGTATACTTGCGTGTACACCAATGCTAGGAGTTTAGTAAACAAATTTGATGAATTTGAGGTATTGCTCAAAACATCAAAGGCAGATATTGTTGGGATATCAGAGACGTGGTGTCCCACAGATATAAGGGATGCAGAACTGGAATTTGGGGAGTACAACGTCTACAGAAAGGATAAACAGGATAGGAAGGGGGGGAGGGGTTATGCTATTAGTTAAGAAACACATAAAAACCAAGGAAGTGAAGCCAGTTGACATCGCTGGACAGTGCAGTGTTGAGTCAGTTTGGTGTGACATAAGCATTGGGAGATCAAAATTGAGAGTAGGAGTGTGCTATAGGCCTAATGACTCTGATGAGTATAATAAGAAACTGTACAGGGAAATAGAGTGGGCCAGTAAATCAGAGAGTCTTATAATGGGAGATTTTAATTTCCCAGATATTGACTGGAATTTGGGGGCTGGTCACTCACACACTAGCAGGGCTTTTGTGGATTTATTGGATGACTGTTTTCTAAATCAGCATGTTCGGGAGGGAACTAGAGGGAGTAATACTCTTGATTTGATTATCAGCAGTGATTCTTCATGCATTAAGAATCTGCAGATAAATAAACCACTAGGTGGCAGTGATCACAGTGTGCTGAAGTGGGATTTACTCAAAGAGGTAACTACCATTAGGGATAAAGGGAAGGGTTATTGTTTCCGTAAAGGCGACTACGATGGACTGAGACAGTATTTAAATTCTATACAGTGGGACCAACTGATGATGTTACCAACAGCAAATTCAAAATGGGAAGCATTCAAAGAACTTATCTTGGAAGCTACTAGGCTTTACATACCAACTAAGAAATATTGTTCAAGGTTTAGGCCAAAATGGATGTCAGATGAACTAATGAGGCATATGGCAGAGAAGAAAAATACACGGGATACTTACAAATTAACACATGACACAGAAGCCTATGATAAATACAAGTTGATATGCAACCAAGTTACAAAGGAGGTTAGGCAGGCGAAGGCAGATTACGAGAAATCCTTGGCAAGGGATGAAAAGAAAAACAGCAAAGAGTTCTTTACTTATGTAAACTCTAGAAGGAAGGGAATGAATCAGATTGGTCCACTTGATATTGATGGGTCAACTGTTGATGATCCTGCTCAGATAGCTAACAAACTAAATGAATATTTTGCATCGACATTCACACATGAGGAGTTATTCAGCGAGGGGAATGCCAGAGGTGTATTCAACTCTAGCAGTAAGCTACAGAATCTTGAAATAACTGAGAGTAAAGTGGAGGAGAAATTGCTGAAGATAAACACAAGAAAGGCACCCGGGGTGGATGGGATCTATCCAGTTATATTAAAGGAGGCAGAAAAGGAAATAAGCAAACCCTTAGCCATAATTATGAGAGCTTCCTTGGACTCAGGCAAATGTGACCCCAATTCAGAAAGGAGGATCAAAGGCTGACACAAGTAATTATAGACCTGTGAGCTTAACTTCTGTTCCAGGAAAATTAATGGAGGCAGTGGTTAAAGAAGCACTGCGGGATCATCTAGACAAGAATTCAGTTATAGCTCAGACGCAGCATGGTTTTGTTAAGGGGAAGTCTTGCCTGACGAACTTGATTGGATACTATGATGCAGTCACAAAAGAACTGGATGCAGGGAATAGCTTTGATATTATATACTTGGATCTTAGAAAGGCTTTTGATACTATTGCACATGGAAGACTGCTACACAAATTGGAGCAGTGTGACATTGGAGGCAAATTGCAGCTATGGATAAAGGGGTGGTTGAGGGGGAGAAGACAGAGAGTGGTAATCAATGGACACTGCTCATCGTGGACTAATGTTATTAGTGGAGTCCCTCAGGGTTCAGTGTTGGGTCCATTATTGTTTTCTGTATTTATAAATGATATTGATGATGGTATATCAAGCTTAATGTCCAAGTTTGCAGACGATACAAAGGTTGGCAGGGTTGTCAAGGACACTACTGACATGTGCTGCTGCAACAGGATCTGGAAAGGTTGAGCAGATGGGCTGAGAGGTGGCAAATGAAGTTTAACATTGACAAATGTAAAGTACTACACATGGGAAACAGCAACCCCAGAGCAACGTATCAACTCTGTGGTACTACACTGACAGTGGTAGAGAATGAAAGGGACTTGGAGGTGGTTGTGCAGGCAGATAAGTTCTCTGAGCAGTGCAGACGGGCTGCAAGAGTAGCTCATGGAGTATTGTCAATGATACAGTACAGGTATTTTTCCAGCAGGGATAAGGAGGTGATTATTCCCTTGTATAAGGCAATGGTCAGGCCACACCTAGAGTACTGTATACAGGTCTGGAGGCCTCATTTCAAGAAGGATGTAGAGCTGCTGGAACGAGTACAGAGAAGGGCAACAAGATTAGTGAATGGAACAAAGGGGTGCTCTTACGAAGAAAGGCTTAAGTTTTTCAAATTACAGTGTCTGGAGACTAGGCACCAGCAAGGTGATCTGATAGAGGTGTATAAAGCCTTGAATGGTTTGAGCATGCTCAAAGCTGATGGGATTCTTCCTCTAGCTCAGAATAATCACCTGAGAGGGCATAAATTCAAATTGAGGAAAGACAGATGTAGGATAGACGTGCGGAAATTTGTCTTTAGCCAGCGGGTGGTTGGTTGGTGGAAGACTTCCATCCCTTGTTGTGGAGGTTGATAGCCTAAATAAGTTTAAGACTCAGCTGGAAGTGGGTTTTTTTTTTTTTTTGGCTGATGCTGCATAAGCTTGCTTTCTTGCATCAAATGCCTCTACTAATGCTAATGCTAATAGAATGAATGTCACCAGAATAATTTTTATTCAAGATGGCACTTCCTTACGCATGACCATCTCCTTTATGAATCCAGCCCCACTACAAGGGAAGGGGGAGAGGTGGAGGAGTTTAAATCTGGAGATCTGAAACCTTGTGAATTGGAGGTTCTGGTTTGAAAGTTTCTTGAAGGGTGATGTCATTGTACAAAACTGTAAATTATGAATCTGCTGCAAATGATCTGCAACAAGGCATAAATTGCAAATGTCCTATAGCACAGCTACTTTGTTCTCTGGACTTACATCCTCTTTCATTTGGCTCTAAGATCTCTTGAAGAATGATGTCTACCATACTAATAACTGCACTCTGATAAACCTGAGAGTCAGTATCATCAATCTCCTAGAGTGAATTCTACAACCATAAATTTTTGTCGTGATTTTCTTAATACATCCATTGCTTCTGATATATACAGACTACAAATTGCTTCTGATATATACAGACTACAAATTGCTTCTGATATATACAGACTACAATTTGCTTCTGATCCTTAGTTATCTCTATTAAACAACTTTGGAAAGGTAATTTTAATTCAGAGACTGTTTTCCTAACAGACTTCTAATAAAATTTATAGCTGTAGTTGTTGTGTAACTGATGAAAAATATTTCAAATTCAGGAATTTGATATCTAGCTCTGTTTACCACTTCCTCTTAATAGGACCAGAAAATCAGCTTTATAAATTCAATTTCATTAACTATAAATATCATTAAAAATGCCGACCGGGCTAGCCGGGTAGGTAAAGTGCCTGCCTGGCAACGCAAAGGTCGTGGGTTCGATTCCCGCCTCGGGCTGGATATCACGATGGTGCCGAACCAACCGGTTGGTTGGATATCCCGGCCAAGATAAACGAAGGAAGCAAGAAAAAACTGGTTCCTTCGTGTATTGATCACATCATACGAAATAAATAAAATCATTAAAAATTGTTCTTATTCTCTTTTTCTTTCTTTATAAACTCTAGTAATAAAAACTGTTTTCAAAATAAGGACTGACAACTATAACAGATAACTACTCATTGGGTACTATCAAATAAAACAATAAACATTAATTTATAGCAACAAGGAAAATAATTGTTGGATCGAGTGATTTTTCTTACTAAAATTTCCAAAGTGAGCAACATTATTACACACACACACCACACACACACACACACACACACACACACACACACACACACACACACACACACACACACATTTATATATATATATATATATAAAAACAAACTTGGACATTTTTGATAAACTTATTTCCAGCCCCAACCCCAACACCACTGCTTGTTGCTATTTAAATAGTTAACCAATAAGTCTGTTGAAAGCAGTCAAGTGTCCTAACAGATAGAACAAATATTTAAAATGGAACAAGTAACTGAATGGAAAGAAAATATTGATAATAAAAATACAAATAAGCCAATAAAAACCCAGTCTTTGTAAACTGCTTAATCACAAAAACACAGCATCACATTAAAAATATGATATGTGCTTGTCAGTTAAACATTACATTTCAAACAACAAGCAACACTGGTAAATCTTATGATGATGTGCTTATTAAATTGGCAAGTATAATTAATGCTAATTATAAAATTTATTTGAAGATTTATGACTATATATGTTTGCAGTTACTTCATACAAGAAACTGAAACATTGAATGAAAACATTAATTGGTACTTAAGCTTTCTAAGGAAAAATCTGCATTGGTATGTGTTTCAATCTTCAGTCTGCTTCATGTTAACAGAACAAAATCATCACAACAATGAGTAGTGTTCAAACAATAGTATGAGTACCACAGACATAAGAATAGATGGGTGAAACCTGCATGGAATTTGTGCTGTTTATTAGTTTAACACTTGTTTCCAATATTGTTTTGGGAATATATAATAAATGGATATTTTATTGAAAATACATAATTACAAATCAGCATGTGTTTGATTAATAGTTGCCTACAGAACATAGTGACCACTCACAGGGGAAGTTTTGTCAATAGGAATTGGGGGGGAGGAGGATTACTCTGCACAAAGTGATTAGCACTCACTATTATTTGATGATCCATGCTAAGTCTTAGAGTATTTATTCATTAGGGAAATCAGATTTAAGTACATTATCCATGAGGCCAGATCATGCTGCTACTTTCTCATTCTGCAATAATTAAAGACAAACACCAGCCAAGGAATAAAATTTTACTATAAAAATAATGTGATACACTATCGGAAATATTACAACAAATTATGATAAAACGTTAAAAATATACCGAAGCAATAAAATTATCTAAAATAAACTGGATTAAAAGCGATAAAACCTGAAGCTTTCGGAGACTGCTGTCTCCTTCTTCAACAGTATACTATTACTGCAATGACACATCCTTTGCAGTCATTGCAGTAATAGTATACAGTAAACCCCCGCTATTCGCGGGGGTTAGGTTCCTGAGAAATGCCGCGAATACCGAAAACGCGAATACTGAGTTATTGCTCCCATAGTAATAAAGGGGTTCCGTTCCAAAGTATGAAATATATAAGAAAAACTAGTCTAAAATTTTGTCTATGTATGTGTTATATGTACCTTCATAATATGACTATGTACATAGACAGTACATAGTGAAATGCAAGCATATGGCATCGAAATGAAAATAAGAAACAATTTAATAATAAATGTAATATTTATTAGAAATTTCAAACAAATCTTTCAAACCAGCGCCTTTGCTAACAAAAAAACTTATCCCGCCAGTGCTATCACCAGTTCCGCTAAAGTGTTGATAAAGGAGTTTTGCCTTTTCACGAATGATGAGTGAACTTAACGGAATTTTATTTTGAGTAAGCTCTTCTATTCACAGATTTAAAGCTTTTCCATTTTTTCTAACTTAACATCACGAGTTACAGAGCAAATTTTTGAAACAATTAGCGCGTTTTCACGGACACTACGGCGGATTTTTTCTTCTGATTTTTTGATTGATCGTATCGTTGACTCACTGATTTTATAATGTTTTGCCACTGAGGATACACTTTCACCATTATAAATTGTCTAATAACTCAATTTTATTCGCTAATGTCATCACCTTCTTTGATATTTTCACATTTCCCTTGTTATTCTAGCCATAGTTTTGTACAGGTTAGAAAGAACTTGTCGACAATAAAGTCTTTCTTCCGTAAAACAGACTCGAAAAAGTCTGTTTTACACTGCAAAATGGTACTTTTGTAAGCATATAAATTTATAAATTGATAAATTTATAAGCATATAAATTAAAAGCAAACCACGAAACCTTCCATGAAAAGCGCATAGCACATACTGAACAAGGATTAGCGAGAAACATCTACGCTCGCGATTTTGCACCCTTCTCCCCCCACCCACTGAGCACCATTTTGACCGGGAAAGATAATTTTAGCCATGCCCATGTTTTTTTATGGCGAAAAATTTCACGGCGCTTTAAAATTCACATTTTTTTAGGTTTCATTTTATATTAAATCGGCGACCCCTAATACGCGAAACTGCAAATACAGATACCGCGAATAGCGGGGGTTTACTGTACTGTTGTACAGCAGTCTCCGAAATCTTCAGGTTTTATCGCTTTTAATCCAGTTTATTTTAGATAATTTTATTGCTTCGGTATATTTTTAACTATATTTTTAACGTTTTATCATAATTTATTGTAATATTTCTGATAGTATATCACATTATTTTTATAATAAAATTTTTATTCCTTGGCTGGTGTTTGTCTTTAATTATTGCAGTATGGAATTTCCCAGCCCCATAGGCCTGTTTGAAGATATACTTTCTCATTGCAAATGGGTGATGACACAAGGTGTTTCACTTTTTCTAAATGATGCACACTAATGCACTTCAATGAGTGAACATCTGGATATTGTTAGATCATCCACTTCAAAATTTAAAAATAATAATTAAAAAAAATAATAAATAATATATATATATATATATATGGCCTGAACGGGACCCTGCTCCATAATTACAATTAACTTAGGTTGGGCATGGAAATTTCAAATTCTATAAGCCCTATGGACTGGTACCAGCTTGTCCATAGTGTAGTTCTCGGGACTGTTTTCATAGGGGCAGGGTGTCCTGCACATGGTTTGTGACAACACAACCTATAAGCTATTGCTTAAAATTTGTCACACACACATACATAGTAATAACTAAAACATGATCCACAACATAGACAATGCAGCATTTATTACTATTTATTACACAACCAAGGAGAGTAATATATAAGTGAAAATATAATGCAATATGTCTTGGAGACAAAGTATTCATGGAGAGTCTATGTTATGGGGAAGGAGGAACCTGAAGTACCTCAAATGGAAATGTTCTAACTAACTATTCTCACAGGATTACCTTTAGGATATTCTTTCATTCATTGACACGATGTTCACAGTTCCAAAACCTTACAAGTGGAAAAGCCGACATATTGACAAAGTATACATCAAAATTCCTTTTTCCCCTCTATAAGTCATTGTATGGTATTCTTACAATGGCATGCTATTTAATTTATTGCATTTTATTTATTTTATTCTTTTCTTATTACATTGACAATAAGAAAAGGAGAAGGCAGAGAATGGAAACAACACACCTATGCATCTTTTTTTTTTTAAAGCAGGTAAAAGTAAAGTGCAGCCATTATCAACCCACTGCAGGGTGGAAGCCTCCTCAACCATTCATGCTGAGGGAAATGGACCATAATCTGCCACGCTGGTCCAGTGCGGGTTGGCAGATCGACCGTATTCAGCAGGCAGGGGCTTGAACCCCGGTCTACTCAAAGAGCGTGTGCTACTGCACTCCCGCTCCTGCCCACTCGGCTACGTACAGACATATAAAGTCAAATAATAGAAGAACTTTTATAACCCTTAACACCTATTATTCTAATGAGTCATGTACCATCAACAACAGTGCATATCCACATTACAGATATTTAAATAAAGAGCTTGTTTTTCAAACTGCTTCAAAAGTAGTTTTATTAATAAATTTTATTCTCCAGGACATTCACCATGATAAGAGGAATGAAGACAGGTGTTTTCTGTTATAGTTTTAAGGACAAAATTGAAATATAATTAGGAAACGATGTTACATGGTGATTTTCCATGAAATTTTTCTCTCCAAATAGCCACTCTTATACCACATGTGTTGTTTAAAAGTTAGTTTATTTATAGCCTTACTGACCAAATGTACTGTATAATTAAGTAATGTTTCGGGAACCTTGCTGGAACCCATCACCAGATCATACTTTCCCAACAGCATCATCAGCACAGTGAACTCCACCGACATTGATTTTGATTTGTGGTCCAGTGTTTCGGCCTACAGGGGAAAAAAAAGAGAAAATCCATATTCACGTGTCATCACCATTCCTGTAACTGTCATTAAAATTAAAACTGACTCCGAGTGAAAGATGTCTAAATTGGCTCAATCGATCTATCAGGTTATACCTGGATCGTACACTATAGTATAGCCCTATATCAGTATCTCAGAAGATCCAGTTCGAATGCAATTATCGATAACTCAAAGCTATTTAGGTTAATCTTATGCTGGAGAAAGCAATATATTCGCTGCTGTGATTTATGTATTATATGGATGTTGTATGTATTTTATGGATGTTCTATGCAGTTTTTCTATGTTTTAGCAGTTTGTATATAAGTCAATATAATGTCTCCAATTAGATTCCTCACAGGAATTGTATCCTTGTAAAATTTTGTGAATAATGAATTTTATTATTATTATTATACCGTATTTCCCCATGTATAAGATGCACCTTAATTTTGGGGCCCGAAATTTGAAAAAAAATGTATTACATAAAGTTATTGAACTCAAGTTTTATTCATCATAAAATTCATACAGCTCCTCATCACTGTCAAAACTCCCATCCATCAGCTTGTTTTCATCTGTGTCTGATGACGAATCACTGTCTTCATATATTGCCTCGTCCCCAGTTCCATCTATGGAATTTGAAATGCCACACTTCTTAAATGACTTGACAGCGATCTCAATCTTGCTATTATCCCAGGATCTTTTCACCCAGGTACAAACTTCTCCTACAGTTGGTTTCTTCACTCTTCCTGCTGGTGTCAAATTGTCCCCTCATCCATTGGTTCCATTTGTCTCTCATGGCAGTTTTGAAGGGTTTGTTAATGCTGACATCAAGTGGTTGGAGCTGGGATGTCAAGCCTCCAGGTATGACAGCAAGTTTTGTTTTTTGCTCTGCAGCAATCTTCTTTGTGTTTTTTGTTATGTGTGCCCTGAACTGATCAAGCACCAATAGGGCAGGTTTGCGTAAGAGCCCACCTGGTCTCATGCTCCAAACTTTCTCAAACCAGATCTTCATCCCATCCGGATCCATCCAACCCTTGTCACGAACGTGGACAATCACTCCTCGAGTGATGTCTTCTTTTGGCATTGTTTGCGTTTGAAAATCAGCATAGGAGGCAGCTTGGTTCCGTCAGCACAACAAGCTAGAACAACTGTATAATGGCTCTTTTCATGTCCACTTGTCTTCACAGTTACAGTTTTCACCCCCTTCTTATCAACAGTTCTGTTACTTGGAACATCAAATTGAGGGGGACTTCATCCATATCTGCAATCTTCCCAACTCAAACTGATGTGTCTTCCGACATTGAATGACAAAACGATGAAATTCAAGGACCTCCTGCTCATAGCTTTCAGGCATCTTTTGGGCAAATCTGGTGCGTGTACGCATGCTTAGTCCATTCCGTTTCATGAACCTGAAGCACCAATTGTGTCCTCCTTTGAAATCAGTATCTTCTTTTTCATCAGAAATTCTTTTTGCCTCAAGCTGAACCATTTTTGTGGACACAAGAATTCCAACTGCCCTTTGCTAAATTATTACATGGACATCTTCAATTCCCTCTCTAAATCAGGCCATTTTGCTGACTTGCCTCTCATGGCCTTCTATTGCCATGGCATTTTCAGTAGGGTTTCTTCTTCCCGTAGCAGTCTCCGATTGTTTTCTCAGTTGGAGGAGGACCAAACTTAATTCAGCAGCACGATTTCCATTCACTTTTGGAAACTGGATCACTATTAACTTGAATTCAGCACTGTACGAAAATCTTTTCTGAGCCATTTCTGGGCAGAACGTGGCAAAACATAACCTAATATACCAGTAACAAGTGCAAAACAATGAGCGCAAAGACAACAAGCAGGAAATGTAAGTAAAAAATATCTACAACCACTGTATAAGACGCACCCAGTTTTTATACCCCAAATTTTTCGAAGAAAAAAAAAGTGCGTCTTATACATGGGGAAATACGGTACTTGGCTATACTAAAGAATAGAAAAACAAATAGTTACAGTTAGTTTTTTTATGCATTTCTACAAACATCCAATTATCTGTAACTTGTAAGTTTTGTAGTTACAACATAAACACATAAATAAAGTAAATACCTGTTAAACAGCCCCCTGTCTCGCCAAATGACTGTCTCCTTCGATCAATCAAGGGGTGCCTTTAACAGCTCATTTTATTAATTGGCCAATGGTAGATTGTCAGATCGGTTATCCTGGATCTCATGATGTTCAAATATGTCTAGGAGTAAATTTTTTTCAGAATGGTTAGCTAAGCCTCACTCCTAAAACTTCTTAGGTTGGTTATGACAGTTTTGGATCTATGGGGAAGGGGGGGGGGTGAGTTGGCTGTCTTTCTCATCTGGAACGTTCTTTTTTGTTTTTTTGAGGTCTTCTTCTACTGTCCCTTTTAAGTTATGTTTACGATAAGGCACAACATGTCAGATGACATGTTGGCCAGCAAGCCAGGCCACAACATAAAGTTGTCAAAGATAAAAACAATGTTGGCTGGCATGCTGGAGCTGGATTTGCAAGACAGACCTTCTTTGTTGTGTTTGGTATATATTTTTTGCATGTAAATGCCTAACCAACAAGCCAGGAATGTTGGGGATGGTCTGTCCATGCACTACTCATCCAGTCGGTTATTAACTGTCCTCAGTTCCACTATGTATTGTGCAATTTTCTTATTCATTAATTGTGTGAGCTTTACTATAGGGGTTTTTTGCTGTCACATTTAATTTTTTAGAAAATTAACAGTACAAAGGCCTCAAAGCAAATGGAACAAGGCAAATACCATCTCCCCTTCCCCAGATCCAAAACTGGCACAACTACAACCTAGGACGTTTTGGAAATGAGGCTTTGCTAGCCATTCCGAAAACCCCAAGGCACATTTGAACAAGAAGCATTGTGCACAGAATAACCAGCTGGCAACATACTTGTTTCCAATTAATAAGATGTCAACATTCAGACCCAGGCCCCAAGGTGTGCTGAACATACAAGAACACCTTGACTGAATGAAGGAGACAGTCATTTGGCAAGACAGAAAGCTCTTAAACAAGACAGCATCTTATTTGCTTTTACTTTATTGTTGTATTTATTTGTATAAAACTTGAAAATTATAGCTAATTGGATGTTTGTAGTATCACATAAATTAATTAACATTTAATTACAATTAACAATTAATTGTAATAATTTTTTTTTTTTTTTCCTGTCCTTTAGTAAAGCCAAGTATGGTCTGATAATGGGTTCCAGGAACATTCCCGAAACATTACCTAACTGTATAAACATTTAGTCAATAAGGCTAATAAACTAACTTAAAAAAAAATGCATATGATATAAGAATGGTTATTTAGAGAGATAAAAAGTTGATTACATATTGCTGACTAGGTATTTGTAGTGTTATTCAGAAAGTAATACAGACATGCTGATCACTATGCAACAACCACTTCTCTATTTGGATTAGCAGATCTGGTTATTTTAATATGGTTATGATAATCTCAAAAATAAAATGAGTACATTTTTTGTATTTCTATTAATTTGATGCTCATCATATGAATATTATCATACTTAATTCAGATTAATAAATTTGAATGATCATACAGGGTTTTCTAAAGAAAGAAGAAATTTAAAATCTTCAGAGTAATTTTCAGGTTGAGTTTTTGTTTTGAAACAAAAACACTCAGAAGAATGCAGTTTTTTTGCCAGCGATAGGTAAAGTCACCTGCTGTAGGATGTCAGCGGTACACATTCAACATGGGCATCTGAGCATATGCAGTGTGGCCTGACAAATAAAAGTAGGCCAAACTGGCGCAAAAAAAAAAAGGAAGTAATAGCAAAATATATAGGAAGTGCAGGACATAATGAACAAAGGTCAAAGTAATATTAAAAAAAAAGTCATCCAACAAGCAGGTACTTGACTACATTTATCTAAACTAATATTATATTGCATGCACCAGTTCGGTTCAAATCTTGAAAATCAGCATTAACATTAGTAGAGGCATATGATGCAAGAAAGCAAGCTTACATAGCATCAGCCAAAAAAAAAAAATTCCCGTTTCTTTCACCCATCCATTCACTTCCAAGGTTTGTGTAGTTCAGCCGTGAATTTATTTAAGCTGCCAACTTACACAACAACAGATGGAGTTTGTTCAAGCAATCACCCACCTGCTGGATAAAGGCAAATTTCCACATATCTATTCTACAACTGCCTTCCTCCAATTTGAATTTATGCCCCTCAGGTGCAGAATCTGAGTAAGAGGAAGAATCCATCAGCACTGAGCTTGCTCAAACCATTCAAGGCCTTAAACACCTCAATCAGATCACCTTGCAGGTGCCTAGTCTCTAAAGGCTACAATTTGCAGAACTTAAGCCTACCTTGGTAACAGCAACCATTTTTACACTCAATAATCTCGTTGCCCTTCTCTGTACTCAATCTCTGTCTCATAGACATACTGTTTCTGCTGCATGCCTTTTCTACAGATACTTCCATGGGCACTGTTCTTCTGAATTGGCTTCTATAATTCCTGCTCTCTCTTTCAAAACAGTCCGAACATGTTCTGCCACCAGCCAACATCTATTTACTGTCCAACTTTTCATCATCCTTGTTTATTCATTCAACTGCTGTTTTCTGGAACAAGCTTCCTTCATACGTATTTCCTGAAAATTACAGTCTACGAAGTTCAAGTCTAATGTCAACAAACATCTTCTTTCCACTTCTCAACCTCCAACCCAAGCATGGTACTAAGTACAATAGGTTTTAATACCTCTCGTGTTTTGGATGTTCATAAAAAAAAAAATCTAGTAGCTCATCTTTCTAAATACGAGGCCCCCAGACTTGTATGCAGTACTCAAGGTGTGGCCCGACCACAACCTTATATAAGGGGATAATCACCACCTTATCCCTTCATATCTGACTGCACAATTAACCCCAGGACTTTTTCATTTTCCACTATTCTGAGTGTAGTACCGCACAGTTGGTATGTTACTCTGGGGTTACTGCTACCCCTATGCAGTACTTTGCATTTGTCAATGTTAAACTTCAGTTGCCACCTCTCAGTTCATCTGCTCAACTTTTCTAGATTCTGTTGCAGTAACGTACCATTCTTACTGTCATTAACCACCCTAACAAACTTCGTACCATCTGCAAACATGGACATGAAGAGCAGTGTCTATATACCTTCATCAACATCATGGATAAATACAGAAAACAACAATGGGCCCAACACAGACCCATTAATAATAACTCCACTAAAAACATTAGTCTATGAAGAGCAGTGTCTATATTACCACTCTGTCTTCTGCCACTCAACCATCCTTTTATCCTTGCCCTTAATGTCATGCTGCTCCAAATTGTACAGTCGTCTTCCAGGTGCAACAGTATCAAAATCTTTCCTAAAACCCAAGTATATGATATCAAAAATATTTTCTGCATCCAGTTCCTTTGTGACCACATCACAGTATTCAATCAAATTGGTCAGACCAGATTTCCCCTAAACAAATGCTATGTCTGAACTATAACTGCATTCTTATCTAGATGATCCTGCAGTGCTTCTTAGATAGATCGATGGGGAACTAGATAGATCCCACTGCCCCAGGTGCCTCCCTTAGTTTTACTTCATCAATTTCTCCTCCTCTTTCCTCTCAGTTATTACAAAATCATTTAAGTCCCTGACAGAGTTTGATAAGCTTCTGGCCTCCACTTCCCTACAGAATTCCTCATGTGTGAATGTAGATGCAAAATACTCATTCAGTTTGTCAGCTACTTGAGCAGAATCCTCAACAATTGAACCATCGATATCAAGTGGACCAATTTAATTCATCCCCTTCCTTCTAGAGCTTACATAAGTAAAGAAGTCTGCACTATTTTTCTTTGTTTTCTTTTCTTTGTCTTGCCTAATCTCCTTAGTGACTAGATTACAAACTAGTTTATATGTATCATATTCTTCTGTGTCAGCTGATGATTTTTTTTCATCCCATACATTTTTACCCTCTGCCACGAGTCTCATTAGTTTACATCCATTGACATCCATTTAGGCCTAAACTTTGAACAGTATTTCTTAGTTGGTATGAAAAGTCTAATAGCTTCCAAGCTTAATTCCTTGAATTCTTCCCATTTAGAATTTTCTTTTAGTAACATCATCAGTTGGTCCCACTATACAGAATTTAAAAACTCTCTGCGACCACTGTAGTCACCTTTACGAAAGCAAAAACCCTTCTCTTTAGATCAAGAGTATTACTCCTTCTGGTTGCCTCTCAAACGTGCTGCTGTAGAAAACAATCATCCAATAAATCTACAAAATTGTTGTTAGTGTGTGTGAGTAACTAACCCACAAGTTTCCATCTATATCCGCAAAGTTAAAATCCCAATTTATAAGATAATCTGATTTACTGACCCACTATTTCTCTGTACTCATCAAAGTCATGAAGCCTATAACACATTTCTGCTCTCAACTTGGGTTTCCCAGTGCTTATGTCACACCAAACTGATTCAACACTGCACTGTCCACTCATGTCAGCTGGATGCACTTCCTTAGATTTTATGCATTTCTTAACTAACAGCATCACCCCTCCTCCCCCTCCCCCTCTGTCCTGTCTATTCTTTCTGTACACATTTTACTCCCCAAGTTCCAATTTTGCATTCCTTATTTCAGTGTGACACCACATCTCTGAGATCCCAACAACATCAGCCTTTGATGTCTTCATCAGCACCTCAAATTTATTTACTATATTCCTAGCATTGGTGTACATGCAAGTATATGTGCACCTGTTCTTACTCTAAGTTGCCCTAACAAAACCCATGTATTTACTTGTTCTATGAAGACTCCCAGCAGTTCTTGAAATCCCAAGTCACTTTCCAGGCTGCTGCTCATTCCAATAGAAGCAGTGTAAGAATCACTTTCACCTCTACGTGTGGCTACTGTTAATCTATTAGTCTGTGAATCCGCCCCCCCCCAAGCTAGCAGTTTTCTGACCCTCCTAACACTGCCTTGATACCATCAGCAAATATTCTTGCACCCTTTCTATTAAGTGTATCCCATCCCTGTCCTATTAGCAAGCACAGAATTACAAGAATATAGATAAAACCAGGACAGTAAAAGCACTGAATGATATTGACATTTCCAATATTATTTGCAGCAATGTTATGGCATTTAAAATCTACCCAGTTTGCAACCATAATATTGTAGAGACTTGGATGAAGCCCAGTCTTGTTTATAAAAATTAAGCAGAAATAAGCTGCAGCATAATGTTCAAACAAATCCATACCCTATACTGTTAACTCAAAAAAAAAAAAAAAAAAAAAAACACTACATTGGCCACTTCCTGATACCTTTTATTGTTACCTATTACCTTTTCATCTCAGCAGACTTCCTGTATCTAACAATTCTTTATGCCAATTGGGGTTGAAGCATGTTTTGTATGAAATTGATTGTTATTGAACTTATATTCAATTGTAATCCAGTTGCAAGTGCAGTGGAAATTCAATCACAGTAAGTTCCCACTAGTTGCACTTTTCTTTCAGAAAAAGAAGTTATACATGCAGACAAAACAATGCTGTTTGAACTGTCTGATACTATCTGTTTAAATATATGTTAATGTTTCGTAAGACCTGTATAAATAAAATATAAAATTTGAAAAATAAAAATGCAGTCATTCAATAAGAGGAATACAAAAATGCAATTTTTTTCTATTTTATAACCATATGAAAGAAAAAGTTTTCACATAGCAAAAGGTGGTGCTCATAACATAAACTCTTTATATTACTCTTATTAACTCTCCAGGCATTAAGACTTTTTTTTAACTATATGTAAAAGCCCAAGTGCTGGTTTTATTTTTATTCTGTATGCTACGATTATAATCAAACTTAAAAATTATAAATATAACTGAAAAAAAATTATAAATAAATATAACTGTGTGGGCGCGCACGTGAGAGAGGGAATTCATATCATTTTATTACTACAAAATTGAAATATTTCATCAACAATACTTTCATTTCATTTTACTGGGAATCTTCATATCAATATTTTTATTTTCTGAAGTAAGACGATTACAACTTTTTCCTTTTTTTAAATCTCAATCCAAAGATAAAGCATTTTTTCACAAAGTGGCTTTGAATATTATTGGGGCAAACAACCTTTCACAACAAACAATGAAGTATGGAAAATGCCAAGACATGGAAAGTTATTACATCCATTAGAAGGGGGAAAGGAAAAAAATGGGGAAAAAAAGCTAACAAATGTGATCCACATGCTTTAAACTAATTAAAAATGTGGGCATACACTTAAGTGCACTATCAGTGTGAAGTCTGTGACAAATGCACTCAATATGTTGTAATGCTCAGAGAGTTAACCGATTTAAAGATACAAATGAAAATGGATTGTGAAAAGAAGTGCACATTGTATGAAGCCTAATAAGAACACAACATGGTAACATTAAAGTTATTTATATCATATTTTCTTTAAAAAATTAAAGTACTAATCAATGAACTGATATTACTTTATACTATATAGACTACATTAGTTGAACTGGCAAAAAAAAAAAAATAACAAAAACTAAGTCTGCACTAACTGCACTGAAATTTATATTTCTGAGAAGGTATAAAAATTTGTGTTAATAATGTTTGTGTTAATAATTAGGGGATTAAAAGCAAGGAAGATAATCCAGTGTTTTCTTTTTTCCTCTTTTTTTTTTTTTTTTTTTTTATCAGAACTCAGCAAAAACACCAAAGTGTATAGATAAGTTTTATAAAGTATGAAATAATTCTCTATTGCTGATTAATGCAGCCACATGTATACCAATCAAATTTTACAATAAGTATATATTAAAAAAAATGTATATGCTAATGATGTGTTTCTTTAATAATTTCTAATCATTAACTTTAAAGTATAAGATGTTATATGAAATTTATGTTACAGCCTGTGATGTACTCAGAAGACAGTAAACACCCCAAGAAAGACTGGTACTAATTATGAAAGAATTTATTAATAATTTAATTACAGAGTTCAGCAATGTTTTGGGAGTTAACATTTCATTAATTAGCACCACTTTACTAATTAACTGCATTTATAAATACAGGGAAAAAAAAAAAAAAATCACAGAAATACAACTCTCAAAATTATATTAAATACAGTAAAAACAACAAACTGTTCAACAATCTATTTTGCATATCTCTAAGAGTTAAAGGGAAAAGAAGAAAAAGGATGGGGAAAACAGCATTTTAGAAGAGTATACACTTGGCTGATCAACTAGAACTACAATAAAATATACATGGACTTTACAACGTACAGTGAAACACTACAAGCCTTCCTAATCAGTCAAAAAAGGAGGGTAAAAAAAAAAAAATCTAAATAAAGAGATTCACGTGTGTATGTGTGTGTTTACATGTAAAATGTTATACATAGTAATATTACACACCTTCACCATCAATGCTAACAACCAGTGGCTGAACTGGCTGGGAAACTGGACTGACAACATGATTTTCTGTGTCTTGATTGAGGTTATTATAACTTTCAGGGATCACATCTGGTATTGCAGAAGCGGCAGTAGCTCCTGGAGATTGTGGCTGAGAAGATACAGGGAGTATCACTGGTAAAAATACAAAATAATGTCACAAATTTTCCCCTAATTCAGTTTATTACTTTTAAATAAATAATTTTAAATATGCAATTTTAAATAAACTAGCAAAAAATAAATAAAATCTAAAAAATTATATACAGGTGTTTCATAACATGTGGGCTGTGCTTTCATGAAAGATTCAGAACCTGAAAACAATGATAAAAATTATATAAACATATGCTCCAAATCACTTAGTTCCCAAATTACAGCCTTTTTTGTGTTCCAGAAATTATACAGTAAAAATGCATGTTGTGTGGGCAGGTAGGTATAAAAGTTGATTACCATTCCAGTGTGTACAGTCTGAATTTATTTTGAAATCTAATTTTATTATTCATAATCGTAACTTCTTAGCATAACATCAGTTTTAAATGAAGTTCAGTGGAACAAAATTTCAAACCAAGAAATAACAGACTAGCATCTCATGTAACTTGCCCAGCATAATACAGTTAAAAATGAAAACATTTTTTCCAAAAGTTTCCAAATTGTCTACCAGATGAGACCTTTCAAGATCATTCAAACTAATAAGTTTCAAGTGGTGGTACACCAGTCATCACCAGAACTGTAAAGTTGGAGAAACAAGTCAAAGAAAAGTCTGGTGACAGAACCCACAGACAGCATAAGAATGCACAGGACATGCAACTGTGTGGTTAATTTTACAGAAAGTAAAACTTAATCCGTATCATATTCAAAAATTACAAGGTCATACTGAAGTAGATTTTCCACCACAAGAAGCTTTTTGTACTTGGTTGCAATGTTGGTGTGCTTGTGAACCTCTTTTATCACCCTCCACATTTTTTGCTGATGAGACTGGCTTCAAAAGAAATGGTGCAATCAATTATCACTAGGCAAAAGAGAATCCGCATACCAACATCCAGTCATGGTAACAGCAACAATTCAGTATTAATTTATGCACAAGAATTATTGCTGACTGCTTAATCCATCCTTTGGTTTTACCAGATGAATTTCCTTTGGCTGTCTGACACCACATGTGGATTATGTTTGGTGGCACTCTCATTTTAGTCGAGTAGCCATGACTATTAGGATGAGCATTTCCCTAATAAAATAAGAGGCCCTGTTGTGCAGGCTACACAACAGCACCTCTCATCTTTAGACCCAAATTAACTGTATTTTTATCTAAAATCCATGATTTATGTAACATCCATTAATAACACTGAAATGATCTGCTAACATTTAAACATCAGCAAATCTAAACAATATCGGGAATTTTTGAATCCATTAGGCAGACCACAGCAAGGCACTTATTCAAGAGCAAGACAATTATTTTGAACACTTCCTTTAAAGATAAAGGCAGTAATTGTAGAAACACAAATACACTAACTTGGAAACAAACTGATTTAAGGAATACATTTACTTAAACTGTTTTCATTGTTTCGGGTTCTGAATCAACCTTGAAAACACAGCCCACGTGTTAGGAAACACTACACACGTGTGTGTGTGTTAATACACACACATGTGTGTATTAACACACACACAATAACAAAATGTTTTTAAAGCCAATATTTATCATATATAAATCAGAATAGTACCAGCTAGTTATGTAGTATAAGGACAATAGTTGATATAAGATAGCAACAACATACAACACTCAAATAAGATAATATGCAATATGAAAACATATACGTACTAATTATTAGCATTAGCAGAGGCATGTGATGCAAGAAAGCAAGCTTATGCAGCATCAGCAAAAAAAAAAAAAAAAAAACCTCCCATTTCACCCCTCCATTCGTTCCAAATGCCTGTCCAGCTCAGCCTTAAATTTATTTCGGCTATCAACTTCCACAACAAAAGATGGAAGTCTGTTCCACCAATCAACTACCTGCTGGCTAAAGGCAAATTTCCGCATATCTATTCTACAACTGTCTTTCCTCAATTTGAATCTGTGCCCCCTCAGATTCTTAATCTCAGCAAGAGGAAGAATCCCATTAGCATTCAGCTTGCTCAACCCATTCAAAGCTTTATACACCTCAATCAGATCACCTCGCAGGTGCCTACTCTCCAGGCACTGCAATTTGCAGAACTTATGCCTTTCTTGGTAAGAGCACCCCTTTGTTTCCCCTCACAAATCTTGTTGCCCTTCTTTGTACTTATTCTAGCAACTCTACATCCTTCCTAAAATTAGGCCTCCAGACCTGTACACAGTACTTTAGGTGTGGCCTAACCATTGCCTTGTATAGCGGGATAATCACCTCCCTGTCCCTGCTAGTAAAATAATATAATACTGTATTTATAAAATCTAAAACTAAAACACGTGCTTTAAAGATTGATAAGCATAACAGATAGCTAACAAACTGGTAACTAACAGCCATGAGAAAATTCTTTATTTGAATATACATATATCAAAAGTCCATGATAATAATATAAGTGCAATAATTGACAATAAAAGGGAAGCTTTCAATTTCCAAACAATCAGTTTTCCTAACTGGCTCAAACATTTCTAAAACGGTTCATGGAATTATTATCAAATTGGTGTTTGAGGGTAACTAAAATCAGTAACAATATTAATTATACTATAATTGAAATTAAAAGTAATCAAAACATAAAAGTGCAATAAACATAACAGTAGGGTTTATAAAATCTTACATAAACAGGACATCGTTTATGGGTTAATAGCTTGATAACTATCTACCTAACTCTGTTATCGTAATTTTGATATACAGGTGGGTACATCAGATCTATCTTTATTAACTCCTATAAGACTCAAAAGGGTGTGTTTAACAGGGTTACTTATAAATATGTCTTACAGCAGTAAAAATATTGTATCCTTATGGTCACGCCCTTGTTTTTTTATAACTATTTTTACTTACATGTATTTTGCTTATTATTTTTACTTATTAATATCGCTCATTATTTATTAATCTCATAATGAATATGATATTCTTATCCCTTATAATTTTGATTATTATGTTACTGCAGCATTATATTACCAGTCAGTAGTTAAAAATTAATGTAAATATTATTAATAATTAGGATCAAATTTATATTTCAAATATTTGGCACTGACATTAATTTTATGTTAAGGATACAACAGAGGTCTCAAAGAGATGTGCCCACATTTTAGGAAATAAATAAAATTAATCACAAACCTCAGACTACCATCATTGGGTGTGTACAGAAGCAAAGTTTATGGCACATGTTGAATGCATACAGATGTTGAACTTGTCTACCATTTACTTCTAGGCACTGTTCACAGCCGAAAGCACCCTTGTTCAATTTCCTCCTTCAACTGCTGAAATGGGGTGGGTTTTTTCCTTAACACTACATACTCAGGTAGCTCTTAAGCAAAAGTTGAGTGCAATTTCAGATGAACATAAGAGATAGTTCGACACTTTCGTGTTTGCCTATCTGCTGATCTGGAAAATGATCATCAAGAGATAGGCCCTGATATGATGATAATGTGGGGATGCCCCAGCCAATCCATCCTTCATCCTAATATAGCTCATAAATGGCAAGCAAACACTCGGACACATTACGTAATTAAGAATGGATACATAAAGTATATGGAGCTACTTATCACCAATGAATGCCCTTCAAAATAAATAAATAAATAAAAAATAAAAGTTATCAGTGATATGTACATTCAAGCTCAGTGAGATAAAGTGAACCGATAATTATGTCAGTTCACTGTACCACTTAGATTGAATTTTATCTCGTATGAAAAAATATTCTTGTCCAAAAATCTTGCATCTTTGTTAATCTTTGCTTTAAACTATTCACAAAGCCAATCTTGGAAACTGGAAACATCTTCATTCATATCATGCAACAATCTTAGCACATAAGATTTCCACTTAGCTCTTTTGAGAATATAGTGTACATTTTTCTCACCCAATGATCAGCATGGATTTGTGAAAGCAAAGTCTGGAGTCTCCCAAACTTCATTCACAAATCCAGCATAGTATCAAACATCTCAAATTTATCACAAATTCATGAATCTTCAAATTGTTCTTTATTAATGGTGGCTTTGGGGCATATTCATTTCCATACTGCCTTTGAACTTCACACCGTTCGTAAATTTACAGTACCACTTTAATATTGCTTTGCATTATTCAAACATCAAACACCCATGCTATTTACCCTTCACATTATATAAAGTGTTATTTCCCTTTTGTTTTAACTAACACCATCTTTAATCAGCAAAACATATTAATCAAAAAACAAAAATTTAAGTTTAACTATAAATACACAAATATTTTACAAAAATTTGTGCATGCATCTTTGTGAGACACTATTTTATTATTGATGCAAATTTTAAAATTAAAATTTGAGATGAAAATTCCTATAAAAATCTAGAGAGCATGGACATAGTCACATAGCAGACTAATTTATGAGAACTTCTGTTATTACAATAGCCTTTAAATTATTTTATTATCCATTTGAACTAACAGTACCTTTATACCAGTTTGCCTTGAAATTGTTACCACCCTAATGATGTAAAATAATTACTGAAATAAATTTTATATTAGTAAGCATATTTTTCCATACCAAATAAAGCTTAAATCAGACTTTTATCATTAGGGTTACATAACACACTAGAAGGAGAAACAAAGAATGGACAGTAATGTAACCCAATTCCATTTCACCTCTCTATCCCTTAATATCTTGTCCAGTTCTTCCTTGAATTTATTCAAAGTGCCCACTTCCACAACAATAGATGGAAGCTTGTTCTAGCAATCAACCAGCCATTGGCTGAAGGCAAAACTTCCACACATCAATTCTGCAACCATCCTTTCTCAATTTTAATTTATGTCCCCTCATGTGCATAATCTGAGTAAAGGAAAAAAATCCCATCAGCATTGAATTTGCTCAAGCCATTCAAAGCCTTAAACATCTCAGAGGTATCAAGTCTCCAGATGCTACAATTTGCAGAATTGAACTTTCTTTTTGGTAGATCTTGTTGTACTTCTCCATACCTGTTCCAGAAGCTCTACATCATTCCTAAAATGAGGCCTCCAGACATGTATGCAGTAGTCAAGATGTGGCCTGACCTTATACAATGGTATAATCACTTCCTTATCCCTTCCGGCAAAATTAATGTATATCATTATACAAAACACTGTGAGCTGTCCTGGCAGCCTGCCTGCACTGCACAACTGCCCCAGGTCCTTTTCATTTTCCATTACCCTTTGTGAATTGGGAAAATATCCCCAATTCACAAATGGCAATGTTTAAAGAAGGGACATAAATTCATCTCCTGCCAACACAGCTGACTGTTGGAATAAACTTCCATCTGGCATTGTAGAAGTGGGGAGTTTGAAGAAGGTCAAGGAAAAGCTAAAATATTTAGAGTGAATGGGCAGGTGATGTGGGAAATGGTTTTTTAAGGAGCAATAGCATATATGCATAATGTGCCTATTGTCTTAACTGTGCGTGCCATCTATTTGCATGTGGCAACTTTACTGCCAGCAGGTTTTCATGAAATTTTATATTTGGGCCTTTTAAAAAGACTTGTTGAATTATCCCACATTTTATTGAAATTGTACTAATAAAAACCTGGAAATTATCACTACTTTTTTTTTTTTTTTTTTGGTCCTGATGTAGTAACTATACTCCCAGATGATGGATTTTTATGAAATTTTATTTATTTATTATTATTATTTTTTTTTTGTTAGTTGTCGGCGCATAGGCTTCTATGGCCACAATGTACCTCCCCAAGTTTTTGCATTTTACTCTGATCCAAGCCCGAGGCAGGATATGAACCTACGACCTTTGGGTTTCCAGGCAGGCACTTTACCCACCTGGCTAGCCCGGTCGGCATGAAATTTTATATTTGGCCCTTACAGGAAGATTTGTAGAGCCCTCCCAAATTTCATTAAAATTGGACCATAAAAATCTGACAATTATTATTTCTTTGTCCACCCATGTAATAACTCAAATCCCAGTGAATGGATTTTCATGAAATTTTATATTTGGCTCTTCTAGAATGATTTGTCGATTTTTTCCAACTTTCATTAAAATCAGACCAAAAGAAATCCAGAAAGTAAAATTTATTTTTATCCAAGGCACTGGATATCACGTTTTGTTGCCATGTGCTGTTTGGAGGAATGAGTGGTCAATGTGGCAGATTTGCAGAAGTGAAACTTTCTTACTTCACACATAAGTCATTTTTTTGCTTTAAATTATGAATTATTACTATTTGCTAGTATTCCTGAAGTGTGGCATAGAAGTTTATATGTCATAAACCAAAAAAAAACCCCTCCCATGATGTATAAGCTTGCCTTCTTGTATCATTTGCCAATACTAATACTAACAGCATGCTGTCAAATATTTCTGTGTTGGATGTCACTATCACATCAATTACACTGACCCATTATTAATAACTGGACACCTCTCCATCAATAGCTGGTCACACCCTACACGAGCATCACATCTCAGCACACGACTGTAAATATGCTTGTAGGCCTTTGAGGAGACAGCAGTATGACTTTGAATGCAATATACTGCAGTTGATAGAGTTAACAAACTTCCAATGCACAAAATGATAACAGGATGCCACATAAGCAATTGGTATGCATGACATTTCAATGGCACTGAAGATCCTTAAGTCAACAAATGGCGATGTGATCTGCAGTTGAGGTGGACCGGTGCTGAAACCTTCAAAAAACGGCTGGGAAAACCTCTGAAGCCAACTGAACACGAGAGGATAACCATGTAAAGAATCGTCCACTCAGAAGCAGGCCATCAGTATGATGATTGGAACATTAGCACCAGAACGGTGCACAGGATGCTGTATGAAATGGATTACCATGGTTGCATAGCCATCCACAAACCTAAGCACCCCAACTATACATGAAGCTAGATGATGGGCCTTACACCATCTAGCTTGACATAGACCAATTGGTTTATACCAAAGCATAGCTTTCCATTGGCGTAGACCAATAGAAAGCTGTGCTTTGGAGTGATAAATCATTGTACATAGTGTACCAGTTTATGGTCATGCCTTGTGTGAGATGGATGTATGGGTAAGCTACTTGTCAGACTATCATCCTGACAATGAAGTTTGGCAGTGGCAGCATGGTCTAGAGCTGTGTTTCATGTTGTAGCCTGTAAGATGTTTTGGATAAAACTATGAATGCTGATATCTATCAAAAGTCCTGGACATTAAATTTTACCTGTGTTATGGCAGCACATTGGGAAGGCCAATACTTGTATTAGAGTCATGTATGGGAAAGGCTGCTCAAAAAACAGAACTGAACTGGTCACTGCTTTGAAGGCAAATGGTGAAAAATATCAGAGAACAACTTCACAAAACTGGTAGTGTTCCACAGAGCACATATTAGTTTCCCTGTACATAAAGGTTATTTAGTGATATGTAGTGTCTGGATATTGATGGTATGGCAGTGTATTATACTGTCGAACTAGGTACTTAATTATAATTATACTGTACTTAATTATAATTATACTACTGTAATTATACTGTAGAACTAGGTACTATTCAGATATCTATGTGATAAAAATTGGCTTTAAAACACATTTTTTAATTGTAATATTATTTATATCAATCATACAATGTGTAATTATATTACTGTGGCATTAGACATTGCTAGTTTATTTTATAATTAAAACTTTGCAAAATAAAATGCTTTACTATCATATTTATGTTTTCACAACAGACACACAGTAAAGGAAACAGAAACCCAGGACACCACAAAAGAGTGATCCAGTTTTGACTAATTCCTATCCCTCTTATTATGATGATAATAAGAGGGACAGAAATAACTGATTAAAATTTCAACGATTACAATTACATTTTATTTGAAATATCAATAAGAAAGGTTTGCACCAGTGGTGTCCAACCTTTCCCCATAGGGCCACATTCAAAGTAAGATTTGTTCGCGGGCCACACTAGGTAATTCGAGAAAAATTAGTGTGTTACATTTTCAATGAGGTGTACTTCGCATGCACTTTTGTGCAGCCACCAAGGTCAAGCAGAATTGGTGTGCCGTAATTGGAATCCTGGAACATTTTGATAGCACCTCGCTATATACACATGCTTCTGGTCGGGCATACGCATATTTGATACAAAATATAGCGAAAGAAACAGAATTTGCGACATGAACATGTGGCTTCTTAACTTCAACATTCCCACATATTCACTGCAATGAGCAGCACAGTCTTTTAAATTTGTTTGTTTCGACTTATTTTAGTGTCAAATAATTAAATAATTAAAATTTAAAATGCTGTTTTAGTTCACTTTCTGCATGGACATAGGTTGGATACCACTGGTTTACACTATTGAAAATTAATATTGGGTGTGAACCCCACATGCTTGAATAGAAGCACTGATTCTGGCATGCATCTAGAAGTGTCAGATGTCATCTTGCAGTATTTCATTCTGGGCATGCTTCACTTGAGCTCTCATATGAGAAATCAAAAGTGCAGGTAACAAATTTGAGGTCAAGCAACTTCCAATCATGTCCCAGACATGTTCAACTGGGACTTTACCTGCTGATTTGCAAGCAATGGGAGGACACTGCTGTCTTGAAGATATAATCTGGTAATATTGGTGGTATATGGATGAGCATTATCCTGTTCGAATCATATTCACCAAAATTGGGATGACTGCTGTTGATATTTCAATTTAATAATGGATTATCATATTGCTTCCACAAACACAAGTTGTTTTTCTACATGAGTTTGAATTTTCTCTTCCTCCTGGGCATCTTCTGACACCATTCATCCATCATTCACACTAAGGCCAAAACTGTTCTCATCACAAAACACTGCTGAATGACAATCCAGCCTCCAGTTGATCTGTGCATGACACCACTGAAAATATTAATGACAGCGAGTAGGAGTGAGAGGCAAACAGTTCAATGGGAATTGAGATTGCAGCCTACTTCATAAAGATAAAGTGAGCGGTCACATGTGGCACAAACACACCAAAGTGGCGAAACTACCATTCATCAGTGTTTCTGGAAGTGCCTATGCCTTTCTCTTCCCAACATCAAGAAACTGTAGATGTCTCTCATCCAACTCATTCAGCAATATTGTGGAAGTGCACCCTCCCCTCCAACAGTTTGACTAATCCATCCTCTCTCAAAGTCCATAAATTGGACATCGAGCAATCTGTCCATTTCTTGGCATTATGCTAAGAATACATTAAATTTTAATCAAAACTTTTTGAAAAAAATATATATATATAATTTCTTAAGTAAAAAAAGAAAGAAAAAAAAAAAACATTTCAACTCAGAATTTGTTCAGTTTTTAATACTGAATCAAATTTCCATAAATTTTAATTATTTATTCCTCCGTTCTCCTTTAAACAACATTATCATCAACGGTGGTCAAAATCAGCTGACATTTGTGGTGTTCTGTTTCCATTTCCATTAGTATGTGTGCGTGTGGGTATACATATACACAAGGTGATTCAAAATTTGCACAATCCAAAATGAAAGAGCTAATTTTTATTACTTTAGTAACTACTGGTGGCAACCTTGTATACTGCTGCATTTAAAGCCATGGCTCTTAGGTTACATTTAAACTCAAACAAACCAGTTTGTTCATGTTAAAGCCATTGTGACATATTCTCTGTCCAAACATGTATTCATAGTCAAACAATACATTTGTTCAAAATAATATGCAAAATTAAGGATGAATTTTGAGAAAAATGACCTGATTCACCAGTAACAAATAAATTAATTTTGTGATTAGTAATGCACACTAAACAAGTATTAAAAACACCACCTTACTGTGACACTTAACAATGACAAATATTATTGTTAGTTTCAGCAAGGTAGGGTGACTTAATCCACTAAATGATATACAAAAAAGCCGCACTGTCCTCTATGACACCATAGAAACGATTGGAATAAAAGCAATACAATTTTTTCTTAAATTAGCCACTTTTTAATGTATTCATTATCTTGGCAGTATAGTGGCTATAATAAAAATATAATTTTTAATTATTAGTTTAATTAATTTTTTTTTATAAATTAAAATTAAGCCAGGATTTAAAAATCACAACAGCTAGTAGATATTTTGTTAGGCACACATCTGACATTTAATATCTGATGGAATATCTTTTAAGCCTATATTTTAAAAATAAAGTTTTAAAATAAAAGTTTAAGAATAAAAACTCTAAAGCAAGTCTTATAAGTTTTTTAAAATACATTTAATTTTTTTTTAACTTATAGAATTAAAAAAAAAATAAAGAATCTGAGAGCCAGATTGCACTGCCACTTTTTCATGCTTGACTGAATTTCCACAATCTAGTGCATAATACATTTGCATCAGATCACAAATAAGAGCTCAAAATAAATTTCCAAATGGAATTAATACTATTGCATGTTGATGTGATTATAAAGGTTTATTATTTTAATTTTTAGTATTATGGACAATAATGAAGGCTGCATGTGGAACTGAAGAGCTGATGCATTTGTAAACTTTGTGCCATAAAAGCAGCCCATTAATGACGGCTGTATTTGGCGTGCCAAGCTGTGCTAGCTGAACCCTAGCACTAAAAAATGGCAAGAAGACTTATAAAAATTAAAATAAGAATTCCACTTACATGAACAGTTAGCCCAACGTAAAGTCCACTAACAACAGTGAAACAAGTCACAAAACAACATCTATCAAAAACTTATAATCCAACCACTAGAAAATTATATAAACTAAAACAAACTGAAATAATGACATGTAAGATCTGAAATAAAAATTAAAAATAAATTAATATTAGACAACTACAGGATGTACAATTTACTTGGAACCAGAAGGAAATATGTAATTTCGTAAGGCATGTTCCACACGGCCACCATTTCCTTAGATACACTTTCTTAAGCACTTAACCATGAACATGTCATTGTTACGCACTACATCAATGCAGGTCTCTGTGAACCAGAGTTGCAGGTGGTCCAGATCGTGTATCTTCTCTGATTAAGCCTTGCTTTTCAAGTATCCCCACAGAAAAAAGTCCAAGGGGGCTAAGTCTGGGGATCTTGGTGGACATTCCTGTGACCCCTTCTAACCTATCTAGTGTGTGGAAACTGTTGATCTAACCATTCATGAACAGTCACAGCATGATGTGCAGGCACACTATCTTCTCAGGACCCATTCTGGAAATGTTCTCTGTTCATTCAAAATGCCAAATATGATTTCCTCCAGCAATGAAGGATAATTTTTGCTGTTGACTGTCTATTAAAAGTAGTGAAGTCTCATGATTTATTCATTTCATATTCCACATCAACCATTACTCAAGGACATCCTTGTGCCTTGCAGGGGCCAATCCACTGGGGATTATATGGTGACCAGTAACAGAAATTTTGTATGTATATTTCACAAGAGACAAAAATTAGCCTCATCGGAACACAATCTCTGATGAAAAGTCCAGGTCTTTCTTAACCTCCTCAATAGCCTATTTTCAGAAATCAACTTGCTTATAAGGTTTATCTTCATTCAATTTCTACAGCAACTGCATTTTATACAGATGCCACTTGTTTCTACACAGAATTCTGCTGATGCTTGTTGTCGAAACCCCAGTGTCACTTGGCGTGATGCAGTGATTTATTGAGACTTATCAAAAAACTTTCCCAAAACAAAGGTGCTTGTCTCCTCATTGGTCATAGTGCACTTTCTCTCATGAGTTTTCTCCAACACATGCCTTGTCTCTTTGAATTTCTGTAGCAACTTTATGTGACTGTGGGTTATGGGGTCACGATGCCTAGCATAAAATCCTCTGCAGTCTCCCTTGCTGATCTTAAACCAACTAATAATATGATCTTGACTCTCTCTCTCCTTTGTCAAATGTATCTTCAGTTCACATTACACCTGTAACATAAAGAAATCCACATTACCCTATGGTTTCAAGTAAATGGTACATCCTGTACAAGCTCCTAGAAGTGATTTTTCTGGCCTGTGTTGTTCATTTTAACTACAAACGCTTAGCTTTCTCAACAAATGCCTGTCAATTGTTACATGACCAGATGCATAGGCATATGCAGAGCACCTAAAACTCAGATCAGGGTGGTCCCCCCCCCCTAACAGACACACTTCTCATATTCCAACAATATTAGGGATGCAGATCAAAAGTCAAACATGTACTGAAGTAATATTAAAATAATTCATAATTATATCACTCTGATAGCCATACTAATTTTCAAGTTTTAATTTTACTTTCCAGAGAAGGGAAATGAGAATAGTGAAGGAAACAAAAGGGTGGTCTTACCAAGAAAGGTTTCAGTTCTCAAAACTGCAGCATCAGGAGACTAGGTACCTGCAAGGTATTTGATTGAGGTGTTAAGGCTTTGAATGGCCTGAGAAAGCTCAATGCTAACGGCATTCTTCCTCTTGTTCAGACTGCACAAGTGATGGGGGATTCGAATTGAGGAAGTTTCAGGATAGCAGGATATGCCTTCAGCCAGCAGGTGGAAAATTGTTCGAACAAACTTCCCTCTGTTGTTGTGGAAGTGGGTAGTTTGAATAAATTCAGAGAAGAACTAGCCAAATTATCAGAAGGGATGAGCAGTTGATGTGGGATTTTTTTCTGTTGCTGTTGTTTTTGTCCCCTCTTCTTTTTTTCCCCTTTTGGATGATGCTTTATGAGCTTAATTTCTTGCATGATTTGCCATTTCCCCCCTCCCCATGCCATGTTCCATCACTGGGTTAATTGCTATCCAATGAAACAATAGCAATGCTGAGAGACTTTTTCAGTAACAGCCTTATTTCTAAAAATTTGCAGCCTCCAATATCCCCATATTTAACATCTTTGAATTACACTACTCTGCATTTTGAGAGAAAAAAAAAAATTCACTAATGTTTTCTCACAAAAGGGTGTTTCTGAATAATTTTCTAATGCTGATTTCAAAAATGACTTCGGTTTGATCACGTCAGGTTTCTCAAAAATCACGAAAGAAAATTTTATTATTCACAACTTTTTATTAATTTTGGCAGAATTGTGCATTGAATTTATAACAAAATGCTACTTTTACCAGACTTTTATATTTAAATACATATTGAAAACACTATTAAAAAAGGGAAGTGGTAAAAGTCCACTAAACACTCACCTCTCAATTTAAAAACTGATCTATGATGGGTCAAATTTTTGTTTCTTTGATTTCCTTGCAGATCTTTCTACTTTACAGTCCCTCTTCAGCATCTAGCAACAGTCAGCCATCATGTTGACATTCCAACTCCCACGGAACCTCATCCCCATGTCTTTAACGTCCTGGTGAAACCTTTCACCCCTGTGCTTCACTAACACGTCCTAGATTTTCTGGGACGTAGTCAATGTGGGAGTGTAAAAAATTTACCTTGACACTCCTATTGCAGCCCAGCTTCTTTAACTTTGCCAATATATTTTAAACCATATACTTGTAGTTTGGATCTTTGTTCCTTAAGAAGTTCTCAACAACAAACCTGAAGCTATCCATGCCTGTTCTTCTCTTTTATTCATAGTTCCCCTCAAAATCTCGGTTCCTCATCAGTTTGAGAATTTGAGGACCTTTGTTTTTAGCTTCTCTTGGGTGATCAATGAGAATTTAGTACAAAGTTAGTTGAAGCAGGGATCTTCCTGAGGTAAAGCTTTCACAACCTGTTTCATCAAACCCAGTTTGATGTGCTTAGGTATAAGGAGGACAGTTTTGGTGTCTACCAGTGATTTATGAACTACATTCTTTGATCCAAGCAATAAACTGTCCCTCTTTGGCCAGATCTTTGACACCCCAGTGCTTGCTCGTTGCCTGAATGTCCCACTCAAACAAAAAGCAAGGCAATTTTGTGTGGCCAGATTGCTGTATAAGTAAACATGGCTATCACTTTTAAGTCAGCAAAGACCAACCAACCACGTTCTTCATACTTAATATTTGTCAAAAACTTCAAGTTCTCATGTTTCTTTCAAATGCATGGAATGGGTTATTAGAATTGACCCATATTTATTTCCATTGTGGAGCAACACACCTTTGAGACTCCTCTTTGATGAGTAAATAAAAAGTTTCCACTGCGTAGGATTGTAACTAATTCCTAAATAGTTCATTAAGTAGTCATTTATATTACTGCAAAAAAACCAAAGAATTATCCTTGGAAAAGCAGGGAACTATTTCTTGTTTTCTGGGTCTATACTATGAGAAAAATGTCCAATGTGCTAGCTTTTTTTACTTAAACCTAGAACCAATGAGTTCTGCAGATTCCTTTGGTAAATTTAAATCTCTTACCAGATCGTTGAGTTCATGCTGTGAAAACAGTTGAGAACTGGACTCAACATTCCACACATGGAGACTTCAGTTTCATCTTCAGAAGCTTCGCTTTCAGCACTCTCTGCTGCTACATTTTCCAATATAAGTGTAAGGCATGGAATCAGCAGGTTATCTCCGTGTGGGACTGGTCTAATGGCAGATGGAATATTAGAATACACATAGGAATATTAGGATGCCCTTCTTACCCTTTGCGTCGTATCCCTCTATATTAACTAAGCAAAAGTAACAGTTGTCACAGTAGTTTGTAGACTTCTACCAAATCAGAGGAAATGCAAATAGCACAGCCTTCTTTTTACATATTTTTCCACAGTCTCAATGCTTCAACACAGGTTCCGAAAACTTTATGTGGAGCCCATTTTTATATTGGTCACCAAGTTTCACTATAAAACAAGCACAATAAATATTTTTTACAAATTCTGTAATATCTTGTCTTTGCTTGAGGACTACACAACATCCACAAATATAAGAAAATAAGTTTGGATTGTTCAAACACTTGCATGAAGACATTTTACTCACTTTTCAGCACAAGTTTGACAAGATATCCTCAAAAATAAACTGAGCACACACTAAACACTTCTGCACGGAGCTCTCCAGGTCAGTCAAAAAACAAAGAACTGAAGGCAGTGTTGCCAACATGTGAAGATTTAGTTCACAGATTCTTAGCATTTACTCCTAACTGAATGCATTTAATAATACAACTCATGACATCGACATAAGTGATTTGTGAAAAACAGTACGTGATTGAAAAAAATGAACGTTTCTGAAATCAGCATAAAATACTGAGTTAAAAACAGCTATCTGTTTACAAATGTTGAAAACAATGCAGAGTGGTGTTATCTTGTTGGGGTTTGTTGAAAGGCAGTGTAGAAAAATAATCCTCACATATTGGAGGAACTGTAAGCCAATATATAGAATGAAACTGTAAATGTTTCAAATAACACAAAAGATGTCAATGAATATGATAAAAGAGTCCATGAATAATATCAAGAGGATCGACATTTCAGCATTTATTAAAACCTTTTATAATTAATTATTATAACTACCTGATTGAATAATCTGATAATAAAAGAATAACTTTTAATTACTGGTATTTAGTTGCACAAATTTTGAATCACCCTGTACATATGCACAGTAGACTCAATAACCCTACTGTATAATTAGCATTAGCAGAGGCATATGATGCAAGAAAGCAAGCTTATACAGCATGAGACAAAAAAAAAACTCTCCCATTTCACCCAGCCATTCACTCCAAATGTTTGTCAAGTTCTGTCTTGAATTTATTTAAGCTATCAACTTCTACAATGACAGATGGAAGTTTGTTCCAGTACTCAACCACATGCTGGCTAAAGGCAAATTTCTGCACATCTATTCTACAACTTTCTTTCCTCAATTTGAATTTATATCCCCTGAGGCGATTAATCTGGGTAAGAGGAAGAATCCCATCAGCATTCAGCCTGCTCAAACCATTCAAGGCCTTATACACCTCAATGAGAACACCTTGATGGTTGAGGAATGTCACCAGACAAAGTCCTCAACAATCTCAAACTCTGACTCTTCCAACAATTAATCCAGCAACTCATCCTCTTTCAACTAAGCAGGACCTGCCATATTACTTCTACTGAAGCACTCCAAGTCATCACTGTAAAGCTCTGATGGGATTCATGTGGTTTGCTCCTGTTCTGCACACTTCATCAGAAAAAACCAGTTGGTGGACCATTTAGGAATAAACACTAGGACCAACTCTGACATCACCCAAGGACTGAAACATATTTGGGATCCCACTTCTCTCCCACTGGCCAAATAAATGGATCAACAGCTGTAGAAACAAAATTACCACATTTATTCTTTTAGTACAATTTCTCAACAAGTACAAAACCTCTCTGTTTACTCTGACCTTGCCAACCATCTTTCTCCCTATGGACCATGTCTCTTTATCAATAAGAATCATAAACTGGGCATTAAGGAAAATGTCCTCTGTAACTGTGGAAATGAAATCTGGAATCAAAATGTGAATGAGAGTTCAATCTATTCAGACATCAGGATAAGGCTCTTTGGTAGAGATCTTTATCTCTACCACAGAGACCTTTTCTACTGATTTTAGTTTATTTATTTATTTTTTTATGGTAACAGTAGTAGTTACTTAAATATGTAAATGTACTGGAGTTTCAGCACTATTACATTAACATTGTTTAAGGGTAAACTCAGCAAACTCCTGTACATTTAAACTGTTTTTATTGATTTGATTAAATACATTTTTTTTAAATTTATTTCTTCTTTTTTTGTCTCTTCTTATGTAAAGGTAACTGACTTTGTTAACATAGAAACACCAGTGATTATCACTTTACCCGCACTAACCTTTACCAGATTTGCTCCCCCTGAACTCAGGGGCAATGAGTTTTTGTTTTTTTTTAAACTCTTGCTGATGTTTAGAGGGCCATCTCTGACAAGGGACACACTTGCATTGGGGGTGCATCCTTAAATTCTTCTCTGTTTATTCATCTCCACTGACCTGGCTGGATTTCTCAGCAAGGTTACATTCTTTCATCTCTTTCTCCAATCCACATCATCTGGGAACTCTCTTGCCTGTAGATATACCACTTCCAATCCTTCCGGCTCCAAGATGCTGACCTGGGTTCCCCCCCACCCCTAGCCAGGTGAGATTCCTGCTGATGATGGCCCTGCACTTTGTCGGATCAACTCCTTTGGAGTTGATGATTTCTTAAGGGAATGAACCCTCCACTTCTAGCACCTTACATTTGCAAAGTGGACTGGTATCTATCTCCAGATGAGTTCTGATGCATGTGCTGCTGAACTCTTGTCTTGCATTGCACACTTCTGTGACTCCTTCTTTGCAGGAACTGTCCTCTAATGCTGACCTGGGAACCCTCTCCCAGGTGGGGTATATTGCTGATGATGGTGCCCCTGGTCATGGGATGTTTATTCCCATTCTAGTGGAGAATTCATCATACTGCTGCAACACGCCGACACCTCTCTCTCTCTCTCTCACTCACTCTTCCCAGCTGCATTTTTGCATACTACCTTTTCCTACTATTAACCTCCCTTTCTTTCTCAAGAGCTTGACTGCAAGGGTGCAGGAAGTAAAGCCAGATGTTTCTTTAAACAGCAGAGCCTAAAGGAACTGCATTCCAAAACCCAAGGCAAAGGAATGCAGATGGCCTGCTTTCTCCTCCTCATGGTAGGAGGCAGGCCATCCAAAGGCCTGCAAATCTGCAAAATTTCCAGGGGAACCCACAGTACCACTAAGCACGCACGCACGCACGCACGCACGCACACACACAGGTGGCACTGCAGAGGTGAACAGATGCATCAGCACGGCACTCCAGTTGATGTAAACAGCTGTTTTTGCTCATTTGATTAATCCTTATTGCAAAACATAATACAGGACTCAGTTTTAGAAGGATTGCAATCAACTAAGTTATCTTTGCCCCATTAGAGAACTACCTGGAGAGCAGCATTTAAGGAATTGGTAGTCGATATTCGAGAGGTTGAACTGTTTGTGCAGGGCAACATTTCTCAAACTGGAAGATGGAATGTAATGTGCTATCATTAGCAAAACTATGGATAGGATTTCCTGTCAGTGGAAGAAGGTCATTAATATATAATGAGGAAAACAGTGGGAGATTGATTGATTGATTGATTTTGGTTTTTATGGGACATCAGTGACTAAGGCCATGATGTGCCAAGTCCAATATTTAAATATATTAATACACAAGTTACTTAAAAATACAATGCTATATCAATATGCACAAATGGCTAAAAAGTAAATTTAGATAAAAATAAAATCCCGTAAAAAAAAAAAAAAAAAAAAAAAAAATTAAATATACATAATGCATACTAAAAACATTTATGTGTGTATAAAGGTTTGTAATTTTTAAAAAGTTAAAAATT
Source organism: Mastigoproctus giganteus (assembly GCF_048544385.1). Taxonomy (NCBI): domain Eukaryota; kingdom Metazoa; phylum Arthropoda; class Arachnida; order Uropygi; family Thelyphonidae; genus Mastigoproctus; species Mastigoproctus giganteus. Next base: position 157,292,678 of record NC_143586.1, on the reverse strand, counting down.
GCAGACATATTGTCTTTGTTGGTTAAAATCTTACTGACTGTATAACGCTCAGTCAGATGGTTAAAAGTACTAACACAAATGGCGTGCATTTAAAAAACTTGGATACTCGATAACGACATGTTTCAGTTAAAATGGTGTCACAATGCTTGCACATAGGCGAGTCATCAGCCCTCAACAGAAACCCATGTGTCAGATTACTGTGTCCTATGCGGGGCCAAGTTAGAACAGCTTCCTCTTTGTAGTCCCTGTGCCGACTACACAGCAATCTCGTATAACGTATTTTCAGCTTGCCCGTGACAAGATTATTGCCATTGGAAAACCAAGTTTCTTTCTTTTATTTGCCTGTAATCTGTACAGATAAGAGTTATAAAGAGGCAATGATTTGGCTGTGGAGTCTGCCAAATCATTTCCCAAGATCTCAATGTAGTTGGGGATCCAGCAGAAGCAAATATCAAATTCCAATTCAGAAAGGAAATGTAGCCTCTGCTGTATCCGGAACAGGGCTAGATAACAATTGGGCCTCATTGATGACAAAGCCTGCAATGAACTGAGAGAATCAGTGTATTATATATATTATATTCGGTGGTGGTGGTAGTGTTTGTATGTGATCCAAGGGTAGTTCAATTGCATACAGTTTGGCAGTGAATATGCTGTATTCGGCAGGTTGTTATTTGGTTTTTAGGAGCATTAGCAACTAAGGGCATATTGCTCTGGGGATATGCGGTGGTCATTTCCTGACCTTTACACATCCTCCGTATTCGGCAGGGTCTGGTCTGTTGTAGTGTCTGGGAAGACAGCTGCAGATCCAACAGACACCTCTGACTTCAAACTACCTGTGAAGACTGGCAGGAAGTCAGAATGCTCAGATCAGTATGTTTAGAAGAGCTGCAGACAGATAGCAGATGGAGTACTATCCCCCCCCCCCATTGTTGAGAGAGAAGATGCAGGTGGGAATATGAGTATGCCAGGCGTGGAAGCGATTGCCTGGGTGGTGGGACAACATTGTCTAGTAGTAGTAGTAGTAGTGGCAGTGGCATTTGATGCAAGAAAGCAAGTGTATGAGTTTATGCAGCATCAGCCAAAACAAAAAAAAAAAAAAAAAAATCACACCATTCCCTCCAAATGCCTGTCCAGTTCCTCCTTAAATTTATTCAACCTATCAACTTCCACAACGACAGATGGAAGTTTGTTCCAGCAATTAACCACCCGCTGGCTAAAGGCAAATTTCCGCGCATCTAATCTACATCTGTCTTTTCTTAATTTGAATTTATGCCCCCTTAGGTTCGTAATCTGAACAAGTGAAAGGATCCCATCAGAATTCAGCGTGCTCAACCCATTCAAGGCCTCAATCAGATCACTGCATAGGTGCCTAGTCTCCAGCCACTGCAATTTGCAGAACTTAAGCCTCTCTTGGTAAGAGGATCCCTTCATTCCCCTCACCAATCTTGTTGCCCTTCTCTGTACACGCTCAAGTAAATCTACATCCTTCCTAAAATGAGGCCTCCAGACCTGTACGCAGTACTCAAGGCGTGGCCTGACCATTGCCTTATACAGAGGGATAACACCTCCTTTTCCCTGCTAGCAAAATTCCTATATATCATTGACAAAACCCCATGACCTGCCCTGGCAGCCTGTCTGCATTGCTCAGAAAACTTCATATCTGACTGCACAATTACTCCCAGGTCTTTTTTCGTTTCCTACCACCTTAAGTGTAGTACCACACAGTTGGTACGTTTCTCTGGGGTTACTTCTACCCATATGCAGTACTTTGCATTTGTCAAGATTAAACTTCAGTTGCCACTTCTTAGCCCATATGCCCAAATTATCTAGATCCTGTTGCAGTAGCACACTGCCATCACTGTCATTAACAACCCTGCCAACCTTTGTATCATCTGCAAACTTCGACATTAAGCCTGATATACCTTCATCAATATCATTGATAAATATACAAAACAACAGTGGACCTACCACCGAACCCTGTGGGACTCCACTAATAACATTAGTCCAAGAAGAGCAGCACCCATTGATTACCACCCTCTGTCTTCTCGCACTTAACCATCCTTTTATCCATTGTAGCAACTTACCCTTAATACCATTCTGCTCCAATTTGTACAATAGTCTTCCATGCGCAACAGTGTCAAAAGCTTTCCTGAAATCCAAATATATGATATCAAAATTATTTTTTGCATCCAGTTCCTTTGTAACCACATCATAATATCCTATCAAATTTGTCAGACAAGACTTTCCCTTAACAAACCCATGCTGTGTCTGAATTATTGCTGCAGTCTTGTCTAGATGATCCTGCAATCCATATTTAACCAGTGACTCCATTATTTTACCCAGAACAGAAGTTAAACTAACTGGTCTGTAACTACTCGTGTCACCCTTCGATCCCCCCTTTGTGAATTGGGGATACATTTGCACATCTCCAGTCCATGGGGATCTCCCCTGAGTCCAAGGACGCTCTCATAATTATGGCTAAGGGTTTGCTTAAGGGTCTACAAATAGTAGGAGAAAGAACTAAAGAACTGGAGAACACTAGCATTAGTGGAGAAGTTAGAAGACAGAGAGCCATCACATGTGCAGTGAGCAGTCACAGAAAACTAGATACAAAAAAGTTAGCAGTCACAGAAAACAGTCAGTTAGCAATCTATAAAATGGAAACTTATTTAGAGGACTTTTATGCCAAACATGATCAAAAGCCTTTGAAATGTCAAGAGCAACTATGTGAATTTCACAAGACTTTTCTACTGAACGTGTCCGTAGATAGGTAACATATCACCAGTGGATTGACACCAACAGAATCAGATTGGCAATTATTGACAGAAGGAAAGTTTTTAAATGATTTAGGAGTTGGTGGTTAATTGATTTCTCCAATAACTGCCAACTCATTAGTAAGGTCATTAGTAATTCCAAAAGCCTCAGCATCTTGAGAAACTGTACTGTGTGACTAGAAAACAGAAGCCATATGGATTTTTGAACATTAAAATCACAAAAAGAAAATTACCTCACTGTTAGAAAAGTTAGACTGGAAAAAAGCCCAGTTTCAAAGAAAGGAAGTCAAAGAGTTCCAAGTGATTACTGAGTTAGGAAAATGACAGAGGCAACAGATGAATCTGACAGAATGGGATAGAGAGATTTTAAGTGAAAGAAGAACGAAAGGAGAAGATTCCAAATTATTAAGTATCCCAGAGAGAATATCAGGGTGGACATATGCACCAGTACTGCCTTTGAAGTGAAAGGAACTGTACAGCAAATAATTAGGAAAACTGAGCAGTGATTGAATCAACTAATATCGGGATTCTGTCAGAAAAAGTAAGTGGGGCTTGACAGAGCGTAAGTGGAAATGGATACCATTGAGATTGGAACTGAGACCACATATATTTGCAAAATGAACCAGGATGCGTTTGCAAGGTTTAGATCTTTTCACAGATAAGTTTGTTCTATTGGTTTGTTCTTTATGTAGTGGCTACCATAAACTGGCTTTGTTTACATACAAATAAATTAACAAATCAGTGCTATCATTGAGAAAATGAATTGGGTAGTCACACACACAAGCTAGTTGTGTGACAATAATAAAAGAACTGTGTCAAGCTCTGTATTAACCACATAAAATGCCATTATTTCTCACAAGAAAAAAACAGACTTGTGATTCTTATTAATCGACTTTTAATAAATTAAACAGACTTTGGAAAACTTTTGTTTATTACAAAATATATATTTTGTAATAAACAAATATGTTTATGTAGGATCTCATTAATATAAACCAAGTTTGTATTATTAAGATCCTACAGTATTAATTTTAAAAAATTAAAATAAAATATAAGTAATTTGATTTACATCAGGAATAAATTCCTGTAAACGGCAGTACATTAAAATGATATAAATAATACGTTTTCTGCATAAGTACAGTACAGTACAGTTATATGTTATGGGTCGGGGGGGGGGGGGTGTTCCCATGATAAAATTTTTGAATTCACAAAGTTTAATACATTTTACTTAACATTAAAAGTAAAAATTAAACAAATCAATACTGAAACAAGAAAGAAAAAACATACATTTATTATTTATACAATATGCTAGTTGTGCAAGATTACTCCATTTTAAGAAGCTATGAATAGAAGTCTGAACAGAAATTTTCCACTTCTTTTCTTGATAAGGTTCATTTAAATGACAGTCAATAATGAATGGAACTTGCCACTCCATCATGTTTGGATCATCCTCAATGTGAATGGTCATCCCTTTCTCAAACTAAAGACTTCGTCCCTTTTTGTGTCTTTTGCATTTCCTCTTCCTCCTACACTCTTACCTTTTGTTGCTTCAACTCATTAAGATTCTTGTTGGCTAACTCAGCATCACGTGATTCCAGCATCTCCATCATATTACTTATGTCCACTTTGTCAAATCCAATCTCATTTGCCAATTCAACAATCTGGAAATGAATTTTGGGCCACTGGCAAGTTCCTGTACATACTGAATGAAGCCATACATTTCACCACAGCTTGAGTGACTTCTTCCTATGATGACACAGTGTTGTCTTTTAACTACTTAATCGTGTATCCACCTCTAGAACTCTCAAACTGATGGCTGATCCTCACCACCTATCTTAGTAATCAGCTAATGCTGAGTTCACTGAAAATAAAAGGCTCTGAATATTCCTATAACCTCTTCATCCACTGGTTGAAGCAAACAGGTCATATTTGTTGAAATAAAATTTAACTCACAGGCTGTCAGACACCTTCAGTGTTAACAGCAGAGGTTGGTACATTGTCGAAAACATGAAAAGTCCTGTAGTTTGGATTTTTCCCTCCCTTATAAGTTTTCTTAACAAAGAGACAGATGATGCGATAATTTTTAAATACAGAATTTAAATTTTTAAAATAAAAAAAGACATCATATAGAATTCATGTAATTCAGCGATGCCTGTAAACAATAGTTTGGGCACTGAAAGCCTAAGGGAAAAGTATTTCATTATTAAAGCAAAACAAAGGCAAATAAAACTAAAAAGAGGACAAAATAATGCTAAAAATAGTGTCCTAGCAAGCAAATTTAACTGTAATGCAAAAACTAACAACTTAAGAATATCCACTCACATACTATCAGATTCCTTGAGGAATCTTTTCTTTTTCTTATATATATATATATATATATATATATATATATATATATATATATATATATATATATATATATATATATAAAAACCCCCAAAACAAGAAAATTATTAAAAGCTACAGCACTTAGCATCATGCATGGATAGAAGATTGAGAAGCTAAAAGATACCTGTAGACATTAAATTTGAATTTCAATAGATAGTAATTTTCAGGAAATGTGTAAATGCAGTTGTTCCAGAAATCAGAAGTTGAAAAGTTGGCTCTGCGAGTCTGAAGCAAAAGAATAAATGGATGTTGGTAGATTATGGCATGTGTTCAGACAGACTTGGAAGAGAAAACAGGAGAATTATAAAAGTCAGTTCAGAAGAACAGTGCACACAGAAGTATCTGTAGAAAAGGCATGTAGTAGAAACAGCCTACAAGACAGAGTGGAGACACCATATAAGGGTTGGATCATTACTTAACACAACTGTCATCTTTTGAATGGAGTCTAGAAACCTGAGCGGGGTAACAGGGAAACTATCCCAGATGCGGGAGCAATATTTCATGGTAGAGCAGATTTATTATTATTAGTCATATGGTACAAGCCTGAGGCTTATGCTGCACCAGCCAAAAAAAAAATTTCTGAATTACCCTGAGAGAGAGAGAGAGAGAACAAGAATCAGAAGTAGAAGGGAATTACCAAAAAAGAGAAGATGATATCTGGCTCAGGACCGTGGGTGTGCCAAGCCCATACTCACCAGATGTGAGCCCCTGGAGTACTTTCAGATTTATACAGCATTAGCATTAAGCAGAGGCATATGATGTAAGAAAGCAAGCTTATAGAGCATCAGCAGAAAAAAAAAAAAAAAAAAAAAACCTTTGCATTTCACCCATCCATTCACTCCAAAAGTTTGTCTAGTTCAGCCTTGAATTTATTTAAGCTGTCAACTTCCGCAACCGCAGATGGAAGTTTGTTCCAGCAATCAACTACCCACTGGCTAAAGGCAAATTTCCGCACATCTATTCTACAACTGTCTTTCCTCAATTTGAATTTATGCTCCCTCGTGTGCAGAATCTGGAGACTAGGTGCCTAGTCTTCAGACACTGCAATTTGCAGAATTTAAGTTTTTCTTGGTAGCAGCAACCCTCTGTTCCACTCACCAATCTCGTTGCCCTTCTCTGCTCTTGTAACCACATGTGTACATGGGAAGCTTTGATTATATAACAATGTTATATAATCAAATGATTGTCAAATGATTGACACTATAATCAATTTGAATTTAAGCTCCCTCGGGTGCAGAATCTGAGCAAGACGAAGGATCACATCAGCATTGAGCTTGTTCAAACCATTCAAAGCCTTATACACCTCAATCATATAGAGTGAGTAGCTGTTCAGAAGAAAAAATAACATTGAGAGTGAAAAAAGAAACGAAGTATTTTAGAGGTGGAAGATGCAATATTTGTGACTGGCTTATTCCAACAGAGATTAAAATTAGGGTAATCCCTAATAGAGATATGTGATCTTGTCTACAAATCCAAGTACCATCGAAGACAAACATAGAAGCAAAAGAATACTTTTTCCTGAGATATAAGTTAGGACTGAGTTTTAGGATTGGAATTAACTAAGTTATCTTTGCCTGATTGGAGAATTATCTGGAGATCAGCATTTAAGGAATTGGTAATGCATATTCGAAAAGGTGTTTTATGCAAGGCAAGGTTACTCAAACTGGAAGATGGAATGCATTGTGCTAACAATGGCAACACTATGGATAAAATTTCCAGTCAAAACAGATGAGGGTCATTAATATACAAGAGGAAAAGAGTGGGAGAAAGAACTGACCCTTGGGGGGAACCAGCATGGGGAGAAACATTAGAAGACAGCCATCTACCATCACACAAAGTCAGAGAAAAAAAACTGCTTACTTGATTAGTGTTGGAAAGAGTGCAAAAAAAACCCTTCGAAACGAGGTTTCTAAATCGTTATGCGGTATTCCAGATGTGGTCTGACCATTGCTACATACAATGGGATAATTAACCTCTTTATCCTTGCTAGCAAAATTCCTATATGTCATTAGCATAATCACATGTGCTGTTCTAGAAGCCTGTTTAAACTGCTCATAAAATTTCATGTTGGAGTGTATAATTACCACTAGGTCTCTTCCTTATAAACTACCCTGAGTTAAATGCTGCACGGTATGTTATTTTGGGATTACTGCTACCCAAAATAAACCCCAGTTGCGACTTTTTAACCCGTCTGCTTATCTAGGTCTTGAAGTTGCATACCCTAATATCAGCAGCTTTTAAACAAATTAAACCAAGCAAATCAGGCTAAAACAAAGTTAACTTAGGTTGAAGGTTAATGGAAAATATTAAAAGATGAAGTAAAATAAATTGACAAATATATGTAACTTGCCAAATGATTGCGCATGTCATAAAATTTATATTGGTCAAATGAACTGGAATTTAATGATTGGAAGTTAAACAGAATTCAGATTTAAAAGTTATGAACAAACTCAAATAATATATAAATAAATATAGAGGATAGTATTACATCAAGATGGAGGTGTGTGTGGGGGGAATACAAGTTGTTTTTACATATTTCTCTACTGTTTTGTGTGGAACAAAAATACATTTTAGAGATTTCTCTTTAAGAATGATAAGTTCAGAAATCCCAAATATGTACAACCTATTTAAGCTTTTCGGGATTATGTATATCTATGTAAATATGTGGGCCTCAAGGAGTGTATATGTTTTTCAAAGTTGTTTCATATACAATACAAATAATGAATGATTTATTGCTTTAGAATCTTCCAGTACTTGATGCTATCTCTTATTTGTGTTAAAAATTGGAGGAGGAGGAAGAGAGCATGTCTGTCAGCCACCATTCTGATTTTGATTTACGTAAGCCAAAGTTGAACAGAATTCAGATTTAAAAGTTATGAACAAAATGAAATGATAGATAAATAAATATAGAAGATAGTATTACATCAAGATGGGGGGGGGGGAATTACCAAGTTGTTTTTACATATTTCTCTACTATTTTGTGTGTTTTTTAAAAAAGTTCTGCTTTGATTTGATTTCTGACAATAAATTTAACTATAACGTTGGGCAACCGCAACCCAGTCAAAACCCACAGCCGTTGACCATGTTATTGCACAGCCAACAGCTGTAAAGATTTATTCGAATCAGAATAAGTTAACTCAGAATCACCCTAAGCAGAAAAAGTATTAGTCAGGAACCACACTTACACTAACACACTCGGGAAAGAGTGATTTAGTGTAAGTGTGGTTCCTGATTTATTTACTGTGCATCACACAGATGCACAGTAAATAAATCGAATTTCAAGATAAGTACACACCGATACAAAATTAATAGATAAATTAATGAGGCCAATCTATTCAACAAATTCAGTCACTTAGCCTTAAACCAAAATAACGACAAACTGAGACAAACAAGGTACACTTATTTATAAACAGGTAATTGCTACATTCATGGAATTTTGTATATGCAACTTTTGTTTTATATACTATCACCCAGCATCCACAAATTTTGCATGTTTTTCCACAACTTACACACCTATATGTTCTATTTACATAATATCGCATTTCAAAATGCACTGCTATTTTCCTTTACAGAAGATATTACCAACAAAATTCCACAGGGTATATACACTAAAGACATTATACATTAAATTGGGCACCAAATGAGTGTTGTTATAGACCTTTATGAGAGCTTGAAGAACATGGTGAATGCCCTCAAAGGATTTAAATTGGGGCCAATCAAACTATCAGCTGCCCACATCAATGGCAGAGCTTCCACTTGATCATCAGGCAACAGAGCTGCTCAAAGCAGAATGTGCTGTTCCCACAGGAAGTACATTCTTATGGGAACAGCACATCAATTCTAAGGATAGGTAGAATAGGCCCAGTGTCTGCCAAGGAAAAAGTTGATGACATTGTAGAGCAGATATCAGCTTTTAAGGACACAAATGGTGATACTGTTTTACACTTGGCACTAATGCTTTCACAGGAATGGAATACAATTAAATAGAAATGGTGCAAAAATATTTGCTGATGCTACTGAGGCAGTGTTAGTCGGGTCAGAAAACTGCTAGCTTGTGGGGGGGGGGAGATACACAGACAAATAGATTAACAATAGTTGCAAGCAAAGGTGAAGGTGATTTTTGCACTGCTTCATCCTGGAAAGCAAGGTGCCAGGGATTTCAAGGACTGCTGGGAATCATCATGGAACAAGTAAATACAAGGTGTGTGTGTTAGGGTAACTAAGAGTAAGAATATGTGCATGTATACTTGCATTTGCACCAATGCTAAGAGCACAGAAAATAAATATGATGAATTGGAAGTGTTGGTCAGGCCATCGAAGACGAACATTGTTGAGATATCAGAGATGTGGTATCAGTTAGAAGCAAGGGGTGGAGAATTTGATTATGGAAAGTACAATGCGTACAGAAAGGATGGACATAGTAGGAGGGTGGGGTTATGCTCTTAGTTATGAAGCACATAAAATCTAAGACAGTGTAATGTTGAGTCAGTTTGGTGTGATATAAGCATTAGGAAAGCAAAAATGAGAGTAGGAGTGTATCATAGGCCTAATGACTCTGATGACAACAATGGTACAGAGAAATAGAATGGGCCAATCACACACACACACTAGCAAGACTTTTGTGGATTTACTGGATGATTGTTTTCTACAGCAGCATAGAGAGGCAACCACCTGATCTGATTATGCAGTGATTATTCATGCATTAAGAATTTACAGATAAAGGAAACACTAGGTGGCAGCGATCACAGTGCAGTGATGTGGGATTTACTTAAAGATGTAACTACCATCAGGGGTAAAGAGAAGAGTTTTAGCTTTCGTAAAGTTCACTACAGTGGTCTCAGACAATTTTTAAATTCTATACAATGGAACTAACTATTGATGTTACCAACAGCAAATTCTAAATGGGAAGCATTCAAGGAACTAATCATGGAAGCTACTAGGATTTTCATACCACCTAAGAAATACTGTTCAAGGTTTAGACCTAAGTGTATGAACTAATGAGACTTGTGGCAGGTGGGAAAAAATGCATGGGATGCATAAAAATCTACTATTTTGCATCTACATTCTGTAGCTGCAAAATACTCATTCATGAGAAATTCTGTAGGGAAGTGGAGGCCAGAAGTTTATCAAACTCTAATAGGAAGCTAAATTATTTTGTAATAATTGAGAGGAAAGTGGAAAAGGAATTGTTGAATTTAAACATAAGAATGGCACATGGTGCGGATGGCATCAATCCAATTATATTGGGGGGGGGGGGGCAGCAAAAGAAGTAAGCAAACCTTAGCCATAATTATGAAGCCATACTTGAGTTCAAGGGAGGTCCCTGCAGACTGGAGATGTGTGAATGTATCCCCAATTCAGAGAAAGAGATCAAAGGGTGACGTGAGTAATTAATAGACCTGTTAGTTTAACTTCTGTTTCCGGGAAAACAATGGATAGTCACTGGTTAAAGAAACTATGCATTAGCATTAGTTGAAGAATATGATGCAAGAAAGCAAGCTTATATAGCATCAGCCAAAAAAAAAAAAAAAAAAATCTTCCCATTTCACCCATCTGTTCACTTCAAATGTTTGTCTAGTTCAAGCTTTAAATTTATTTAAGCTGATTTACAATTATCTCATCATACCAGGTGGGAGGCATATGCAATGGCAGAAATTTTGAAGTGTTTCTTTAAGATATTGGAAGCTTTAGAGTGTTTACCTCAATATCAGTCACAAAATGAAGACATAGAAGAGAAGCAGAAGATATTACAAATAAGATGCAAGAGGTAGAATTTGTTTTCATGTTGATCATGTGGGATGAGATTTTGCAAAAGTTTCATAGAGCAAGTCAAGTTCTGCAAAGTTAAGCTGTGAACTTTATATGTACAGATCTATATGGGTCATTAACTGACCAACTCTGCTTTTTAAGAGATGACTTTGAAAGATTTGAAGCACTTGTAAAGAAAATACTACCGGATGTTGATTAAAAGGCCATTAAATTCACTAACATATCAGAAAGAAGTTACCCCAATTACAGAGATGCACCAGAAGAAGATCTGAATTCCAGAGACAAATTTTGTATCACCACCTTTTACCCAATTATTGAAAAACTAGAAACTGAGATGAGAAGAAGAGGAGTACAAAGAAATAGCAGACAGATTTTCCTTTCTAAGTGATGTGCCAAATAATGTCATTTTGTCTGCTGAAACTGAAAGGTACTCTCGCTGCTCTTAAAAACTAATTTATGCTTACCCAGAAGACTTGGACAATAACCTCTCTGCTGAACTTCAGCAGTTTCACACATATATGAGCCATAAGTTGAGTGCAACAAAAAGTGTGAAAACCAGATTCAGTCATGCTAAAATTTATAAAATAATTGTAGAAGACAAAATTGATTGTGCATTTCCAAATGTAGATATTGCCTTGAATATTTTTTTAACATTAATGTTTACAAATTGCACAGCTGAGTTTCATTTTCTCAATGGAAGCACATTAAAAATCACAAGAGAAGAGCTATGCGACAAGACAGATCGGATGCCTTGTTTGTGATAAGTATAGAAGCAGATTTTTATAGCAAACTAGTTTGGAGGACTTGATCAAAGACTTTGCAATTAAAAAATCTAAAAGAAAATGTTTTAAAAAGTAAATAAATATAAACCAATAGGTAAATCTTTGCTTATATTTTTTACTGCTATTTAGTGTTTGTTAAAAAAATAAAAATTTAAAAAACCAAATGTTTTTATTTAATATAGTTGTGGGGTCTTGACTGGAATAAAACTGAAAAAGGATTATAAAATTTCAAATTCTTATTTCACGTTCAGCACGAGTCCTAAAGTCTTGTAAGTTAAGCAATGGAGAAGCCGAGGCCAAAGGGGCACCATTGTTGGGCCATGCTTAGGGCATCACTTGGCCTTAATCCAGCACTGGACAAGGCTCCTTAATGTGAAGTTGCACCCCTTTGGAATAACTGAAGATCCCTGCTGAACATATGGTGAGTAGTAGAATTGAAAACATTACCCTCTACGACTGTCTTTTTTTTTTCTTTTTTTTTTTTTTTATCATCAACGCAAAAGCATTCTACTCACATGAATCAGATTTCTCTGGTTGGCCAAGTAAAACTCTTCCTTTCAGATCCTGAATATATAACCACTTTTCTAAGTTCGCTTTTGTTGTTTTCACTCACAGACAAAACCAGACTGCAGCCACAACTACAGCTCACCCCCAGTGACCTTCACTCAGCCATCCCTCACTTACCATTCAGCAATAAGAAAGCTACTAAAGTACTGCTGACGTTGACACCGCAAACCAGTGTGGAATCAAGTTGACATCAATTGTGATCACTGATAACCCTGGCCTGACCTTAGATGGCATCCCAGTGTGGAATTCTTCACACAACTCTGCAAGCCTCATTATTAGTGCTAGTAGTGACAAATGATGCAAAGAAGTATCAGCTTAAAAAAAAAAAAAAAAAAAAAATCCCAAATAGCACCAAATAAATCCCTGTCCATCCCCCTAATAATTTACCTAATTCTTCCTTAAATTACCCACTTCGACAACACCAAATGGAAGTTTGTCCTAACAATCAATTAACTGCTTGCTAAAAGAAAATTTCTGCACATCTGTCTTGAAATCATTTTTTCAAATTAAATTTATGCCCACTTATATTTTTGCTTAGGGATTTATTTGGTGCATCGGCATCTATCCTGTTATATGTATTGTCTTAGTAAGAGGAAGGATGACATCAATATTTAACTTATTCAATCCATACAAAGCCTTAAACACCTCAATATGGCATTGTCGAACACCAGATTGAAGTGTCTGAGGCTTTAAAAGATCTCATAGGCACTGCCTACTTTCCAAATAATGCAATTTACGGAACAGAAGAGGGCCAATTTGTCCTTGGTTGTTGTTTGTTTGTTTGTTATTTGGTTTTTAGGAGAATTAGCAACTAAGGCCATATTGCTCCGGGGATATGCAGTGGTCATTCCCTGACCTTTCCGCACCCTCCATATTTGGTGGTCACCGGCTCGAACCCCGGCCTTATTCCTGCTGGAAAAATTTCAGTATGCCACTGACAAAACCTCAAGGGCTGTTCTAGCAGGCCATGTGCACTACTCAATGAACTTCATATCTGACTGCACAATTACCCAAAGGTCTTTTTCATGCTCTACTGCATTTTGTGTGGTATACCATACAGTATGTATGTAATTCTGGGATTACTGCTAATAAATATGCAGTACCATGCATTCAGTGCCAAACTTCAGTGGCCACTTCCCATCTGCCTTAATTTTTCTATTTCTTAAGGCACAATATATTTCCTATTTCCCTGACAACAAAATCACCAACAATAGATACTTCCTATAGGATAAGTTTTCTGCTGTTAATATACCACTGCATTGACTGATTGAAATGGTGAATATGTATTTAAATTCAATTAAAAATAAAATTCACGTATATTAAATACATATTATTTAAATTTAAAATCTGTATGTCTTCTTATGTGACTAGCATAGGTCCAAAAATGTGATGCTCAATTCCGTAACAACAAGCAAAATAAAGAATGGTAAACCCTCATTAATTTCGACTGCCTCTTTTTTAATGTTTGTGTTTTATTTATTATATTTAAGTAGCACAGATTTTTCCTAAACAAAACTCTAATGATATAATTTCAAAATTCTTTCAGAACAGTTTCAGAATTATTTTGTAAAATTAAAATCATTCAAACGGAAAATTTAATTGCAAATGAAAAAAAAAAAGTGACATTTTTAATATCAATGTTTTCATTTGCACAATGTTTCTAATTTCTGAAGAAATCTGATCAAGCAATGATGGCAATATTAGGCCCACTTTCTAACTACTCAGTACCACAGTCCTCATACAACTTGTAAGTCAGAAAGTCACACTCATTTGTAAATGGTTATATAGAAGGAAACAACCAAAGAGAATTTTTTTCTTTGATGATTCCAACAAGAGAGGAAAAGACTGTGGTTGATATTAAAAATGATTACATAAATGAACTATTTATAATTGGATTGTAAGTTAGGATAAAACAGAGCAAAATATAGTAGTAAGTAAACAGAAAAAAACAATTAGCTGGCAATGTTCTTATTTATTTAGATGGAGTATTAAAATGTGATAACAAAAAAAGATGACAAAGATATTAATTTTGGGTTTTAGTAGATAAAATATAAACAGTATTTCAAGGGGAAAAATCTGTAGGTGAAGTGGAAAGTGAAGAAGTTGCTTCAATATTCTTATTAAACTGATAATTCTAATGAGAAATTCTAAAAATATTTATACCTTCAAAAAAAAATATATATATAAAATGAAGAATGATGTTAGACAATTCAATTCTTAAAGAAAAAAGAAAATACAATTGGAAGACACTGTACATCTGATTAATTTTATTGTGAGTAACATTCAACACAATTAAATGATGCCGATATTAATAAAAACTCTCCTATGAGTTTTCATTACCTTCAGCATTTTTATTCACCTATCCAGCTGTAACTTAAAAGAAGTATTTGCTTATTACTAATATTTATCAAAAAGTGACTTGTACAGAGAAAATAAATTTATTTATTTATTCTTTTTTTTTTGAATCTGACTGGATATGAATGGATTCTTTTTTTTAGTTTTTGCACAAGGAAACATGCTATTTAAATAAACTGAATACAGTGATTAATTTAGTTCAAAAGCAAATAAAGCCAACACGCACCTAAAGCACTGTGGGTGTAGTTCTATAAGTTAAGGTGCTTATTTTGTAAGATGAAAAAGGGGAGTTTTCCAGTAAAAATATCCCATGATGTACACCTAAAATAACTAATTTGCTTAACCAAAATCAGAATTCATCAATTGGTGAGAGGAGAGAGAGAGTCTAAGATTTAAACCCCAGACCTTTCATCATCACAACAAGTTAAGTTATATATACCTTTTAACAATGCAATAGTGGCATCTGGTCTGACAGCCCCCTCTTATTATTATTACTTGGTTATTTATTTCAGAAAACACTATGAATGATGCCACCAGTCACAGTGTATGAGTATATACTGAAGCGTATGTAAGAAAAAAAGTAAATGTGATAATGCAAGAAGTTAGATATAAAATATAGGTAACAATAGATATACATTAACTACATACAGTTGTGTGTGTGTGTGTGTGTGTGTGTGTGTGTGTGTGTGTGTGTGTGTGTGTGTGTGTGTGTGTGTGTGTGTGTGTGTGTGTGTGTGTGTGTGTGTGTGGTGTGTGTGGTGTGTGTGTGTGTGTGTGTGTGTGTGTGTGTGTGTGAAATTAATAATAATAAGTTGTAGTGAAAAATTATAACGGCTAAAAATGAATATATTGAGCTGGTTTATGGACCCGGGGCACTGCAAGTGATAGCAGAAACACCCAGCAACCATAACGAATTATAGATAAGTAGATTGGATAAGAGTATGAGAAGGGGAGCTGACTTGTTAGGTGTAGTTATCATAGAAAAAAATTAAATAGTGCCTGAAAAATAAAAGCAGAATAAATGAAATTCAATTAACATATACAAAAAGTACTTAGCATTAGCATTAGTAGAGGCATATGATGCAAGAAAGCAAGCTTATTCAACATCAGCCAAAAAAAAAAAAAAAAAACAACACAACCACTACTCCCATTTCACCCCTCCGTTCGTTCGAAATACCTGTCCAGCTGAGCCTTAAATTTGTTTAGGCTATCAACTTCAACAACAAGTGATGGAAGTCTATTCCACAAACCAACTGCCCACTGGCTAAAGGCAAATTTCCGCACATCTATCCAACATCCGTCCTTCCTCAATTTGAATTTATGCCCTCTCAGGTGATTATTCTGAGCAAGAGGAAGAATCTCATCGGCATTGAGCATGCTCAAGCCATTCAAAGCCTTATACACCTCTATAAGGCTTTGAATGGCTTGAGCATGCTCAGATCACCTCGCCGATGCCTAGTCTCCAGACTCTGTAATTTGCAAAACTTAAGCCTTTCTTCGTAAGAGCAACCCTTTGTTCCATTCACTAATCTTGTTGCCCTTCTCTGTACTCATTCCAGCAGCTCTACATCCTTCTTGAAATGAGGCCTCCAGACCTGTATACAATACTCAAGGTGTGGCCTGACCAATAATCACATCCCTATCCCTGCTAGAAAAATTCCTGTATATCATTGAAGACACCATGAGCTACTCTTCCAGCTCGTCTGCACTGCTCAGAGAACTTCATATCTGCCTGCACAATTACCCCCAGGTCCTTTTCATTCTCTACCACTGTCAGGAAAGTACCACAGAGTTGATACGTTGATCTGGGGTTACTGTTTCCCATATGTAGTACTTTACATTTGTCAATGTTAAACTTCATTTGCCACCTCTCAGCCCATCTGCTCAACCTTTCCAGATCCTGTTGCAGCAGCATAGCATCAGTAGTGTCCTTAACAACCCTGCCAACCTTTGTATCGTCTGCAAACTTCAACATTAAGCTTGATATACCATCATCAATATCATTTATAAATACAGAAAACAACAATGGACCCAACACTGAACCCTGAGGAACTCCACTAATAACATTAGTCCACGTTGAGCAGTGTCCACTGATTACCACTCTCTGTCTTCTGCCACTCAACCATCCCTTTATCCATAGCAGCAATTTGCCTCCAATGCCACACTGCTCCAATTTGTGCAGCAGTCTGCCATGCGCAACAGTATCAAAAGCCTTTCTAAGATCCAAATATATAATATCAAAGTTATTCCCTGCATCCAGTTCTTTTGTGACTACATCATAGTATCCCATCAAATTGGCCAGACAAGACCTGCCCTTAACAAAACCATGCTGTGTCTGTGCTTTAACTGAATTCTTGTCCAGATGATCCTGCAGTGCTTCTTTAACCAGTGCCTCCATTAATTTTCCTGGAACCGAAGTTAAACTAACAGGCCTATAATTACTTGTATCAGCCTTTGATCCTCCTTTGTGAATTGGGGTTACATTTGCACATCTCCAGTCTATGGGTACCTCCGCTGAGTCCAAAGAAGCTCTCATAATTACGGCTAGGGGTTTGCTTACTACCTTTGCTGCCTCCTTTAATATAACTGGATAGATCCCATCCACCCCAGGTGCCTTTCTTGTGTTTATCCTCAACAATTTCTCCTCCACATTCCTCTCAGTTATTAGAAAATCATCTCACTGCCAATGTTTACTTCACCTACGACATTCCCCTTCCTGAATAATTCCTCATGTGTGAATGTAGATGCAAAATACTTGTTTAGATTGTTAGCCACCTGAGCAGGATCCTCAACTGTTGAACCATCAACATCCAGTGGACCAATCTGATTCATCCCTTTCCTTCTTGAGTTTAAATAGGTAAAGAACTCTTTTCTGTTTTTCTTTGCATCCTTTGCCAAGGATTTCTCATAATCTGCTTTTGCCTGCCTTATATCTATCAACTTATATCTATCATAGGCTTCCATGCCATTAATTTGTATGTATCACATGCATTTTTCTTCTCTGCCATATGTCTCATTACTTCATCTGA
The DNA here is from genome assembly GCF_048544385.1 of Mastigoproctus giganteus. Lineage (NCBI taxonomy): Eukaryota > Metazoa > Arthropoda > Arachnida > Uropygi > Thelyphonidae > Mastigoproctus > Mastigoproctus giganteus. Next base: position 157,275,017 of record NC_143586.1, on the reverse strand, counting down.
CAACCATTTAGGCCTGAACCTTGAACAATATTTCTTGTTTGGTATGTAAAGCCTGGTAGCTTCCAAGATTAGTTCCTTGAATGCTTCCCATTTTGAATTTGCTTTTGGTAACATCATCAGTTGGTCCCACTGTATAGAATTTAAATACTGTCTCAGACCATCATAGTCGCCTTTACAAAAGCAAAAACCCTTCCCTTTACCTCTGATGGTAGTTACCTCCTTGAGTAAATCCCACTTCAGCACACTGTGATCACTGCCACCTAGTGGTTCCTTTATCTGCAGATTCTTAATGCATGAAGAATCACTACTGATAATCAGATCAAGAGTATTACTCCCTCTAGTTGCCTCCCGAACATGCTGGTGTAGAAAACAATCATCCAATAAATCCACAAAAGCCTTGCTAGTGTGTGCGTGACCAAGCCACAAATTCCAGTCAATATCTGGGAAATTAAAATCCCCCATTATAAGACTCTCAGATTTACTGGCCCATTTCTATTTCCCTGTACAGTATCTTATTATACTCATCAGAGTCATTAGGCGTATAGCACACTCCTACTCTCAATTTTGATTTACCTATGTTTATGTCACACCAAACTGACTCGACACTGCCCTGTCCATCGATGTCGACTGGCTTCACTTCCTTGGATTTTATGTGTTTCTTAACTAATAGCTAACCCCTCCTCCCTTCCTATCCTGTCTATCCTTTCTGTAGACGTTGTACTCCCCAAATTCCAGCTCTGCATTCCTTATATCTCTGTGACACCACGTCTCTGATATCCCAACAATATCTGCCTTTGATGGTTTGAGCAATACCTCAAATTCATCAAATTTATTTACTAAACTCCTAGCATTGGTGTACACGCAAGTATACATGCACCTGTTTCTATTCTTAGCTACCCTAACACAACCCATGTGTTTACTTGTATCGCAATGACTTCCAGCAGTCTCTGAAATATCCTGCATCTTGTTTTCAGGCTTCTGCTCATTCCAATAGAAGCAGTGCAAGAATCTCTTTCACCTCTGCCAGTGGCTACTGTTAATCTATTAGTCTTTGTCTCCCCCCCCTAAGCTAGCAGTTTTCCGACCCACCTAACACTGCCTCGATAGCATCAGCAAGTATTCTTGCACCCTTTCTATTTAAGTGTATCCCATCCCTGTAGAAGCTATCTCTCCTGTTAACAAGTACAGTCCAGGCTGAAAAAAATTCTACCCCTTGAGCCTTGCACAATCTTTCCAAGGCCGAATTGATCGACAAGGCTCTCATCATATACTCCCTCCTATCGTGTCTGGGCAGAATTGCAGACACTTTCAAATTCAACCCTACTTCACGGCTTTTTTCAACAGTGACCTGTACTTGTTAAGTAATTCCGCTGGTCTCCTACTCTTACTTAATGCTAAGTAAGACTATTCAGCTAAGTAATTAGCTGAATAGTCATAGTTATTTGTTCTCTCCAAAGTAAGTTCTGGAGGATTAATGCTAGCAAAGTCCTGCAGAAATGTGGGATAGTTAATACTTAGACTTTTACATTAATATGAACAGCCCACATACTGCAATAAACATATATAATAAAAGAGATGCCTTTAAGTTTAATGTGGTCAGCTTCACCCATTCGTACTGCAACATCTCAAAAAAGAGTGCTTTTGGTCAGCTTCACCCATTCGTACTGCAACATCTCAAAAAGAGTGCATTCAAATATAATACTCTCTGAATGAATCAGGATTGCCACCACATGATGGTTTAAACTTCTGTAACTGCTGCAAATGGATAGGTCTTGCGCAACCCATGGTACAGGTTACACAACCCCAAACTGCCCAAGCACTAATATATTCCCCTTTTAATAATTACTTTTTGTTCTTTTTAAATACTACATATTTTATTTCTCGTGCATGATTAGGTTAATCAAAAGCAATATTCAAGATGCTATTTTTCTCCCCCCCAGCTTCTTTGGTCACTGTTACAGCCTTGATACATTCGCTTCAAGCACCTCAGGCACCACAGAGTTGTTATATTTTGTCTATATCCTTTCGTCTTCATATTACATTTCCTTTGTTTAAAATTCACGTAGGGCAGTTTGCTATTTATTCAATTTTACTTCAACTGGAATTAATTGGTAATAATGTTATCTTCATTTGGCTTTTTACTTTTATTTTTAATTATATTTGAATGGTTTCTTATGCCTTTTCTTTTTTGTCTCTGTTGGGGTCAGCTATGATATATATGTTTGCTCGCTATTTTTGCCTGTTACATACACCGATGAACCAAAACATGGCCACATACCTAATATGATGTTGGTCCTCCACATGCAACCAAAACAGCTCGTACCTGGTGAGGATGGACGCTAAATGTGTCTTGTAGCTGGTACAAATACATAACCAGCAGATCCTTTAACTCCTGTGAGGTCCGTGGCTGAGAAGTCACAAATCGGAGTTGCTGTTTCAACACAAACCACAGATGCTCAATGGGATATTGATGTCTGGGGAATCTGGAGGCTAGGGCAATACTTCCTCATGTTCCGTGAACCAGTCCCGAACAATCCGGGCAGTGTAGCATGGCACATTATCCTGCTGAAAGATGGCACCACCAGAGGGGAAAACCATTGCCACGAAAGGGTGTACCTGGTCAGCAATGATATTTAGGTAGGTGGTAGATGTCGGAGTGCCCGGCGTATGGATGACTGGACCAGGGTATCCCGGCAGAACATCGCCCAAAGCATGACACCGCTGCCACCGGCTTCTTTTCGTCCCATGGTGCATCCAGGTGCCAATCACTTCCCCAGGTAAACAATGCACACGTACCCGGTCATCCACATGGTGCAGCAGGAAACGTGATTCATCAGACCAGACGATCTTCTTCCAATCACTCAAGGTCCAGTTTCGATGCTCGCATGCCCACTATAGGCACTGTCACCCGTGAACCGTAGTTAGCATGGGCACTTGAAGCAGCCTGCAGCTACGCAGCCCCATTTTCAGCAGGGTTCGATGTACTGTGTGTTGTGACACATTACTCCCATCACCAGCATTCCAATTACCAGCTAGTTGCACCACAATCGCCCTTCTATTGCCATGTACTATCCGTGAGAGCCTTCGCTCAACCTCATGCATCGATGAGCCGTGGTCATCCAACACCTCACCAGCGGATTAACAGAGCACGGTATCAGGTGTTTTTTATACCGTGTAAGGGCCAGCGCACATGCCGTAGTCCACCTACAATTGCTTCGATCTGCATAATGACTCGCTGGTCATAATGTTTTGGCTCATCAGTATATATGTCATAACAGAAACAGAGGCCTCACTTCTTGCTGAATTTTCTTTAGTATTGGCCGCTGGCCCTTGATGACTTAGTTAAAATCTTAGGATTAATAGCATTAAGTACTTTTTGTATATGTTTAATCTTATTAATTCTGCTTTTATTTTTCAGGCACTATTTAAGTTTTTTCCACTATAACTACACCTGACAAGTCAGCTCCCCCACTTCTCTTACTCTTATCTAATTTACATATATATATATATATATATATAGGTAGTTCCTGACTTTACGAGTTAATTCATTCCTGGCACATGCTCGTAAAGTGGTAATTTATTTCCCATAGACATAATGTTAAAAATAGGGGTTATGTTATCAACAATGATTGATTTATCCAAAGAAATGAAAATTTAGTCTGTAAAATCAAGAAATTATAATAATAGAGAAATTATTTATGACTTACAAATGTTAAAGAATGTTTATTCTTCATCATCATCATCAACTGGTGCACACTCATTGATCACTCATTATGGGCTCAGCACTCGTTGGTGTGTTGCACAAGGAGTGTAGTTGTCTTCTTCAGAAATGCTTGAAGAGCCGTTTATTTCCAAGATAATCTTCTATTTTCTTTATAAATTTCAATAGCATGAATCAGCATTTTTTAACGGAAAGCACAAATTGCTACTAACAAGATCTGTACAGAGTAACAAGTTTACGAAGCTTAAAAAAAAATGAAGAGAGATTCTGAAATTTTATTTATGTTTTTTTATACAATTGAAGATTTCAGTAAAGGGGAAACACATTTCACCATAATAATGTAAAATATCACACAATTCCAGCTATCAGTATTTTTACAAATGCAATAATATGGAGTTTACTACCCATTTATAACAGCTTGCAGTAACAGAAAAGCCCAATAAACTGGAAAGTGCAAATTGTTTTTATTGTTTTATGGTAGTGACCTCCAAAAATGCACTTAAGAAAAATATCACAAAGGCATTCAAAATTGATTCTTATAACAGAACATATGATAATGATGAAAGTGTACTGATTTGAATTGGTAAATAATACAATTTACACTATAAAAATGGCCTTTTAGAGAGTTATATAGTATAAATTTCAACTTGCGAGGTCGTGGAACGAATTACCAAAAACAATGTGTTATTGGGTTCGCATTATGATACTTTCATGTACGATGGTGTCTCTTGAACGGATTAATATCGTAAATCGAGGTACACTGTATTGTTTAGCTACACGTGTGGTTTAAAATGTGGTATTTATGAATGTTTAACATTAAACATTCATAAATACCGCATTAAACATTTTTTGTTCATATTTTTGATTTTGTTGATACTTGATAAAAAAAAAAACTCGTAAACCCGGGAACTCATAAATATAACAGATGCACCTAAAAGAACAAAGCAGCATTAAAGGAAGCAAGAGTATATATAAGTTGTATTAATATATTGAATTAAGTATGCATAAGTGGATGTGAACAAAGCGCAAGTAACTAGAAGGGTGAGGAAAGTACAAAAAGGAGTGAAGTAGATTTGTGAAAGGTGAAAGAATATTAATATCCTACAGATTATGATGAATTAAGAAAATTAGAATTACAAGCCAATATAAGAAAATTATGAGCCAACTATACTGGCTTGGTAATTCGGCCCATAATTTTCTTAATTCATCATAACCTCTAGGATATTAACATTCTTTCACCTTTCACAAATCTGCTACACTTATTTTTCTACTTTCCTCACCCTTCTAGTTACTGACACTTTGTGTAACTTTCACATCCATTTATGCATACTTAATTCAATATATTAATACAACTTATATATATACAGGGTGTCTCAAAAATATTGGTACAAACGTTTAAGGGAGGTAAGTAACATCTAAGGGAATGTGAATTGCATAGGAACCCATAACCAGAAATGTCACGGAAAAGTAGTAGCAGAGGCACAAGAAGCAGAAATGACACAAGACAGTAATTAGTGGCAAACATTTATTTGACCATAATATTAACAATGGAGTACGAGATGGATGCATTTCATGATGTTACAACAGATGCTCGAAGGTTCCACCACGAGACGCGATGCATGCGTGACACCGACGCAGCATGGATTGGCGGACATGGTCGAACACACCTGGAGTTTCTTTGACAGTAGGCGCAGATGAGTCTCCCCAAGAGATCCATTTCTGTCTCCACAGACGATTCATACACGATAGATTTGAGGGCCCCCCAACAGAAAGAAATCAAGACTCAATAAATCAGGTGAGCGTGGGGGCCAGGCAATGGGTCCACCAGTCCATCGATGCCCAAAACGCCTGTTCAAATGGTCACGAACCGACCTGGCTAGCCGGGTGGGTAAAGTGCCTTCCTGGCAACCCAAAAGGTCGCGGGTTCAAATCCCACTTCGGGTTTGGATCAAAAGTACTGCAAAAACCTCCTTGGGAAGTGCATTATGGCCACAGAAGCCGATGCGCCAACAACTACCAAAAAAAAAAAAAAAAAAAAAAAAAAAAGGTCACGAACACACCTTCCATAATGGGCAGGCGCAATGTTGAAACCAAATGTTGCGTCTCACATTTGCTGGGACATTGTCAAGTAACCCTGGTAGAACTTGCTCAAGAAAGATCCGATATTTAGCGGAGTTCGTGCGGGATGGTAACAGGTATGGGCAGACTAAGCATTTATATGAAGTATAAATGGATGGCAATACAGTGGGAAAACAGATTTTATAAATCAGAAATGTAGAAAGTTGTGCCAGTTTCCACATGATACTCCGTAGCCGAGTGGTCAGGAGCGGAAGTGCAGTGGCACACGCTCTTTGAGTAGACCGGGGTTCAAGCCCCTGACTGCTGAATACGGTCGATCTGCCAACCCGCACTGGACCAGCGTGGCAGATTATGGTCCATTTCCCTCATCATGAATTGTTGAGGAGGCTTCCATCCTGCAGTGGGTTGATAATGGCTGCAATTTACTTTTTTTTTTTTTTACTTGAGAAGAACAACTGCATATAAACATTGATTCAATTTTTCAGATTGTATGAAGTATAAATAAATGGCAGTATACTGGGAAAAAAATTTCACAATTAGAAATACCAACAGTTGTGCCAATTGAAACATTCAAATTCAAGACAAAAAAAAAATACTGCCTGCTGTTAACAATTGTTAACAGCAGGCAGTATTTTTTCTTTTAGACAATTGTTAACAAATAGTAGTATTTTCAGATTCAGATTCAGATTCAATTTTCAGATTCTTTATATGAATTATAAATAGATTACAGTAGAATAATTGAATCAGTACAGTGGGAACATAAATTTCATAATCGGAAACGCCAACAACAACCAACTGAAAGAGACTAAAAAAAAAAAAAAATATTGCATGTTTAATAATTGAATATAAACATCAATAAACATGGATTTAGCTTTTCAGATTGTTTATATGAAAGGTAAAAGGTAAGATGGTAGTACAATAATTATGCCAGTACAGCTCAAGGAGAAAGTCCATAATCGGAAATGATGGCACACAATATGCAACACTGGACTGGAAGTGGAATATTACAATGATGTGCTGCCCAGCACAACATTATACTGAAAGAGTTAATCTCAATTCAAGACTAATTCACTACCTTGCCAATCCAGACCTACTTCAGTAGTTCTGGAAATGGCACATTACTCAGAATTATGGATGAAATAGATCTAACAGATCCTGCAGCATGTTTTCTGTTACAATTTTTGCCTTCAGTTTGGTCCAAACAAGCGTGGCTCTTCTCTTCAGAGAGTTCTCAAGCTATTGCTAACAAAAATTAGATGTCTGTTTTATGCTTGAATTGTTACACAGTTTCTTGTCTGTTGCTGTTGTTATTATTTATTTTACAAAATATATTATAGCTAATATCTCCAAACGCAGTGTGAGAGTAATACTGGAGAACAGTAATATAAAATATATGTAGTAATGCAAGACATTAGATAAAAATACAGGTAACAACCAGGGGCATATTCAGGGGTGGGCAGAGTGGGAATATGCCCTCCTGCCCACCCATAACCATATGCCCCATGGCCCTCTTAACCAAAATTTTGAAATTAAAGAAAAAGACTGCAGGAGTAAGTCTTAAAAAAGAAAAAACCCTCAAAATGCCCCGCTCCAACTCTGTTGAATTCTTTTAGAATTCTAAAATGTATACTCCCACCACAGTTACAATCTGATGGTAAATTCACTGTACTTGGCCACAATTTCAACCATTTTCAGTAATAATACCTACACAGGCAAATGTGAATGTACATGACCAGAGACAATGGATTAACATAAACAATGCTGGATCACAGATCCCCTTAGCTTACGAAGTGAACAACAATAAAGGGGCAAAAAAATTGCAGCACACAAAAGACTAAAGACATTATTAAGGTACAAAAAATAACTCCCAATCTCCAACCAGTGAGTCACTAGGATTAAATATTTTCCCAAAGGGCCTATCAGGCAATGCAATACTACCGGCAGGTTAAGTAACCACACTGCCCTCTTTTGAATGGAATCTAAGAGCTTGACACAGGTTTTGAAGGAAGTTATTGCAGATGTGTGAAAAACATTCCAAGGTGGAGCAGATTTACAATTTGTACTTTTCTAAACCTCTACAGAGTCAGTAGCTAATTAAAAAAAAGTGACACAGAGAGCAAAAACAAAAAATACAACCCAGTTTTTTTGATGTAGAAGAAGCAATATTTGTGAAGTGCTTATGCCAAGACAGACAGACCTAATTTTCTGAGTACTTTAATTCCCTACAAAGGTATGCAACCTTGTCTAGTAAAACAAGTATCATTAAAGCAGTACACTTTTTATATGAGAAATAAGACAGGACTAAGCTTCAGATGGACTAATGTAATGTCAACTAAGTTATCTTTGTCACAATGGAGAGTTACTTGGAAGTTTGTATTAAAAGAATTGGTGGTGGACCAATATGAGAAGTTGAAGATGTTTGTGCAGGGCAGTCTCTCAAAATGAATGTAATGAGGTATCAACAGCAAAAACTATGGACAGGATTTCCAGTCAATTATTAATATACAAGAGGAAAAGAGTGATAAAAAGAATTGAACCCTGTGGATCACTGCAAGGTGTTTAGAGAGAAAACTGGAACAAGAGTGTAAAACAGTTGGCAATTAATAAGATGGGAGCATGTTTTGGAGCCCTTTATACCAAACAAGATCAAAAGCCTTAGAAATGTCAAGGGCAACCTGAATTTCACCTAATTTTTCCATCAAATTTGGTCAAATATGGGTTATAAGTAGGGTGTCCATATACTTTTGGAGCAAAACTGGGACAAAACGTGTTCCAAAGAAAAAAATCTAGGACAAAACCAGGACAATGCAACTGTTTGAAAGAAGGAAATAGGGGATAATATTAGTATTCGCGTCTTTTTAATTATATGTACCTTCGTAAGTAAAGTAAATTACGTTCTAATTTTCTGAGAACTTTAATAATATTTTATTTAGTGTATTAATAAATAACTGATGATTAAATCACAAAATTATATAAATCTTGAATTTTGAACTTTTGTAAAAAATTTATTAAAGAAAAATTTCTCACAGTTCTAGGAAATTCATACGATACATTGGTTATAAACATGTAATCTTTTAATCATTATCTTCACTTTCTTTTTCCTTATTTTTTTATACCATTCATATTTCTCTGAAGTAGAAATTTTTTTCAGTATGATACTGTTTTTTTATCCCCCTCATAGAATTGACTGCACTTTTCAGAAAAATTATATTTTATAATCAACAACTTTGTTATCGTGAAAACATTAAATCGACTTTTTTCTACAGACCATAACATTTTTAGCTGCAAAAATACTCTCTCTCTCTCTACCAGAGCTAATGTTCCTGGTAGACATGGAGCAAATTCTACCAAATGGCATATATTGTCAATAGAAAATTAACTTGGATTTGAAATGTGTAAATATTTCTAACCAAAAATTTTCACAATAACTGTTTTGTTGAATCCATTCTGGAAATTTTTCCTCCACAAACTTTTTTACAATACAATATTCATCAAATAACCTCTATTTACAATATTTTAAAACTTTTCCCCATATTTAGACTCAGAAAAATAAAAATAAATCTCAATATTGTTCCATTCAGCCAATATAAACAAATTTACCCAGTCGAAAACAGATCTAGGAACATTCACCACAGAAAGTTCACCACCCACAATTCACCGTGGCCATAATTCATCGCCGGGAAAATTCATCAGGGTTTGTTTATGTAACGATTTTATATATTTATTTTATAAAAAAAGAATTTTTTTGCTGTCATTTGCAAACTAACAATTTTTGCACTTTGTTCATAAAAATGGAGTTCTGCAAACTCCTCTTTTATCATATGTAAGGCACCTTCATGGAAAATTGCCTCTGATTTTTAACAGTACAAATATGGCAGGTATAAATGCCATTTTCCACAGTATGCACAGAAAAAAGTTGAGTGAAACGTTTCACAGAATAATCAAATATACCATTTGTTAAATCTATTAAATCTAAATATGGCATTTCTTAATTTTGCTCCAGTCCCTACTTCATTAACAGTCCAAAATGTCTCTCCAGTTTATTCATACAGAAAAAGGAAAGAGGAAGTTGATAATTGGCAGTCACTGCTTCTTTGAAGACAAGCAGATTCAAGAAAAGACTCATTGGAAATGCGAAAAGTATCAAAAAACAAAATGTCAAGTACGAGTCAGTACAGTTTGATGACAAAATTGTTAGAACATGGAAGAAAGAACACAATCATTGTGTTGACACAAAAGTAGAAGCAGTGAAAGTTTATGTTATCATTAGTACAAGTGTGAAAATTACAAATGATGCACCACATTACATAATATCAAGTGCTACTAGTGAATGCAGTCTAGTGGCAACGCCTAAACTTCCACACGTAGACAGTATTAAAAGAATAATAAGAAATATTAGAAATCAACATATGTCTGGTCCAGCTCTTCGAATCACCGTAGTAATATTTAGTTTCCTGAAGAATATACCAAAACGTGCAACGGAGAACAGTTTTTACTTTTTGATTCCAGTCCAGAAGAGAAGCGGATATTAATTTTTTCAACACAATGCAACTGCCATTTATTGGCACAAAGTGACCACTGGTATGCTGATGGAACTTTTAAAACCGTTCCACTGCTATTCCATCAGTTATATTCAATAAATGGTTTGAAACAGAACGTATCTTTGCTGTTAGTGTATACCTGACAAGCACTGTTACCTGACAAGTCAGAATGTACCTACATAACTCTTCTACAACAGTTAAAGAATTTAGAGACATAATTTTCATCATTATCGATAACCATTGATTTTGAGAAGGCGATGATTAGTGCGTGTAAGAAGGAATTTCCAAATGCAAAACAGAGGTTGTTTCTTCCATTTCACTCAGTGTATTTTTTGTACGATTCAGAGAAATGGACTGAAGCAACAATACGAAACTGATGCAGATTTCACATTAAAGCTGCATATGTTATCTGCAATAGCTTTTGTGCCAGCAATTGCAGTAATATATGTATTTGAGTTTTTATGTGAAAGTGGGATTTTTCCTCCAGAGTCACAAGAAATTCTTCACTACTTTGAAGATACGTGGATTGGACGTCCACAAAGAAGGCAGCAACAACAGCAACCACATTTTCCACATAAAATGTGGAATGAAACTATTTTGGAAGGTTTTCCAAAAACAAACAACTCTGTGGAAGGTTGGCATAGAGGTTTTGAAGAACAAGTATCGACCCATCATACAAACATATGGAAATTTATAAACTGTTTAAAAAAAGAATAAAGCCTAAACGAAGTGCGGTTCGAACAATACGTGAGTGGACATGAATCACAAGTGCCAAAAAAAAAAATATCGTGACTGTGCAGTGTGTGAGAAAACTTGTTGATGAATATGATCTGAATAATATTCTAGACTTTATTCGAGGCATAGCTCATAACATTTCTTATTAAATTTTGTCTTTTTACTGCTTTATATTATGTTTACTATATATATAGTACTATTGATAACTAAATTTTTATCATAACAAAATATTTTATATTTGACTATTCTATGTGTAATAGTAAAATTTTTATCATATTTTATATGTAAGACTACTATTTTGTAATAATAAAAATTTTATTTCATTGTTCTATTTTGACTATTTTCTTTGTATTAATGCCAAGCCCACCTTAAATACTGTTACTACAGAATGTTATTATAATGATAAAGTGTTTAATTAAACCCCGATGATGAATTTTCCCGGTGGTGAATTGTGGGCACTGTGAACTTTCCAGATACCATCAAAAACAGAAGTACCACTGGACAATTTCCTTACAGTTCAAGATATTCTACAGCACAATCATAGAATTGGTAAATAACGTTTTGGAAAATATTAAAACCTATACTGTATTTTTTGTTTAATTCCTCTCGTGCTTTGGTAGGAACAAACTTTAATAATCTTCTATTTTTAAGTTTAGATTAAAGTTTTCAAACTGACTCTGAACAAACAATAATCAAAATTTAGCATTTTAATCTTTAAAGAAATTTAAAATTAAGGTAGGGCACTTTGGTTGATTCAAAAAGTAATTTTTCAAAGGCACAAACATTTCCAAAATTCTGTTTATCACAAGTAGCAAGGAAAGAAAATATGTATTGCCATGCTCAAATAAATATTTATACTTAACATCAGCCTCTTCGCAGAAAGTTTGTAGATCTGTTACTCTAACTGTATGTATATATATATATATATATATATATATATATATATAAAAAAATATTTATGGATTTTTACAACTAAAGCTTCCAGTTCTATTCGGAGAATATCACAATTTCTTTTTGTACAGAATTTGATTTAGTATAGCATGATAATTTATCTATTCCATATTTATTGTTTGCGTAAGATTCTACATTTGTGAATAATTCTATTATTAAGTTACTTGGAAGCTATAATTCCTTAGGAAGTTAGTATCAATTAACCTCTGTGAAATAGAAGAATAGACCAATAAAAAATTTACAGTTGAAATAAAAATATTTTTTAACCGGAACATATACTAAACTTGCCAGGACAACAGTCAAATCCAGGATTGTCCCAGCTAAACTGGGACGTATGGTCACTCTAGTTATAAGATAATATATCACCAGTGAATCAACACTATCAATCACTGATCAGATGGAAGGTTTCGAAATAACTGAGAGCTTGAGGTTGATGAATTTGTGAATTACTTTGGAAAGAGCTGAGGCAAAAGGATGATAACTGGCAAGGAGAGAGAGTAGTGACCTTGTTTTAGAACTGGCTGGATATGAGTAATTTCCAAGCAGAAGGAAAATACACAATGGAATAAGTGAATATAAAAAGAGAACACAAAATAGGAGGAAACTCATGAGCACAGGCTTTGAGAACAAGTGGAGAAATTCCATCAGGACCTGGAGCTTTTCTTTTAGCAACCTTCTGTTGGAAGACTAGGAGGTATTGCCCAGAGCGTATTTTGTATGGGAGAAGATGATTTAACAAGGTCATAGACACAGGAGTTAGAAGACAAATAAGATGGCAATAAGTCAACTTTATTTTTATCTCAGCATGCAACAGAACCATTAGGTTGTAACAGATGTGGGAGTATAGACGGAGAGAAGTTGTGGCCAACAGCTTTGGCAAAAGACCAGAATGTTCAACCACCATTTGAACAAGAAGCAGATTTTCTACTCTTACTTAACTTGTTCAAAAACAAATTGATTACAAGCTTTAGTTTAAACAGAAAATAAAGATGGAGATTTGGATACAAGCCTTTAGTGATCATTGTGTTCATTCTTTATTGAGCAGCCCTTGCATGCCCTAGATTATTGCTGAAAACTATGTCATGGACATATCTTGACTCGTGGTACCATCTCTCAGTTAGCGCAACTACAATACGCAACATTCTTATCTCAAACAGCCATGTAATGATATTGCACTGGGCAATGCGCGTCAGCCATTCTTTTGCATTATGCGGACATCATCTGCTTACTAGATACAGTATTCTTGATCTTTCGCATGATGCATCACACCCACTACTAATCAAAAATTTGATTCTGTAGTGACAATTAAGGGAAAAAAATGAGAAATGGGAGCTGTACTCTAAATAGGGCTAAACATCCAACAGGACGGCATGATGGAAAATAGTGAAAAGAAATCTGAGAATCAAAGACTGACTTAGGTACCATAATGAACATATACATCTAATGGATATAACAGATTTAGAGGATGTACAGAGATGAAGAATTTCACTGACTTATTGTTTACAGCAAGGTTTCAAGTAAACCGGACAGCGTGTAGCAACGTTTAATTGAAATCACAGAATTTAATATTTTACGAGAGATTTAAAACAACATTCAGATGTATATGATCACATGGTGCAGGACCAAAAAGTTCCAACACTCAATCTATTAAAAATATCTTACTATTGAATAAGAAAAACTTCATTTAGTGTCCAAAACGTTTCAATTGGTGGCATTTTAGTGTCACACTGCACAAAATAAGCAATTATGTACTTTTATTTTTCAAATGAACATTCTGAATTTCATTTGAAATTCAGAATGTTCAAAATCCCGAAATAATAATATAATATAATTAATATAAGGTAAAATTGTATTTTATCATATATTAAATTTACAGTTTTATCGTGTAACTAATTAAACACTGTCATATATATGGGTTGGTATATTTATTTCAATTATTTTATTAAACTTTGTCACATATTCGGGTTGGTATATTTATTACAGTTATTATGAGTGGTTATTTTCCCATCCCACAAGGCCCACTGACGAATCACAGTGCATATAGTTAAGATTTTATAAATATAAGAAAATACATAAGAAAATACATAAACAAATAAGTGTGACTTGGCAAGCTTTTAAAAACATGTCAAAATATTAATAATAAATTTAAGCTTAACAGTTTAAAAAATATATATTAAGTGCTTATCTGCAGTAAAAATATTAAGGATTTATCAACGTAAGAGATATGTTAATCTAATATTTAACCAACATATTTATAGGCCCCCCCCTCTCCATTCCACTTTTGTGGGCTATTGATAGCCCCCGTATTTGCATTTAACTTTGTTCTACATGTGATCTTTGTATACTTAGAAAGGTACTAAATACACACAAATCACCAATATGCTGAAAATTTAGATGCAAATAAGGATATGAATTAAATCAATTCATAATCAACCAATAAAAATAAATCAATTCATAATCAACCAATAAAAATCTCATTCAGATCAATCATTTTCAAGAACATGTGCATTAAAAGATACAACTTACGTCCTTCAGGTTTAACAGTCAATGCTTCTGTGATATTTCCACGAACCTTCTGATGCAGGAAAACACAGTGCGGCTTTCGACACCCACCAGGTTGATTTTCCCAATAGCAAGGAATCATAGCACGGTTTTTCTGAGAAAATATACATAATTTTGTATAGACAATAAAATAAAACAGCACTTAACATCTATAATGCCTTCTTTAAGCAATTACTGTGAAATGAAACATTTAATGTTATAGCATCGGGGAGAGCATTAATGGCTCTAAGTGTCTATGAGATGGTGTCTCATAGACACTTAGAGTGTCTACTGAGAGATGGTACCACGAGTTAAGATATGTCCATAACAGTTTTCAGCAAGAATCTAGGACATACTAGGACTGCTCAATAAAGAAGGATCACAATTTTTCACGAAAAACCATACTGCTTGCTATTTCTAGCTGAGCTGCGGAATTTAGGACCAAACCAAGCTGCATCACATAGCAACTGCACGGCTGACTTGTACACATGGTGAGAACTTGGCAGTCGGTCAAGTTCAGGCTTGTTCAGTTTCACTATGTAACAATAGATGTGACATGCAAGGAACAATATGCTGATCTCAAATTTTGTTTCCATCTCAAAAAAATATCAGCTAAAGTGTATGAAATGTTAAAAGAGGCTTGTGGTGAGCCTAGACTTCCATATAGCACAGCTCATGGGTGGTTTAGAATGTTTAAAGATGGATGTGATTCAATAACAAATATCAGTGGTCATGGCAACAGTAAGGCAACTGGCAGAGATGTTGAGAATATCATTAGGAAGCACATGCAGTATTCTACATGACCATTTGCATATGACATATGTTTGTACATGCTGGGTTACAAGACCACTCACACCTGAGCAACAGCAAGTTCGCATAAGGGCTTGTCAGGAGCCACAATGGATGGTTATTGAAGATGGTGAGGTTCTGCATAGTTCTAACAGTGGATGAGACACGCCTTCATTTTGACCCAGAGAGTAAGCAACAAAGCTCTGTTTGAAGTCTAGCCCTTTGCCAATACTGAAAAAAATCAACAAAAGTTGTGGCTTCTGGAGGAAAGGTTATGGTCATCTCTCTCTCTTCTTTTTTTTTTTTTTTTTAACATTCAAGGAATGGTTTACCAGCATGTTGTGTCATATCATATGACTGTTATGGGTCTTACTACACAACTGCACTGCACACTTTGCACAATCACATTCATCATAAACAACCACAACTGCACACAAGTGGGTGGATGCTGCATCATGAAAATGATAGACCTCACATTGCCATCAAGTACTTAGCCAGCATTAATATCAAATGTATTCCTCATCTGCTCTACAGCCTAACGTTACACTGTGTGAGTTTTTTTTTTTTTTTATTATTATTTCCCAAGTTAAAGAAGGAGCTGCAAGGAAAACAGATGTAAAGACATTGGATGAAATTCTCAAAAGCATGTCAAATAATGGATTCCTCCACATTTTTGAAGAATGGCAGGAAGGTTGGAGTAAGTGCATTTCATCAAATGGGGTCTACTTTGAAATGGACTATCAAAATATGAATGATTAATAAAGGTATGTTGTGACACACACACACACACACACACACACACACACACACACACACACACACACACACCATTCTTTATTGAACAGCCCTGATATCAAGAACAACAATGGATAGCAACCACAAATATCAGGATTTAATAGTATCCAAAGCAAAGGATGTGATGAGACAGAGAGAACCACAGTATTTCTTGACCTGTGTTAAATGCAAAAACAATTATAAGCTGTGGGACACAAATGCATTTTGGACTGGAAAATGTTTAAAGGATTTATCTTGGAAGTCACAAAAACATTCATTCTAGTACAGGAGTATGACAAAAGAGAAATGAATGAGGAGAATTGAAAGGTTTAACTGACCAAAATAAAAAATTAGGGGATAATTTCATATGATTATTACAGTATATACTAAATAATTCGAAGCTGAAGGGTAATCAAAATTCTTTCAAATTATCCAAACTTCAAGTTAAATAATTCTTTTTTATAGAACAGATTTTTCTGTTTAATTTTTCTGCTCAACATGCAGAAAAATAATTCAAAATAACCAATATTTCAAATTAAGCAATTTCAAATTATCTAAGCTCCGTATAAGAATATCTGTAACAAAACTACTGAGTTTTATTACAGATATCTCTGAGATAATTTTATTATCTATTATAACCAATTTACAACTTTATGAATATTAATGTATAGTGTAATACATAATGTAAACTTGATAGCATAATATGGATATATATATATACAAGGGAGTATCAAAAAAATTTGTACCCTCATTTAGATAAAACATCAGTAGGGAGATGCTGTTTTTAATATAAGTTGTCTACATATTCAATAACATGTGAAATTTCATTCCCGCACACCAGAGGTGGAGCCCAGAATCTGAGGAAGGACGCTACGGTTAACAAAGTGGAGTATCGAGCAGTGATCAAGTTCCTGCATTTGCAGGGCAAGACAGCTCAGGAAACTGGCGAAGAAATGAAAGCTGCCTATGGGCAGAATTGTCTATCCTGTGACACTAAAAAAATGGAAAAGGGAGTTCCAGTGCAGTCGTACAAGCATCTTTTACGAGCCAAGAGAAGGCTATCAACATCCACAGACAGTCGCAAAGGTTGAGCAGTTGGTGCTGAGTGACAGACATGTGACAATTCATTTCATCGCAAATTCAGTGGGAATTAGTTATGAGTCTGCCCACAGAATTTTACATGACCATCTGTACATGTCTCAGGTCTTTGCATGATGGGTTCCATGATTGCTGATGCCTTTGCAAAAGAAATGTCGAATGCAATGTTCTCGCCAGCTGTTGGAGTATATAATGCAGATGTTGAGAACCTTTTTTGATTGGTTGGTGAAAAATGACCAATGCTGGGTATACCAGCATGATCCGGAAACTAAAGACATGTCAAAAGCAGTGTAAGCACACCTCCTCCCGCCTCCCAAAAAGGTAAAGACTACTTCATCTGCAAAGAAGGTATATTGTCCATGTTTTGGGACAGAAAAGGGGTTATCCTGACAGATTACTTACCTTGTGGTTCCACACTTACCAGAGAATACTACAGAAATCTTTTGAAAAAGTTAGGTTTGAAAAAAAGTTTGAAGGTGAAAAAAAAAGTTACTCCCGTTACTAGTTACAAGGCGTGGAATTTAACCAAAGGTGTCCGTCTTTTGTCAGACAGCGCACTGGCTCACAAAGCCATTGCCACCACCAACTTTGTTGCCCAGTGGGCTTCAAACTACTGCAGTACCCACCCTATTCTCCTGACCTAGCACCATCAGACTTCTTCTTGTTTCAAGAAATGAAGAAACCATTGCGTGGATACAGCTTTGATTCATCTCAGAAAGTCATCGATGAAGTGGAATCGTGGTTTCAGGCAAAAAGTGTGGACGTCTATGATCAAGGCATTAAACAAAATTATCCATAAATGGGAGTACAGTAAACCCCCGCTATTCGCGGTATCTGTATTCGCGGTTTCGCGGTCGCTGATTTAACATAAAATGAAACCTAAAAAAATGTGAATTTTAAGGCGCCGTGAACATTTTCCGCCATAAAAAAAACATGGGTGAGGCTAAAATTATCTTTCCCTGTCAAAACAGTGCTCAGTGGGTGGAGGGAGAGAGGTGATAAAATCGCGAACGTGGATGTTTCTCGCTAATCCTTGTTCGGTATATGTTATGGGCTTGCCATGGAAGGTTTCGTCGTTTGATTTTAATTTATATGCTTTTACAATTGAATAAATTTATCAATTTATAAATTGATATGCTTACAAAAATGATAAATCTACCGTTTTGCAGTGTAAAACAGACTTTTTCGAGTGTGTTAACGGAAGAAAGTGACTTTATTGTGGACAAGTTCTTTCTAACCCGTACAAAAATATGGCCATGAATAACAAGAGAAATGTGAAATTATCAAAGGTGATGAATTGGCGAATAAAATTGAGTTATTAGACAAAATTTCTAATGGTGAAAGTGTCTTCTCAGTGGCAAAACATTATAAAATCAATGAGTCAACGGTACGATCAATCAAGAAATCGGAAGAAAAAATCCGCCATAGTGTCTGTGAAAACGCGCTAATTGCTTCAAAAATTTGCTCTGTAACTCGTGATGTTAAATTAGAAAAAATGGAAAAGGCTTTAAATCTGTGGATAGAAGACCGAACTCAAAATAAAATTCCGTTAAGTTCGCTCATCATTCGTGAAAAGGCAAAACTCCTTTATCAACACTTTAGCGAAACTGGTGATAGCACTGGCGGGATAAGTTTTTTAGCTAGCAAAGGCACTAGTTTGAAAGATTTGTTTGAAATTTCTAATAAATATTACATTTAATATTAAACCGTTTCTTATTTTCATTTCGATGCCATATGCTTGCATTTCACTATGTACTGTCTATGTACATAGTCATATTATGAAGGTACATATAATACATACATAGACAAAATTTTAGACTAGTTTTTCTTATATATTTCATACTTTGGAACGGAACCCTTTTATTACTATGGGAGCCATAACTCAGTATTCGCGCTTTCGGTATTCGCGGCATTTCTCAGGAACATAACCCCCGCGAATAGCGGGGGTTTACTGTAATGTGTTACTATACATGGAGAGTACGTAGAAAAAGATTAAAGTTCCTGCGAAGTTTCACCTTTCTAGGTAAGGGTACTATGTGTTTATATATCTACATATCTGTGCACGCACGCACGTAATAACGTAAAAAATAGTGTAATATACATAAATATATATATAATAATGTAAACTTGCTAACATAATACATATTATTATTACTGCAAAACTGTGAATAGAGTTGTGTTATTAGTTTAGTGTAAAATTTTCAAATTAAAGTGAATTTAAACAGAAATTATGCCTCAGACTAGAGCAAAAAAACAAAGGCTCAAAACAGCAGGGGTGCTATTGGCCTTACAAAATGTGCTACTTGTTTGATGTTAGTGGACATCTGGGATGGGATGTAACACAGCCAAGGGGGAGGGATGTCTTTGTGAGTGTTTGGTGCAAAGAATAAGAGGAAATAGGCATGAACTCAGAATTCTGATGGGCATTTATGCAGGCTTAAAGAACATGTGTGGATGCCCTTCAAGAAACTAAACTTGGGGGGGGGGATCCCATCAAGATCTCAGCTGCCCACCACAATGTCAAACCTTATCCCTGGGCACCAGATAACACAGCAGAAATCCCAAAGACAGAATATGCTGATCCAACAGGAGGTACTTATTGTCAGCAACTTGCCAAGGAAATGGGAAATATATTATGCAAAAAATGATAGGTGGAATAGGACCAGGGTATGTCAGATGGGGAAAAGTTGATGTTGTTGTGGAGCATGTCTTTTAAGGGCATAAAAGGGGTACAACAATGCCATACATGTTGGCACTAATGATATTTGCCTCGTACTTAACAAGTACAAGGCAATGTTTAAAAAAATGATGCAAGTTAGGATTACATTTGAAAGTGTCTGCAATTCTACACAGACACAATAGGGAGGAATACTTCATGAGAGCCTTGTCAATCAATTCAGCCCTGGAGAGACAGCATAAGGCTCATGTGATAAAATTTTGCTCAGCACGGTTGGTATTTATTAACAGGAGAGACTGTTTCTACGCAGATGGGATACGCTTAAACAGAAGAGGTGCAAGAATATTTGCTGATGCTGTGTTTGGTAGGTCAGACGACTGCTATCCTGTGCAGATACAGGAATAGCAGTCATCTCATGTAATGTGAAATTGTTATATGGGACTAAGAACCAGTACAAAAAAGGAGGGTTACGTTCCAGAAGCTAACAAAAATACGCCTTTTTTTTTTTTTATAACTATCAGAAACTTAATTTTTATAGTAGTAATAACTTAATATTTTAACTTTATTTTTATAGTAGTAATAACTTAAATAAGAATAAGTGAACAAATGTCTTTCTTATCTTACAAACTGTGATACTTATATGTGAGATAATGTACGTTCATTTAATTTTCTTCCTCTTCATCGCTGCTAAGCACAATCTCTTCTGCAGCATCTAAATTTCGTGTACCTTCTGCTCTCTTTAAAAGTCACGAACTGCACTCTTCGAAGTCACAATTATTTTTTATGGTCTCAAACATGCACAAGTTCAATAGCACGGAATAGGGATCTCCCAACAAAATACAGTGGACCCCACTTTAAATGATATGTGAAAATTGAAGAATATTTTCCAGTTAGCAAAATAAAAATAAATTTACGCTTACATACACAGCTTAATTAATACGTACTGTAATATATACATACTAATTGATATTTCTGTTCACTGACTTTTTTTTTTTTGGTTGTAAAATTAAAAGAGTAAAAATGATAAGCAATTAATAACAAAGAACAATGCATGCACAAGTTGCAACACAATACACACAAGTGAAATACAGAGTAATGAGTTTCTGAAAATTTATTTGGGATGTTTTTTATATGATCGAATATTTCATGGAAGGGAAAACACATTTCACCATAATAACGTGAAAATCCACAGAATTCCACTATCAGTACTATAGCAAATGCGAAAAGATCAAGTTTACTACCCGTTTATAATTGATTACACTAACAGACAAGACCAATAAACTGGAAACTGCAAATTGTTTTTATTGTTTTATGGTCATGACCTCCAAAAATGTGCTTTGGAAAAATATCACAAAGGCAATAACGACTAGCGGATCAACAGCAGGGATTCACAAAAAGGAAAGGAAACACTGAAAATTACATCTAACATAATAGCAGGGTTTTCCCAGCACAAACGCTCAAAAATACTGTGTTATGCGAGATTTCCAGCAATTCTAAAACCATGTTACAGCGAAACCTTGTTGTGCGACGATTGCGCAATTTATCAATTGTGTTAGAGCGAAACCGTGTTGTAGAAGTACCGTGTTATACGGGGTTTGCCTGTATACTTGTTAACTAATAGTATATTTTGAACTAAATAGATTGGTTTGTATAAACTAAGACAAAGTCTTCTATAAAAATCTGTAGAAAATAACACTTAATTACAATGATTACACAATCTGTAATGTAGTCTATAAAGCATCTTCAGTATTGTGCAAAATGAAATTGATAAGCAAAATTTTCCAACAACAATACAATTAACAAAATAATAGTTTACAGATGGTTCTACAAATTCGCAAAGTGAAAGCATAGTACATTAAGAAATTTTAAACTTGAAAATGTACACACAATAACTTACAAGGGGCATTCAATAAATTATCTACCTAAGATACTTCTGTACTTATAGTTCAATGATTCATGATTTATCGTGTTTCTACATATTTCAATTTGAATCATACTGATTTTGATCCCACTACGTTTTTAGATTGTGCTGCTGTAACAGAAAGAAGGACACCTGAATCAAATTAAGGATTTGTTGAAATTGGAGCATCATTCAGTCATCAAGTTTCTCACCAAAGAAGGAAGAGGGGCAAATGCCAATTCATGAAAGGATGGTGGCTGTGTATGGCAACAGTGCACCTTCAGAGTACCAGGTGAAATTCTGATCAAAACAATTCAAGTGGGATAGTCCATCGAAGATGATTCAAATGTGATAGCTGTGGAAACCCTTGTGGTGAATCAGAATTGTTATGGATGTGAAACAAGTTCATCACTGGAATCCTGAGACCAACAAGAATCCATGCAAGGAAGCACAAGGGTTCTCCCACCCCCCACCAAAAAAATAATTTTGGACACAACCTTCACAGTTGGCAAGATTATAGACACCATTTTTTTGGGATGCAGAGGGAATTTTGTACATTCACTACTCGGAACACAAGCAGACGGTCACTGGGGAGTCATATGCATCCCTACTATACAACCTAAATGATCTAAAAAAGGAAAAACGCCAAGGTAAACTTTCCAGAGGTGTGTTGTTTGCTCAGGACAATGCAGACACAGGTCACATGCTGTTGCTGCTGCTTTGAGAGACTGTGACTTTACAGAGCTTACACATTCACCTTATAGGTCTGGATCTGGCCCCTGGTGACTATTTGCTGTTTTGAAATCTCAAGAAAAACATACATTGACGTCACTTTGCTGATGATAATGAACTGAAGTCTGCTGTTCATGTGTTCTTTGATGGACAGGACAAAGAATTTTGTCTGGTATTTCTTCATTTCCAACAAAATGGAACAAGTGTATTGAAGTTCATGGGAGTTACACTGAAAAATAAAAAAAGATTTCTGCCGCTATCTCATTTCCTTCATAGTTAGATAGATAATTTATTGAACGCCCCTCATAAATTTAAGGGTGAAGACAAATAATTTGGGAACTGTTTATTAAACAGAATTAGTTTACATTAAAAAGAAGCATTTTGAACATCAATCTAAAAAAGACAAAAGCAAAATTATAATGATTAAGACCTAAAACACTTAGGATTTTCTTCTGAGAAAGACTGGCATAATTTTGAAAAGAAACACAAAGAAATAAAATTTGGTTTCAGAACTTGGAGTTACAATACCAGTAACTGTAAATAATTCTTCTCTATAATTGTCATAAATTGAGCAGTGAAAAAGAACATGTGCCCAGTCCTCTACAACACTGCAAATACAAAAAAATGTAGGAAATGGATTAAAAGAGCCATGTCCTTGTTAATAAAAAAATAGTGTACATGCTAGGAGCAAATCTTTTTTTTTGATTCAGCTTATTAACAAAATACACAGCTGCAATTAACTGCCTTGTAGTAAGACCTTTTTCAGAGATTGACCAGCAGGATTGCCAAAAGAAGATTATAACACTGGAGTTTCTCTTCTTTGGAATGCAGAGGTATGTATTAATAATACACACCTCTGCTTTCCTTTTCTGTAGGAAAGGTATTCCTACAGAAATCCTACATCAAATTCTGTAGGAATGTCTTTCCTGATGAAGAAATACTATCTGCAAAAAATAAGGAGCTCAATGGGTATAAAACCTTCTGTCGTTGTGGAAGTTGATAGGTTGAATAAATTTAAGGAGGAACTGGACAGGCATTTGGAGGGAATGGTATGATTTTTTTTTTTTTTTTTGGCTGATGCTGCATAAGCTCATACACATGCTTTCTTGCATCACATCCACTACTACTACTTGTAAGAACTTGAAGGGCAGGAGTTGTAACTGTTCAGCATGCTTGCAGTAGTACAAGAAGAAAAATTTTCTGGATGGAAGCTGACTTTTTGTGAACAGCAAGAAGCTTGGCACATTGAAACCAAAGCACAGCACCATACGTAACAACTAAAACAGCAAAGACCTTGTAAAGGGTACAGAGTTTGATCTTTGAGACCCCAGTCGAGTCTAGTAATATGAATTACTTGGGAGGAAAATTTTTTAACCTCGAAGACTAAATATGATAAATAGGGCAAAAGTGTAAACTGATTATCAATGACAATACCTAAATATCTGATGGTACAAACAGAGGGGACAGTAACTCCATTAATCTTAATAAGAGGGAGGGAGGGAAAGTATTTGATAGATGAACTTTAAGCAGTATCATTTTCATTTTGGAATTTGAGATGACAAATTTATTTTCAATAGCCCACTGGAGGAATTCCTCTAAAATAGGGTTAGCTGTGTTTTCCAATTATAACCCATAATTTGCCAGTAAACAGTTATTTTGGTTTTGGTTTTTTTTTTAGGAGCATTAGCAACTAAGGCCATAATGCTCCGGGAATATGCGGTGGTCATTCCCTGACCTTTCCGCATCCTCCATATTTGGTGGTGACGGGCTCGAACCCCGGTCTAATCAAGAAGCCTGTGCTACGCATTGCTGCTCCTTCCCACCTGGCTACGGAGGCGCCCCAGTAAACAGTAAAACCAGGTCATCCGCATAAGCTATAGCAGAGTACTTTGTGAATAACTTAAGTAACAAGAATTTAAAACCAGGTTCTAAAAAAGGGGGGGACCTAGAATTGAGCCCTGTGGGCATCCACAAAAAATTTAGTTAGAGAGTGAAAGCTACAGTGACGTATCGGCAAAATAGTTTGAAACCAATTTAAACAGATTAAGTGGACAATTTAGGTAAGGAGACTTTCAAGGACACACACTAGTCCACCAAAATGAGTCAAACATGCCCTCTAAGTCAATGAAAACTTCAAGAACACACTTTTTAAGAGGACTGAGATACAGAATCAGAGTTTAACAAGTGCATCATCCGTGCTATAACCTTTTCGAAAACTGTACTGGTTTAGATTAATCTTTGGATTAAAAAAAATTAATCTTTCTAACAGTTTTCCCAGATTAGCCAATAAGCGTATACGATCTGGGAGAGTTAGATGGCTCACCTGGTTTTATAAGTATTTTTAGTAGAACAGCAGATTTCCACAACAAAATGGAAATTGAGAGTATTGCAGATATCTACTGAATAACTGAAGCAAGATTTGTGGAAAATGTGAATGAAGTTTAACAATAAATTCATTTTCTATAAGATCAATACCAGAATGTCTTAATCTAATTTTATGAACAGCTGAATTATGTTTCTCTGGTGAAAAAGGAGGAGCTGTAATATTACTGCAGGTTCTAAGGTCAAGATGTACCGAAAGATCAGAATGCATCATCGGGAAGGAACAAAGTTCCTAAAATTGCATAAATTGTGAAACTCCAAGAGCTGTTTTGACAGAATTGGAAACAACAGTTAAATAGTTGTATAAATAAGTTTCTCCCTGGCAATCTTAAAAATAAGACCATCTTTGTTGTCAGTACTCAAGACAAAGCTGCACCGTCTCAGTTTTTCTTTGAATAATTAACTTATCATAATATTTTTTACAGTAAGAGAGAGTATTCTTGAAGCTGAGCAATGTTGGTATCAGGTCAAGAATGCTGATAGGCTCTACAGGTATACCCTGTGGCCAGCACAGTTGAGAAGACCACCAAGGATTAACATTGGGAAGGTCAAACAGGCCTTTACTTTGGATCTAGACACTGCTTTAAGAATGGCATTTTGGACAAAAAAAAAAAATTTTTTTTTTTGAAGGATCCATGTTTTGACTAGGTCTCAAAGCGAGTGAACTCTGTGTTTAGTATATTAAGAAAGATTCCAATCCATTTTATGTAGAGAAAATCTAGTAAAGGTATGAGGTATACAAAAAGAATCAGTCAAGAGCAGAGTTCTATGATCAGATCAGATCCAATCTACATGGACAGAACAGTGAAAAATAAAAGAAGCCATTAAAGAAGCAAGAGTTAAGTCAAATTCGATTGACACTAGTGCACAAGTACATGAAAGGGAAACCTGGTTGATTTAATACTAACAGTTGATGTATCATAATTAAATCATCAACAATATGGTCTGTAGTGAGACTGTTCCATGTTGACAATCTGGCATTAATACCTGAGGAAATCATAAGTATGGCAGGGCTAAGCAATCCGATAGAATGATTCAGAATGGTCAATTCAAAGGATTCAGTTGGAGAACAATAGACAGAAAACAGTACCAAAAGAACAAAAGACAGAAAACAGTACCAAAAGAACAAAAAACAGATACACGTGATAAACTGCAAACACAGTCCATTAACAATTGACACCTCCAAATCTTCATTAATTATAATGCAATTATAATGCAGTTTGAGGATGTGGATGCACAGAGCAAATCAGCAGTTTAGTAATAGAATAACCTGTCAATCATGAAGATAGTAAAGATTCTTGTAATATAAAAATTTCTATGGATTTCTCAACTTCTCAATTGTCTGAGTTCGTTGGCCACAGTTCTAGATTTTGTGCATCAAGCTGTAGATATTTTACAGAGGAAGGAGCCTTATAATGTTAGTATTCATAATGATTATCAGAGCAGATTGTGTTATCCATAGAAAGTACTATTTCTTACATTTTCTAGTGCTCCAATATATTCTGGACAAGAAGAGTCTCGCAGCAGATTAGCATTAGTAGAGGCACATGATGCAAGAAACCAAGCTTATGCAGCATCAGCCAAAAGAAAAAATAAAAACACCACTCCCATTTCACCCCCTCCCATTCTTTCGAAATACCTGTCCAGCTGAGCCTTGAATTTATTTAGGCTATCAACTTCCAACAACAAGGGATGGAAGTCTGTTCCACCAACCAACTACCTGCAGCTAAAAGCAAATTTCTGCACATCTATCCTACATCTGTCTCTCCTCAATTTGAATTTATGCTCTCTCAGGTGATTATTCTGAGCAAGAGGAAGAATCCCATCGACATTGAGCCAATGGGATTCTTCCTCATGCTCAAACCATTCAAGGCTTTATACACCTCTATCAGATCACCTGCTGGTGCCTAGTCGCCAGACACTATAATTTGCAAAACTTAAGCCTTTCTTCGTAAGAGCAACCATTTGTTCCATTCACTAATCTTGTTGCCCTTCTCTGTACTCGTACCAGCAGCTCTACATCCTTCTTGAAATGAGGCCTCTAGACCTGTATACAGTATTCAAGGTGTGGCCTGACCATTGCCTTATACAAGGCAATAATCACCTCCTTATCCCTGCTAGAAAAATTTCCTGTATATCATTGACAAGACACTATGAGCTACTCTTGCCGCCCATCTGCACTACTCAAAGAACTTCACATCTGCCTGCACAATTACCCCAGGTCCTTTTCATTCTCTACCACTGTCAGCATAGTACCACAGAGTTGATACATTGCTCTGGGGTTACTGTTTCCCATATGTAGTACTTTACATTTGTCAATGTTAAACTTCATTTGCCACTCTCAGCCCACCTGCTCAACCTTTCCAGACCCTGTTGCAGCAGCACAGTGTCAGTAGTGTCCTTAACAACCCTGCCAACCTTTGTATCATCTGCAAACTTGGACATTAAGATTGATATACCATCATCAATATTATTTATAAATACAGAAAACAACAATGGACCCAACACTGAACCCTGAGGGTGGTTGTTGTTTTTTGGTGAAAGGGCTACTTAGGCCATATTGCACCTATCACCGTTATGAATGTTAAATATGCATGGTGACTGTAATGGCTTTACTCAAAAACGATCATATAATTCTATCTTTTTCGTAAAGTGAAAGACCTCCAGCAGATTAGCCTCGTTACCTATGATGTGGTAGTGTCAAGGGTTCTTTAAGGTTTGGCAGAAAGTAAAAGAGACTTGGCGGGCAGTGGTGTATAAAGTACACTCAACAAGAATATGCTTCACTGTAAGTGGGCAGTTGCACTGTGTGCATTGTTGTGGATCATTACCTGTGAGGAGATAAAGGTGGGTAAGATGACTGTGGCCAATTCGTGCTCTGGTTAAGATTACTTCCTCCCTCCTATTTATATGGAAACTGGAGGTCCACGGTTGCGGTTCAGGTCTTATTTGGCGGAGTTTATTATGCGTTTGGGCTTGCCATTGAATTCTCCATTGTTCTTTACACATTCTTCGAATGTTACTTTAGTAGTCAAGATATGGAACGTAATACTGTGATAATTCTCTGTTGGATGGATGTTTAGCGGCATAGTCCGCACATTCGTTACCTGATATCCCAGCATGGCCTGGGATCCAGCAGAAAATGGCCACTCGTTGAAGTTCTTGAAGATGCATCAGTTTGGATTTTATGAGCTTTATTAAAGGATGTGCTTGAGAAGAATTGTTCTGTAAAGCTATAATTGCACTCCGGGAGTCATTATATATCATGCTTTTATGGATGGACAGATGGAGGATATTTTCTGCTGCAAGTTTGATGGTGTATAATTCAGCTGTATAGCTGCTGCATTCATTGGGAAGTGATACGGAGAAGGTTTTATGAGGGAAAACGACTGATGCACCCACTCCACTCTCAGATTTTGATCCGTCAGTGTATATTTTTGAAAAATGCAGATAATTTTGTGTGTGGGCAATATGGAATTGTTGTATATTGACATTTGCAAGAGAGTGCTTTCCCCAGTTTAAAAAATAACTGTCACAGAGTGGTTTAATAGACATCCATGGGGGATCCGTACTATTTAAATCTTGAAGAACTTTATCAGGATGTATATTCCAAGTTTGCGATAATGCTTGAGCTCTGAGAGCAAAAGGTTGAACTGCCCTAGGTTTATTTTTTTAGAATGTTGTGAACTGGGGGTCATTAAGTATCGGCCTAATGGGATGGGTAGGTAGACTTTGGATTTTAGTTGTATAGTTAAGAAGTAACATCTTTCTTCTGAGGCTTAGAGGAAGTTCATGAGCATCAATATAAAGACTTTGAACTGGTGAGGTTCTATAAGCACCTAGAGAAATCCTCAGGGCAGAGTGTTGAATTGGTGCAAGTCATGCTAGCACGCTCTCCCTAGCAGAATCGTACACCGGGGCACCGTAGTCAAGGTGAGATCTAATTAGGGCTCTATACAAATGAAGTAATGTGTAACGATCTGCACCCCATGATGTAGAAGAAATGACTCTGAGTATGTTCATTTTTTTCTGGCAAGACGTCTTTAGATGTTTAACGTGCTCTATGAAGTTCAACTTACCATCGAAAGTCAGACCAGGCAGACAAATGCTGTTCACAACTGAGATAGGCTGGTTTGTTAAGTGTACCTCTGGATCTGGATGCATCTTCTGTTTGTTACAAAAGTGAACTGCTTTAGATTTTGAACAAGAGAGTCGATACCCATTCTGTGCCATCCATAACTGAATATTATTAACTGAAATTTGGAGCTGCCGCTCAATGAAGGTCATGTTTTGCGAACTGCAAGAAACAGTGAGATCATCGGCATAGAGGTATGAATTCACAGTGCTGGGAATATTTTTAGTCATGTGATTTATTCTTATTGCGAATAAAGTGGCACTGAGCAGAGCCTTGTGGGACCCCTTCTTTTTCTTGTATATATGTTTGAGAGAGAACTTGCCGATATCGGACTTGAAAGGATCTGTGCTGAAGGGAATTCAATATGAAATAAGGTAAGTGGCCTCTCAGGTCAAGGGAATGCAGATCTCTCAGGATACCAAAACGCCATGTGGTGTTGAAGGCTTTTTCTACATCAAGGCATACCATGACGAGATGCTCATTTCGAATGAATGCATTAGTGATGTTTGTTTCCGCTTTGACCATGAGATGCAGTGCTGATCGATTTTTCATGAAACCAAATTGATTGTCAGAAATTATATTTTTAGACTCGAGAAACCAAGTAAGTCGACGGTGAATTATTTTTTCCAGGGTTTTACTTAAGCAGTTAAGTAAAGATCATTCCATTCAGGAATGGAATGATCTTTTCCTGGTTTGGGAATTGCTATTATATAGGAGTGATGCCAGGAACTGGAGAAACAATGTTCAAGAAGGATTCGATTGAAAAATGTGAGCAGTGAAGAGACCGATTCTTTATCTAAGTGTTGGAGCATTATGTAGTATATTCCGTCGGGGCCTGCAGCACTGTTTTTTGAGGTAGATATGGCTTCTTGAAGTTCGAGCATTGTAAGCGGCTGATTATAGGGTAAAGAACATTTATTCGTAGGTCTGAAGTTCAGTTTGGACTTTTCAGCTAATACTTTGATCTTTTGGAATGATGGATCATTTGAGGCAGATAACTGTGAAAAAACAGTCCCTAGGGCATTTGTTATATCTGTAGAAGAAGAAAGATCCCGCCCATTCCAGCTGAGAAGTGGGGAGGATAATGGGGGAACTTTGCCATTTAGTTGTTTTATTTTCCGCCATATTATTCTTGAATCAGTATTTTTATTAATCAAGCTTGCAAATTGAATCCAAGATTCTCTTTTAGCTTTCTTTCTAATGTGATGGGCCTTGGCTCTGAGTCTTTTGTAGTTTATAAGATTGGTGGTGGTGGGATGTTTTCAAAAGATTCCACGCTAGGTTTTTTTATTTTTTTGCACCTTTGCACTCTTCGTTCCACCAATAGTTTATGGTTCTATGGGTTGTTGACTGTGATTGTGGAATCACAGTGCATGCAGCAGCCAATATTTGTATCGTGATGTGATCGGTAGCTGTGTCAACAGGACAGGTTTCAGTGATCTGCTCATCAAAGGACACTCAGGAAGTGAATTTTGCCCAATCTGCTCTGGGAAATTTCCACTTTACATAGTTTTGGGAAATTATGGAATGTTTGAATCTTACATATTAGCAGAAAGTGATCACTATTTAGCAGGTTGTCGAGGGCCGTCCACTCAATACTACGGAAGAGGATCGGAGCGCATATGGAAAGGTCTATTGCAGAAGTTCTACCCATAGAGAGATGGATGTAAGTTGGCAAGCCAGTATTTAGTATAGCCAGATTTTGTCTGTCAGCAAGCTGTTCGATAAGTTGACCTCGTGCATCTGCATTGGGAGAACCCCACAATGGATGGTGTCCATTGAAGTCGCCCAATAAACAAATAAGGGTTGGCAACTGCTGAATAAGATCTTCCAGTTCATGGATGGTATAGGAGTGATTGGGCGATAGGTAGATAGAGACAATTGTCAAAGCAATACCAATCACTATACGTGTTGCAACAGGCGGTTTGTAAAGGAATGAATCTGCAAGGTACTCGTGAGTCTATGAGTATGGCTACCCCTCCGTGAGTATTATTTGTAGCAGTTCTGTCTTTCCTAAAGAGTGCATAATTCTTAACTGAGAGTGACACATGGCGTGTTAAATTTGTCTCTTGTAGGCAGATGCCTATGGGATGGTAACGATCAATTAACTAGTGGATATCATCAATGTTACTGCGAATTCCTCTACAGTTCCACTGTATGATTTGGTGCATTATTTGGTTTTGTTACTTGAGGAAGATTCTGAGTCTTTTTTATTCCCAGGCTGTTTGTGGCGATCGAGTTTCATTTTCTCTCTTCTTAGAAAGGTTGGGCGTCCAGTATTTTTTTTTTTTTTTTTTTTTTTATGTGAACCCCCAAACACGAGAGGTATTAGAACCTATAGTACTTAGTACCGAGCTTAGGTTGGAGGTTGAGAAGACAAAAGAAGATATTTGTTGACATTGGATTTGAACTTCTGTAGATTGTAATTTTCAGGAAATACGTATGAAGGAAGGTTGTTCCAGAAAATGGCAGTTGAATGAATAAATGAGGAAGATGAAAAGCTGGTTTTGTGGGTTTGAAGTTGGACAGTAAATGGATGTTGGCTGGTGGCGGCATGTGTTCGGACTGTTTTGAAAGAGAGAGAGCGGCAATTATAGAAACTAATTCAGAAGAACAGTGCCCATGGAAGTATCTGTAGAAGAGGCATGCAGCAGAAACAGTGCGTCTATGAGAAAGCGAGTGGAGAGACACTGTTAGAGATGAATCATTAATTAACATAACAGCCCTCTTCTGAATGGAATCAAGAAGCCTGAGAGAAGTTTTGGGGGCACCACCCCAGATGTGGGAACAATATTCCATGGCAGGGCAGATTTGCGATTTATACAGAGTGGGCAGCTGTTTGGAAGAAAAGTAACGGCGAGAGCGAAAGAGAAAACCAAGTTTTTTAGATGCAGAGGAAGCAATATTTGTAATGTGCTTGTGCCAAGAGAGATTAGAAGTCAGGGTAAACCCCAAAAGAGATATATCATTTTGCCTAGAAATAGGAGTGTCACTAAAGATAACCATGGGAGCAGAAGAATCCTTTTTGCGAGATATAAGACAAGACTGAGTTTTAGAAGGGTTGAAATCAACTAAGTTGTCTTTGCCCCACTGGAGAATTACCTGAAGATTGGCATTTAAGGAATGGTAGATTTGCTTTCTCCATTAGCTGTAATATTACATGAATGTGATCCATAGTTGCGAATCCTGTCTTAAAGCCAGCTTGCTCTTTCAGTTGATTCTCATAAAGTATTCTTTCTAATCTGTTAGTAATGATTTCCAATTTGTATAATTTCCAATTTCTGATTTATCTCCTTTCTTATGCAGCAAAACTATGATTGCATTATTCCACTCCTTAGGTGTCAAACCTTTTCTAATGCATTTTGTGAAGAATCTTGCCAGTTTTTGTGTCATGTCTCTTCCTCCCAATTTTAACAACTCTACAGTAACTTCATCTTCCCCGGGGGCTTTCTTGTTCTTCATTTTCTTCAATGCATGTTCCACCTCATCAGGAAGGATATCAGGTATGCTGTATGTGTTACTAATTTGCGATCCATCTTCCCAACTGCTGGCATCATTCCATCACTCCTTGTATAATTCTCTATAGTAGTCTACTGCTATTTGCATTATGCCTTCTCTGCTATTTATAAGCACCCCATCAGCATTCTTCAGTTTCAGTACCATTTGTCTTTCTGTATTACTGCTCATGGCTGCTGATTTAAATCCTTTGTTTTCCCTTAATGCTTGTTCTACTTTTCTTGTGTTAAATTTTCTTATGTCCTCTCTGAGTCTCTTTCTAATGGCTTTGCATAACTCAGTATACTCAATTTTCTCCTTGTCAGTGTTTTTCTTGCTCTTCATTTGTTGTCTTCGGTTCACCATGACAAGTGTTTCTTGATTAATTTTTTCTTCTTTGGATTTCTTTTTACCTATAGGTTTCTTGGGTTTTATCACTTTCAGAAAGTTGTAATATTCCTCGTCGATATCTTGGTTCTGAGCAGACTGCAGAAGCTCAAACGTGTTTTTAAGTTCCAGTACATACTGCTTTTTCTCCTCTTCTCAAAGACCTTTGTATTATTTACTCAAGTCAATTTTTTCCTTTCTTTTCTTACATCTATATCAAGTGTGCATCTTACCATTCTATGATCACTTCGAACATTTACCTTGTTCACGACAGTAACATCATTCACAATATATCTTCTGTTAGTGAGGATGACGTCAATTTCATTAGTTGTTAATCCATTTGGGCTCCTCCATGTCCACTTTCTGTTCACCCTATATTTGAAAAAAGTGTTAATTACTGACATTCCTCGAGATTCTGCAAATTCCACAAGTCTTTCAGCTCTTTCATTTCTTTCACCAATTCCAAAATTTCCTACATTTCTCCTTTCTGCACTGTTTTGTCTCTTTCCAACCTTGGCATTGAAGTCCCCCATAATAATATTGTAGTGAGTTTTCTGTTCATCTAGAAGACTCTCAATTTTGGTGTATACATTTCTTCAACCTCTTCATCATCATGGCTTGATGTTGGTGCATAAATCATTATAATCTTTAGCTTGTACCTCTTAGAAATCTTGAGTATTAGTCTTGACACCCTTGGTGATGTACTTTTGAATTCCAAAATGTTGTTTTTAAAATCTTTATGGACCAGAAACCCAACTCCTCCTTCACTCCTTTCACTGTTTCCATTGGTGTACAGCAGATTTCCACTTGATAAACTTAAAAGTGATTAATTTCTTCTTCTTGTTTTAGCCAAACTGATGATATTCCAATTCACATTTTCTAATTCCTTTTCCAGCTCTAATATCCTGTCTTCACTGACAGGCCAAGTTCAGTTTCTGTGAATGGCAGCCTGGTCGTATCCAGAGATTCTTAGCACCCTCTGCCTCCACTCTGATCCTCTCGCTGCTGTAAGAAAGGGAGTGAAAGCCACTGAGGACTGAGGGCCATTTGTTTCGTCTTACTGTCATGTGCTGGAGGGTTTGGTCTTTTCCTCTTCACGCTGACCAGGCGTCTTGAAGAGAACCACTCTACACGTTTGTTGCCACCTAAGTGACGTAACAGGGCTTACCATCGAGAAGGTGTGCATGAGTGGATTTTAGGGGGGCAGGCCAACCAGACTTCTCCTAAATCTTCTGAAATCGAAAGATATTGGATCCATTAGTGTTTTAGACTGAATGTCTGATAACACAAGAATGCCTGTTCCCCTCTAAGCCCCCATTAGATTCTAATGAACGTTGAATTCCCCTCAATAAAGAACCCCCTGCAGTGAATGTAGATGCAAAATACCTATTCAGTTTGTCAGCAATTTTGGCATGATCATCAATTGACACAACAGGAGAGAGCATACGATGACAGCCTTATCAATCTATTTGGCCCTGGAGAAACTGTAAAAGACCCGTGGGATAGAATTTTTCACAGCATGGTCTGTACTTGTTAACAGGAGAGATTGTTTCTACAGGGATGGGATACACTTAAATAGAAAAGGTGCAAGGATATTTGCTGATGCTATCGAGGCGGTGCTAGGTGGGTTGGTAAACTGCAAGCTTGGAGGAAATCACAGACTAAGAGATTAGCAGTAGCCACGAGCAAAGGGGAAAGTAATTCTTGCACTTATGCTGGAGATTTCAAGAACTGCCAGGAGTTATCATAGAACAAGTAAATACATGGGCTGTGTTAGGGTAACAAAAAGTAAGAATAGGTGCATGTATACTTGCATGTACACTAATGCTAGAAGTACAGTAAATAAATTTGATGAATTTGAGGTGCTGGTCATGGTGTCACACAGATATAAGGAACATAGAATTGGAATTTGGTTAGTACAATGTGTACGGAAAGGATAGACAGGATAGAAAGGGAGGAGTCATGCTGTTAGTTAAGAAACAAAATCTAGGGAAGTGCATCCAATGTTGATATGGAGGGACAGTGCAGTGTTGAGTCAGTTTGTTGTGACCTAAGCACTGGGAAAGCAAAATTGAGAGTAAGAATGTTTTAGAGGCCAAATTACATAAGAATATAATGAACAACTGTATAAAGAAATAGAGGCCAGTAAATCAGAATGTCTTACAATAAGGGATTTTAACTACCCAGATATATGCTGGAACTTGTGAGTTGGTCACTCGCACACTAGCAAGACTTTTGTAGATTTATTGGATGATTGTTTTCTACAGCAGTAGGTTCAAGAGGCAACCAGAGGGAGTAATACTCTTGATTTGATTATCAGAAGTAATTATTCATGCATGAAAACACTGCAGATAAAGGAACCACTGGATGGCAGTGATCACAGAGTACTGATCTGGGATTTACTCTAAGATATAACTACCATCAAGGGTAAAGGGAAGGGTTTTTGGCTTTTGTAAAAGGTGTCTACAGTAGTGTTTAAATTCTATATAGTGGGACCAATCGATGAAGCTACCAACAGCAAATCCTCAATGGGACACATTCAAGGAATCTTGGAAGCTACTAGGCTTTTTATACCAACTAAGAAACTGTTCAAGGTTGAGGCCTAAATGAATGCCAGATGAAGTAACGAGACTGGCGTCAGAGAAGAAAAATGCATGGGATGCATATAAATTATCAGGAGACACAGATGCCTATGGTAGATATAAAAATAGTCTGTAATCATGTCACAAAGGATGTTAAGCAAGCAAAGGCAGATTAGGACTGAATGGGAAGCATTCAAAGGATGCAAAGAAAAACAATAAAGACTTCTTTACTTATGTAAACTCTAGATGGAAGGGGATGAATCAGATTGGTCCACTTGATATCAATGGATCGACTGTTGATAATTCTGCTTAGGATGCTGACAAATTGAATTTTGTATTTTGCATCTACATTCACACATGAGGAATTCTGTAGGGAAGTGGAGGGCCAGAAGCTTATCAAATTCTAACAGGGTGTTAAATGATTTTGTAATAACTGAGAGCAAAGAAGAGGAGAAACTGTTGAAGATAAACATAAGAAAGGCACCTGGGGTGGATGGGATCTATCCAGTGATATTAAAGTAGATAGCAGAGGAAGTAAGATCTCCCTTAGCCATGATTATGAAGGCATCTTTTGCCTCAGGGGAGGTCCCCCCCCACAGACTGGATATGTGCAAATGTAACCCCAATTCACAGGGGGGGGTCGAAATTTGACACAAGTGAATAGTTTAACTTCTGTTCCAGGGAAAATAATGGAATCACTGGTTAAGAAGCATTGCAGGATCATCTAGACAAGACTGCAGCAATAATTCAGACAAAGCATGGGTTTGTTAAGTGAAAATCTTGTCTGACCAATTTGATTGGATACTATGACGTGATCACAAAGGATTCAAAAAATAATTTTGATATCATATACTTGGATTTCTGGAAAGCTTTTGATACTGTTGCACATGGAACTACTGTACAAATGGAGCAGTATGGCATTAAGCCGAAGTTGCTACAATCAATAAAAGGCTGGTTGAGTGGGAGAAGATAGAGAGAGTGGTAATCAATGGACACTGCTCTTCATGGACTAATGTTATTAGTGGACTAATGTTACACTTCACTTTCAATTGCCACATGTGTACACCCGAGAGATCAGTGGTAGTTATAACTTGAAGCAGAGAAGCTAACGGTAATATGGCTATTCATCATCATCATCATCATCAGCCATTTTCAATCCACTGCAGGATGAAGGCCTCTCCAGCAACTTTCCAGTTCCTTCTGTTTTGAGCACTGGCCATCCATTTACTACTCAAAAACTCATGAATTTCATCTATCCATCTCCGCCTTTGTCTTCCAGGTTTTCTTCTAGCTCCTCTTGGGTACCATTCTGTTATTTTCTTAGTCCATCTGTCATCATGTCTTCGAGCTATGTGTCCTGCCCAAGACCATTTTAGTTCTTTAGTTTTGATAAGAATGTCCTTTACTTGAGTTTGCTGCCTAATCCATGTGTTTCTCTTCTTATCTAACAGTCTGATTCCCAATATAATTCGTTCCATTCTTCGCTGTGTAGTTCTTAGCTTCTCTTCCATTCTTTTGGTGAGTGCCCAAGTTTCACTTCCATAAGTCATGGTGGGGAGTATACATTGATTCATTATTTTACGTTTCAGACAAACTGGGATATTGCTCTTCAGTATGTGACTATATTTCCTGAATGCTATCCATCCAAAATTTATTCTTCTCTTGACTTCCAGCCATTTATCATTATTACAGCTAATAACTTGTCCCAGATAAGTATATGACTCCACCTTTTCAATTACTGCTCCTTCAATCATTATTTCCCTTTCCGTGGCATACTTGTTCATCATTACTTTTGTTTTAGCCATATTCATCTTTAGTCCAAAATCCTTACTAACTGTGCATAACTGATTAAGATTTTCCTCTAATTCTTTGGGATCGTGGCTTATGACCACAATGTCATCTGCAAATCGTAAATGGTTTAGGTACTCTCCGTTCACATTGACTCCTTTCTGCGACCAGTCTAATCTTCTGAAAGCTTCCTCAAGGGCAGCAGTAAACAGCTTCGGAGATATTGTGTCTCCTTGTCGAACTCCTTTCTCGATTTTAAATTTGCTACTGTCTTTGTCTAGTCTAATAAAGGATGTAGCACTCTCATATATTTTCTTGAAAATCATAATATATGGAGTATCTATGCCTTGTCTTTCCAGTGCCCGAAACATTGCCTTATGCTGTATGGAGTCAAATGCCTTTTCATAATCCACAAATGCCAGGCATAATGGTGTTTTATATTCATTTGCTTTCTCCATTAGCTGTGATATTACGTGAAGGTGATCCATAGTTGAGAATCCTGTCCTAAAGCCAGCTTGCTCTTTTGGTTGATTCTCATCAAGTATTCTTTCTAATCTGTTAGTAATGACCCTTGTGAACAACTTGTAGATATGGGATAACAAACTAATTGGTCTATAATTTCCAATTTCTGATTTATCTCCTTTCTTATGCAGCAAAACTATGATTGCATTATTCCACTGCTTAGGCGTCACACCTTTTCTAATGCACTTTGTGAAGAGCCTTGCCAGTTTTTGTGTTATGTCTCTTCCTCCCAATTTTAACAACTCTACAGTAACTTCATCTTCCCCCGGGGCTTTCCGATTCTTCATTTTCTTCAATGCATGTTCTACCTCATCAGGAAGAATATCGGGTATGTCGTATGTGTTGCTACTTTGCAATCCATCTTCCCCACTGCTGGTATCATTCCCTCGCTCCTTGTATAATTCTCTATAGTAGTCTTCTGCTTTTTGAAGTATGCCTTCTCTGCTGTTTATAAGTACGCCATCTCTATTCTTCAGTTTCAGTATCATTTGTCTTTCTGTATTACTGCTCATGGCTGTTGATTTAAATCCTTTGTTTTTCCCTTAATGCTTGTTCTACTTTTCTTGTGTTAAATTTTCTTATGTCCTCTCTGAGTCTCTTTCTAATGGCTTTGCATAACTCAGTATACTCAATTTTCTCCCTGTCAGTGTTTTTCTTGCTCTTCATTTGTCATCTTTGGTTCATCATGACAAGTGTTTCTTGACTAATTTTTTCTTCTTTGGATTTCTGTTTCCCTATAGGTTTCTTGGGCTTTATCACTTTCAAAAAGTTGTAATATTCCTCGTCGATATCTTGGTCCTCAGCAGTCTGCAGAAGCTCATACTTGTTCTTAAGTTCCAGTACATACTGCTTTTTCTCCTCTTCTGTTATCTCAAAGACCTTTGTATTATTTACTCGAGTCAGTTTTTTCCTTTCCTTTCCTACATCTATATCAAGTGTACATCTTACCATTCTGTGATCACTTCCAACATTTACCTTATACAGGACGGTAACATCAGTCACAATATATCTTCTGTTAGTGAGGATGAAGTCGATTTCATTAGTTGTTAATCCATTTGGACTCTTCCATGTCCACTTTCTGTTCACCCTTTTCTTGAAAAAAGTGTTCATTACTGACATTCCTTGAGATTCTGCAAATTCCACAAGTCTTTCACCTCTTTTATTTCTTTCACCAATTCCAAAATTTCCTATAATTCCTCTTTCTGCACTGTTTTGCCTTTTTCCAACCTTAGCATTGAAGTCCCCCATAATAATAGTGTAGTGGGTTTTCTGCTCATCTAGAAGACTCTCAATTTCAGTGTACATTTCTTCGACCTCTTCATCATCATGGCTCGATGTTGGTGCATAAATCATTATAATCTTTAGCTTGTACCTCTTAGAAATCTTGAGTATTAGTCTTGACACCCTTGGTGATGTACTTTTGAATTCCAAAATGTTGTTTTTAAAATCTTTATGGACCAGAAACCCAACTCCACCTTCACTCCTTTCACTGTTTCCATTGGTGTACAGCAGATTTCCACTTGATAAACTTATAAGTGATTCATTTCTTCTTCTTGTTTCAGCCAAACCAATGATATTCCAATTCACATTTTCTAATTCCTTTTCCAGCTCTAGTATCCTGTCTTCACCGATGAGTGATCGTACATTATAACAGGCCAAGTTCAATATGGCTATTATGACATCCTAAATAGTAATATTAGTAAAATACTAATATTACTATTTTAGTAGTATTTTACATTACTAACATTACCTAATAGTACTATTACCATAAAAATTTAACCACAGGAAAAGTCAGAATATAGATTTTTTTTGATTTTTTTTAAAGATTTAAGATTCAAGATTTAAAATGATAAAAAAAATAAATAAATAAATGGTAACTCTGAAGGTCAGGACATTGATGGAAATAGCAGATGGATCTTACAAATGGGAACAAAGATTTTGAACCTAAAAAAAATCAAAATGAGAAGATTCTAAGTAGAATATCAGTGCAAATATATGCACAACAGTTTAAAACATAAAAAAAAAAAAAATCATCTGGCAAAGAAACAAAAAGTTGGGATACAGTTAGGACTAGAAAGTGGAGTTTAAAGACTGTAAATGCCTTCATCTGGCAGTGAAGCATTTCTACAGCAGCAAGATTATTAACTAGACTTGGAAGGCTCTTCTGATTTTACACTTAAATTTATCTAGTCTGATATCAAACAATGAACTTGGAGATCTCTTTTACTCAAAATGAGTCACATTGTTTCTCATCATATCGGTATAAATGTAATTTTGGCCTTGCAAGGCCCCTCCAACAAGCAAGAAAGAGAGAATGTTGTTGCATTAGATCAGTGAAGTTCTAAAACTTTTTTTTCATCCCACGACACCTTTCTGGCAACCAAGGTCAATAAACTTTATAGTAAAATTTTATCTTGTAACAATCATTGCAATCCACAGTTTAAGAAATGCTACACTATATGGTGGACCATACTAGCATCAGAGGATGTGACTTTATTCTGTTGCTTATAGTCCCCACATCCTCCCATTTTGTACTTTATGGGGGGGGGGGACTAAGGGTTAAGTTGAAAAGCCAGGAGAAACTTTTAAACAATGAATTCAAATTTGCGCAAGTTCCAATTTTCCAAAAGAGAAAAAGTAATGCATCTGGAACCAAATCACTAAGGGATGTTAACTGGCTGCTGCATATACAGGGTGATTCACTACCAGTGCGACAAACTTGCAGGAGGTGTAGGGGGCACAAAGACGAATCGGAATCACATAGCATTGCAGGGTCTGAAATGCCTTCATCATGCGGTAGAGGACGTTGAACAGGAGGTCGCGTGACCAGCGATCCCGCTGGAAGTCAGCATTTGCAAACCTTTTCTGTTGAAGAAACCAAGTAGCAAAAGTCCTCCGGCATGGATAATCCGCAGGCTCCAATGATTGGACGCATTGCAGATGGTATGAACTCATTTGGTTTGTCGATAGTATCCTCCATACAGTGGATTGGGAAAGACCCAATCGTTGGCCTATCGCTAGAGTACTCGTACTCGGATTGCCTTCTGCAAGACGTAGGACATTCTCCTCATTGTCTGGCGTCCTCGTCGTTCGCACTCGATTCATGGTACCTCTCGTGAAACAACCAGTCTCACGTAACCTTCTGTGCACACGTGCGAAAATCGTATGATGAGGAGCACGCCTGTGCGGGAAACGTTCCTGGTATAAGCGCAGAGCGGCACGCCCATTACAGTCTGCAGCTCCATACACGAGGTGCATGTTGGCCAGTTTAATGTTTGAATACTCGTCCATTCTACTGCCTCGGGAACCTGTCCGCAAATGCTGACTTCCAGCGGGATCGCTGTTCACGCAACCTCCCGTTCAACGTCCTCTACCACATGACGAAGGCATTTCGGACCTTGCAATGCTATGTGATTCCGATTCGTCTTTGTGCCCCCTACACCTCCTGCAAGTTTGTTGCACTGGTAGTGAATCACCCTGTAATCTAATGCAATCAGAAAAATGTAGTTGAATTTGAAATGTTAGTTCTATTCTGTCTCATGCTACATACATTAGGCAGAAACTGAACATCTACACAGCAAGGGATAAAGAGTTTGGAAGATGATGTGATTGATTAACCTGTTCACTCTTTCACTTCAGCAGTTTTATTTATTTTTATTTTTTATTATTATTTTTTTATTATTTATTTATTTTTTTTATTTATTTATTTTTTGAGGTTTCTGCAAGCATCATTTCAGATGGGGATGGAGGCCACATTTGTAATACATAGGATTAATAGCTGTTCAGTAAAAAAAAAAAAAAAAAAAATGTTGGCAGCAAAAGAGAAAAACCCCAAGCTTTTGGGATGACTAGAGTTGTAGCATTTATTACAAATCAACCAGAATGCTGAAATACTGCATGCAAAGCTCAAAGAGACTGGTGCAATTTAAATATTAGTTCCATCAGAAATTTAGAATTTATGTAGGAACCGTAGCTAACACACTGCTATGGGCAACCACTTCTTGGATAACATCTGGAAGAAATGGACCTCTCTATACTCTCATTTGCAAATGAAACTTTATAGTATAAATTATACCACATATTTTACATTTATAAATGTGAATCTTAACAGTAACTTTATTTATAAAAAATAATTTTAATTAAAATTGAAAATTATCCTCACTTTATTTTCCATATGTCTAAATTTACATGTCTTTCTATAACATCTTCCCTCTCTCCATAAGCTGCATACAGATTCTGTTCCTAATGCTGCTTCAGAATGACGAAAAGGACAATCACTTCCCTAAAGATGTAAGAATCATTTATTAATTATACCTTGCAATTGTTCATGAAAATTCTCTGGGCAAAGTATAAGAAATTAAAAAATTTAAAAACAACATTTTATTTTTCAATGTAATAATTATCTTGGTTGAGAAGGCATAACATACCAAATTTACAAAGCAGGCAGCAGTAACATACAATCTGGCTTGTACACAGTGGAAAGCCATATATATATATATATACAGTGGATTCCGGTTATTTGGGCCACCGGTTAATTGGGGCAGCCGTTTATTTGGGGCAAATCTTAAAAAAACAGAACCCAATCGAGAAAATAGCCAGGGTTTACTTCGCTTAATTGGGACAAAATACTGTTTAATCAAGGCAGGAGACCGCAGCACTGAAGATTACCCTACGATTGTCTCTGACCGTACCACATAGTTCGGTCGGATTTCTGGAGGTCACAACTATAAAGCAATAAAAACAATTAGCAGTCACCTGTTTATTGGGCTTTTGTGTTAGTGAAATCTATCATAAACTGATAGTAAACTCAATTTGCAATAATACCGACAGCTGGAATTCTGTGGGTTATTATGGTAAAATGTGTTTACACTTCTATGGAATCTTCAATCATATAAAAAAAATAATTTTCAGAATCTTCTCTTCATTCCTATTTTTAAAGCTTTGTAATTTGTTACTCCGTTCTCACTTGCGCGAATCATATTACTTGCAATTTGTGTGTGCCGTGTTCTTTGTTATTGATTGCTTATCTTTTTACTGTTTTAAATTTTGACCCCCTCACCCACAAATGACAGTGAACAGAAATGTCAACTAGTTCAGTTAGCATGTACATATTACAGTACGTATTAATTCTTCCAATTATCACGTATATTCTTCCGAATTTCATGTATCATTTAATTTTTTAATTAGTAAGGCAATAAAGGATAAATTTGTACTTAATATATCTTTACTTTTATAGCCTGTGGATAATATTCCTCCTATTTTTGCTAATTTGAATCGCTGTTTAATTGAATTAAAATTCAATTCACAAATGTGATCACAATGACCGGCGCTTATTACACATCATATAGTAAACGGTACTTTACAATGTGACTCCATCGTAACGTGATTTGACTGTACACTGAACCAATTGTGGGGGGGGGGGTTACATTGTATTTTTAACTATTTACGTGAAACTTCGGATAATTGGGGCAGCCGCTTAATCGGGCCAAAATGCACTAGTCCCGATGTGTCCCAAATAACCGCAATCGACTGTATATATACAGGATTCCTAAGCGACGATGTCAGTTTTAACAAGAGAAGGAAATTCCTTTTTTAAAAACCCAAATACTGGGGTTCAGTGTAGCACAGCTAGATATTCTGACACTGTGATATGCTTTAATCTTATCACCAAAAAGCTGTATCTTATTTTCTGGGGGAGGGATACATTTCATGAAATTTTTATATTCAGCTCTTAGAAAGATTAGAATAAAATAAAAATTTTCCAAATAATTTAGTATTAGCATCAGTAGTGGCAAATAATGCAACAGCCAAACCTACTTCCCATATCATCTGTCCATCCCCCTCTAATGTATTTAGATCTTCATTAATTTACTAAAATTAATTACTTCCAGAACACCTGATGGAAGGGTGTTCCACACATCTATCCTGCAAACAACTTTCCTAAATTTCAATTTATGCTCCCTTGTGCATATAGTCTAAGCAAGAGATGCCATCAGTCAGCATTGAGTTTACTCAATCCATTCAAAGCCTTGCAAACCCCAATCAAATCTCCTCACAAAAGTCTAAGGCTCCAGACACTGCAATTTGCATAACTGAAGCCTTTTCCTGGTAAGAGCGCCCTGCTGTTCCTTTTTGTTTTTCTCTACACCAATTCCAACAAACCAACATCCTTCCTAAAATGAGGCTTCCTGACCTTTGTGCAGTATCATGAGCTGGATCATAACCATTGCCTTATACACTAGGCTAAATCAACTCCTTATCCCTAAGAAAAATTTCTGTATATATCATTGATCTACACAGGGATAACTTTCTGAAGGCACAATTATCCCCCCCCGCCAAGCCTCCAAAATCCAATCATATAGGTTTTACTAGATTGCCCTTTAATAAATCTATGTTGTGATTGCAGTATAGTGACTGCATTCCTGACTAGAATGGGCTAGGAAATACATCACAAGGACCCCAGAGTAACAAAAGACATGTTGATGATGCCACCTGGCTCCAAAAACAATCCATCATATCATTGCAGCATGCAGTATGATCACCCAAACAGAGTTCACTCACAGACACGACCAGATTTCCAGGATAATACACTGCAGCTAGTGCAAAAATATAAGTATGAGCCTCAGGCCATATTAGAATCCCCTATCCAGACTATACTGGGACCGTGTCCGGGGCCATTTTA
Organism: Mastigoproctus giganteus; assembly: GCF_048544385.1. Taxonomy (NCBI): domain Eukaryota; kingdom Metazoa; phylum Arthropoda; class Arachnida; order Uropygi; family Thelyphonidae; genus Mastigoproctus; species Mastigoproctus giganteus. The sequence goes on along the minus strand of NC_143586.1, from coordinate 157,230,506 downwards.
AGAACTCTCGGGCCCCCTGGCAAATTTCCAAATGTGACCCCTATTCAGTTTAAATTTTGTTTTAATTTTTTTCTGGGTTTCATGTGTGTCAATGGTGTCTGATACTGAAAGGTTTTTTTTTGTCTTGATTATCATTATTACAGAAAAATGGTTTCTTGCTTCTACTATTAATCTGTTTATTCCCTTTATTTATCTGAAAAAATGCATCAACATGTGCACATGTCTGAAATTTCATGTTTATATTTTATGACTACTCTTTTTTTTGTCCATATTCTGCAGTTTTGTTTTGTTTTGTTTTGTTTTGCTTTATTAAACGTATAAAAAAAACACAGCATTTTTAAACATAAATATTATATGAATTGTTAATTTTTTCAATAATTCATAAAATATTTATGTTTAAAAAATGCTGTGTTTTTTAATAATACGTATATTTTTTAATAATTCATAAAATATTTATGAATTATTAAAAATTACTTATAATAGGACTGCAAATCCATTAAAAAAAATAAATACTGGTATACTGTAGGCAGAATTTAAAATAAAAATCCAGAAATAAAAAAACAAAGTTGGGAATGTGTCAGATTCCATATGACTATTAAAAACAGGTGTGCAATTGTTGCCAGGTTAAAACTATAATATGCCACATTTTGGCCAGAGGAATTTAGTGGTTCAAAATGCAAACATAGGTAATTTTTTGATGTGAAAAGGCTCAATTGTTAAAGAAACTTTACAATATTGCAACAGATTTTCAGTAGATCAAAATAATTTTAGAACAAGACCAGGGTATGTCTGCCAGGGGCAAAAGTTAGCATTAGTAGAGGCATTTGATGTAAGAAAGCAAGCTTATGCAGCATCAGCCAAAAATAAAAAATAAAGTAAAATAACTAAATAAAAAATAACCACTTCACCCCTCTGTTCGTTCGAAATAAATAGCCGACCGGGCTAGCCGAGTGGGTAAAGTACCTGCCCGGCAACCCAAAGGTCGCGGGTTCGATTCCCGCCTCGGGCTTGGATCAAAGTACTGCAAAAACCTTGGGAGGTGCACTATGGCCACAGAAGCCGATGCGCCAACAACTACCAAATCAAAAAAAAAAAAAAAAAAAAAAAAAAAATCGTTCGAAATACCTGTCCAGCTGAGCCTTAAACTTATTTAGGCTATCAACTTCCACGACAAGGGATGGAAGTCTGTTCCACCTACCAACCACCCGCTGGCTAAAGGCAAATTTCTGCACATCTATCCTACATCTGTCTTTCCTCAATTTGAATTTATGCCCTCTCAGGTGATTATTCTGAGCAAGGAAGAATCCCATCAGCACTGAGTATGCTCAAACCATTCAAGGCTTTGTACACCTCTATCAGATCACCTCGCTCGTGCCTAGTCTCCAGACACTGCAATTCGCAAAATTTAAGCCTTTCTTTGTACCATTCACTAATCTTGTTGCCCTTCTCTGTACTCGTTCCAGCAGCTCTACATCCTTCTTGAAATGAGGCCCCAAGGCCTGTATACAGTACTCTACGTGTGGCCTGACCATTGCCTTATACAAGGCAATAATCACCTCCTTCTCCCTGCTAGAAAAATTCCTATATATCATTGACAATACACCATGAGCTACTCTTGCAGCCCATCTGCACTGCTCAGAGAACTTCATATCTGCCTGCACAACCACCCCCAGGTCCCTTTCATTCTCTACCACTGTAGTGTAGTGCCACAGAGTTGATACTTTGCTCTGGGGTTGCTGTTTCCCATATGTAGTACTTTACATTTGTCAATGTTAAACTTCATCTGCCACCTCTCAGCCCATCTGCTCAACCTTTCCAGATCCTGTTGCAGCAGCAGCATAGTGTCAGTAGTGTCCTTGACAACCCTGCCAACCTTCGTATCGTCTGCAAACTTGGACATTAAGCTTGATATACCATCATCAATATCATTTATAAATACAGAAAACAATAAAGGACCCAATACTGAACCCTGAGGGACTTCACTAATAACATTAGTCCACGATGAGCAGTGTCCATTGATTACCACTCTGTCTTCTCCCCCTCAACCACCCCTTTATCCATAGCAGCAATTTGCCTCCAATGCCACACTGCTCCAATTTGTGCAGCAGTCTTCCATGTGCAACAGTATCAAAAGCCTTTCTAAGATCCAAGTATATAATATCAAAGTTATTCCCTGCATCCAGTTCTTTTGTGACTGCATCATAGTATCCAATCAAATTGGTCAGGCAAGACTTCCCCTTAACAAAACCATGCTGTGTCTGAGCTATAACTGAAGTCTTGTCTAGATGATCCTGCAGTGCTTCTTTAACCAGTGCCTCCATTAATTTTCCGGGAACAGACGTTAAACTCACAGGTCTATAATTACTTGTGTCAGCCTTTGATCCTCCTTTGTGAATTGGGGTCACATTTGCACATCTCCAGTCCATGGGTACCTCCCCTGAGTCCAAGGAAGCTCTCATAATTATGGCTAAGGGTTTGCTTACTTCCTTTGCTGCCTTCTTTAATATAACTGGATAGATCCCATCCACCCCAGGTGCCTTTCTTGTGTTTATCTTCAACAATTTCTCCCCCACTTTACTCTCAGTTATTACAAGATTCTCTAGCTTACTGCCAGAGTTGAATACACCTCTGGAATTACCCTCGCTGAATAAACTCCTCATGTGTGAATGTCGATGCAAAATATTCATTTAGTTTGTTAGCTACCTGAGCAGGATTATCAACAGTTGACCCATCGATATCAAGTGGACTAATCTGATTCATCCCGTTCCTTCTTGAGTTTACATAAGTAAAGAACTCTTTGCTGTTTTTCTTCGCATCCCTTGCCAAGGATTTCTCATAATCTGCCTTCGCCTGCCTAACCTCCTTTGTAACTTGGTTACAGATCAACTTGTATCTATCATAGGCTTCTGTGTCACGTGTTAATTTGTATGTATCCCATGAATTTTTCTTCTCTGCCATATGCCTCATTAGTTCATCTGACATCCATTTAGGCCTAAACCTTGAACAATATTTCTTAGTTGGTATGTAAAGCCTAGTAGCTTCCAAGATAAGTTCTTTGAATGCTTCCCATTTTGAATTTGCTGTTGGTAACATCATCAGTTGATTCCACTGTATAGAATTTAAATACTGTCTCAGTCCATCGTAGTCGCCTTTACGAAAGCAATACCCCTTCCCTTTACCCCTAATGGTAGTTACCACTTTGAGTAAATCCCACTTCAGAACACTGTGATCACTGCCACCTAGTGGTTCATTTATCTGCAGATTCTTAATGCATGAAGAATCACTACTGATAATCAAGTCAAGAGACAATCATCCAATAAATCCACTACTGAGAATCATCCAATAAATCTTCAAAAGCCTTGCTAGTGTGTGAGTGACCAGCCCCCAAATTCCAGTCAATATCTGGAAAATTAAAATCCCCCATTATAAGACACTCTGATTTACTGGCCCACTATTTCTCTGTACAGTTTCTTATTATACTCATCAGAGTCATTAGGCCTATAGCACACTCCTACTCTCAATTTTGATCTCCCAGTGCTTATATCACACCAAACTGACTCGACACTGCGCTGTCCAGCGATGTTAACTGGCTTCACTTCCTTGGATTTTATGTGTTTCTTAACTAATAGCATAACCCCTCCTCCCTTCCTATCCTGTCTATCTTTTCTGTAGACATTGTACTCCCCAAATTCCAGTTCTGCATTCCTTATATCTGTGTGACACCACGTCTCTGAAATCCCAACAATATCTGCCTTTGATGTTTTGAGCTATACCTCAAATTCATCAAATTTTTATACTAAACTCCTAGCATTGGTGTACACGCAAGTATACATGCACCTGCTCTTCCTCTTAGCCACCCTAACACAACCCATGTGTTTACTTGTACCCCCATGATTCCCAGCAGTCTCTGAAATATCCTGCATCTTACTTTCCAGGCTGCTGCTCATTCCAATAGAAGCAGTGCAAGGATCACTTTCTCCTCTGCCAGTGGCTACTGTTAATCTATTAGTCCTTGTATCCCCCCCAATCTAGCAGTTTTCCGACCCACCTAACACTGCCTCGATAGCAGCAACAAACATTCTTGCACCCTTTCTATTTAAGTGTATCCCATCCCTGTAGAAGCAGTCTCTCCTGTTAACAAGTACAGACAAGGTTGAAAAAAATTCTACCCCTTGAGCCCTGCAAAATCTTTCAAAGGTCGAATTGATCGACAGGGCTCTCATCATATACTCCCTCCTATCGTGTCTGGGCAGAATTGCAGACACTTTCAAATTCAACCCTAATTCATGGCTTTTTTTTCATCAGTGTCCTGTACTTGTTAAGTAATTCCGCCGGTCTCCTACTCTTAATATCATTAGTGCCAACGTGTACAACTATATCACCTTTTGTGCCCTTAAAAGATGATATCTGCTCTACAACGTCATCAACCTTTGCCCCTGGGAGACATACCCTGGTCCTGTTCACCTATCCTTTTTACAAAGCATGTTCCCCGTTTCCCTGACAATAGAGTCACCAACAACTACTAGTTCCTTTGGGACCAGCGAATTCTGCCTTGGGGGTGGGGTTGCCGCTGTGTTGTGCGATGACCAAGTGCAAGCTCTGGCATTGGTGTGGGCAGCTGAGAGCTTGATGGGCCCCTCACTTGTAATCCTTCGAAGGCATCCACCCTGTCCTTCAAGCTCTCATATAGGCCCATAACAACGCTAAGTTGTCCCGATTTCCTTACACTCCTTGCATCGCGCACATACAAAGACATCCTCCATGGCAGTATCATGTCCTATACCTGACTGCTCCGCAAACATCAAGCAAATAGTGCATCTTAAAAGGCTGTGATTCAGAGGGCAACTGCCCCCCTCAGTTCTCCCCTGAGCCACAGCATTCCCATTAGCTTGAGCCTTTTGCTTTGCTGCTCTGGTTTGAGTCATGATTTCGATTTACTTTCAATAAAATTTCAATTTCAGTACAAAATTAAATCCTACACTTGTATCCCAACACAGTTATTACGCTATATTTATGTTTCAGTAACGAGTGTTATCTACGAAATCCCTTTATATAACTTCCGTATCGAGTTATGTATTAATTATTTATTTTTACTAATTATTTATGTTACGTAACCTAAGTGGTTATATGTATAGTTAAAAGTACAATTTAATTGCCAATGAAGTTCGACAAGATTAATAGATTTTACTGATTAATTTTCGCTTAACAATGGCGGCTATTTACGAATGGTAAACACGTGGATTTGATACCCTTTCCGATACTAAGTAATACCTACAGAATCTCTATCTAAATTACTTTAAACTTAAGTACCGTAAATAGGAATATAAAACTACTCTAGAAAATAAGTTAATATGTCAATTTAAACTAATAAAGCAGAAAATTAATCAGAAAAAACTTCTCTCTGTTCCAAGAGTGGCAGAAAGGCACGTCCACACGCTTGATGACATTGTAGAGCAGATATCTTTTACACGCACAAAAGGTGATTATGTCGTACACGTTGGCATTAATGACATTAAGAGTAAGAGATCAACAGATTTACTTAACAAGTACAGGTCAATGTTGAAAAAAAGTTGGGTTAGGAACGAATTTGAAACTGTATGCAATTCTGCCCAGTCATGATAGGAGGAAGTATATAATGAGAATTTGTCAATCCATTAGCCCCTGAAGAGATTGCACAAGGCTAATGGGGTAGAATTTTTCTCAGCATGATCTCTGCTTGTTAATAGGGGAGACTACTTCTACAGGGATGGGATAAACTTAAAAAGAAAAGGTGCCAGAATATTTGCTGATGCTATCGAGGCAGTTTAAGGTGGGTCAGAAAACTGCAAGCTTGGGGGAATCAGACTAATACATTAACAGTTGCTGCAGGTGGAGGAGAAAGTAATTCTTGTACTGCTTCTATTGGAATGAGCACAGCCTGGAAAGCAAGGTGCTGGAGAGTTCAAGAACTGCTGGAGTCATCATGCTACAAGTAAATGAATGGGCTGTGTTAGGGTAACAAAGAGTAAGACAGGTACACGTATACTTGCATATATACCAATGGCTAGGAGTATAGTAAATAAATTTGATGAATTTGAAATGCTGCTCAAGACAATGAAGGTGGATATTGTGATATCAAACTTATAACTGTGTGGCACTAATGGTGCCGCAGAGATATAAGGAATGTAGAACTGGAATTTGAAGAGTACAATGTGTACAGAAAGGATAGGGAGGGAGGAGGGGGTTATGCTGTTAATTAAGAAACAAAATCTAAGGCTGTGCGTCCAGTTGACATGGGTAGACAGTGCATTATTGAATCAGTTTGGTGAGATATAAGCACTAGGAAAGGAAAAATGAGAATACGATTGTGTTATAGGCCAATTATTTATGAATTATGAGTACAATGAACAACTGTACAGAGAAACAGAGTGGACCAGAAAATAAAAATGTCTTATAATAGGGCACATTATAGCCTTAGCTGCTAATGCGCCAATAAAATCCAAACTCTTATAATAGGGTATTTAACTTCCCAGATATTAACTGGAACTTTTATGTTGTTCACTAACAACTAGCAAGATTTTTGTGGATTTATTGGATGATTATTTGCTACAGCAGCATATTCGAGAGGCAACCAGAGTGAATAAAACTCTGAATCTGATTATCAGCAGTGATCATTCATACATCAAGAATCTGCAGATAAAGGAACCATTAGACGGCAGTTATTGGGATTTACTTAAACATGTAACTACCATCAAGGTTAAAAAGGAAAGGGGTTTTGCTTTCGTAAAGGTGTCTACAGTGGTCTCAGTTTTTAAATTCTATACAGAGGGACCAACTGATGATGTTACCAAGAGCAAATTCTAGATGGGAATCATTCAAGGAAGTAATCTTGGAAGCTACAAGGCTTTTTGTTCCAACTAAGAAATACAGATGAACTAATGAGACTCGTTGCAAAGAAGAAAAATGCAACGGATGCATATAAATTATTAGGCGACACAGAAGTCTAGGTATATAATCAAGTCACAAAGGAGGTTAGGCAAGCCAAGGCAGATTATGAGAAATCTTTAGCAAATGATGCAAAGAAAAATAGCAAAGACTTCTTTACTTATATAAACTCTAGAAGGAAGGGGATGAATCGGATTGGTCCACGATATCGATGGTTCGACTGTTGATGATCCTGCTCAGGTAGTTAAACTGAATGAGTATTTTGCATTTACATTCACATGTAAGGAGTTATATAGGGAGAGGAATGCCAGAAGCTTATCACACTCTACCAGGAATCTAAAGGATTTTGTAATAACTGAGAGCAAAGTGGAGAAGAAATTGTTGAAGTTAAACATAAGAAAAGCACCTGGGGTGGATGGGATCTATCCAGTTATATTAAAGAACACAGCAAAGGAAGTAAGAGAACCCTTAGCCACTATTATTAGAGCATCTCGGATTCAAAAGAGGTCCCTATCGGCTGGAGATGTGCAAATGTATCATCAATACACAAAGGGGCATCAAAGGGAGACAAGAGTAGGTACAGACCGATTAGTTTAAATCAGTGGTTTTCAAATAGGGGTGCCATAGCACCCTAGGGTGTCACAACAACATACCATGGGTGCCAGATAATTTGAGTTTAATTTAGTTAAACTTTTTTTCTTTTAAATTTATATATTTATTTCATTATAAAAAACGTGTATGGTATCCATTTCACGGTATCTTTTTAATTTTGTGGTGATTTATAACTGATTTTTATTTAGTACCTCTATATAAGGAATAATATAAGTATATATATCATGTGTATTATGAATTGCAATTTTATTAGCATTAGTAGAGGCAAATAATGCAAGAAAGCAAGCTTATACAGTATCGGCCAAAAAAAAAAACCCTCCCATTTCACCCATCTATTTGCTTCAAATGTTTGTCTAGTTCTGCTTTGAATTTATTTAAGCTGTCAACTTCTACAATGACAGATGGAATTTTGTCCAGCAATCAACCACCTGCTGGCTAAAGGTAAATTTACACCCATCTATTCTACAACTGTCTTTTCCTCAATTTGAATTTGTCCCCTCAGGCGATTAGTCTAGGCAAGAGGAAGAATCCCATCAGTACTGAGCATGCTCAAACCATTCAAGGCCTTATACACTTCAATCAGATCACCTTGCAGGTGCATAATCTCCAGATACTAAAATTTGCAAAACTTAAGCCTTTCTTCATGAATCCTTTGTTCCATTCACCAATCTTGTTGCCCTTCTCTGTACTCGTTCCAGCAGCTCTACATCCTTCCTAAAATGTGGCTTCCAGACCTGTATACAGTACTCAAGGTGTGGCCTGATTATTGCCTTACACAAGGGGATAATCACATCTTTTTCCGTGCTAGAAAAATTGTTGTACAGTAATACCCCAAAGTTACACGATAAGTGGGTCCGACGAAAATCACTTAAGTGGAATTCGTGTAAGTCGGGGTACAACTTTGCATATAAATACATATAAATTTTGTTTAATTGGGACCAAGGACTAACAAAAACACTAGTTTAGAAGAAAAATATTTAATAAAATTGGAGTTATTTATACATATTAATACAAAATATGTATTAAAAAAATAAATGAGTTATTATTTATAAATAAATAAAAAAGTTATTTCGATGTTGATGGCTTCATAAAATCTAACAAATTCATCTGACGACACAGCGACTTCTCTTTTTCACACAGAATTTCTTCGTAGCAAGCTAATAATTTTTTTATTCCTTGCTTTGTAGCTATAATGCGTTCTTCGTTGGAGTCTATGTTTTCTAAAATTTTTAAGCCCTTTTCAATTGAGCTGAGACCTTCTGTCAAGCTTGCAATTGTCATGTGCTTTTCTGGTGGAACTGGGTCTGAAGTGTCGGATACTTCAGTGACGTTTTGCTCACACATCTCTATGAGCTCATTCATTGTCAGCTCCTGACTATGTGAATCCAACAGCTCGTTGACATCATCACCATTCACTTCCAAATCTAATTGCCTGGCAAGATTAACAACTTCTTTTATCACATGAGTGACATGTGATAAAAGAAGTTGTTTGCGTCTCGTTTTTGAAAAAAAATGGACAAAGTTTCTTCCAGACACCATTCAATGTTTTTTTGTGAATTTCATCCCAAGATTCTTCAGTGATTCTTACAGCATCTAAAACATTTGTTTCCAAAAGTCTTTAACAAATATCTCACTATTTTGTCTCATAGCTTCATTCAGACGTGCAAACGAACACCTCGTGTAGTAAGCCTTGAATGTTTTGATGACTCCCCGGTCCATCGGTTGAAGCAAGCTGGTTGTGTTTGGAGACAAAAACACAGCTTTCACACATGGGCCGAAATTAATTAGGGTGGCAGGAGTGTGACCAGGTGCACTGTCAATAAGAAGCATCACTTTAAATGGAATATATCTAAAATTAGTTCGACTAATTTTAGATATATTTTTTAAAACTCTTGGGTTTTCAGAGCGATAAATTAAGAGGTTTTAACTTGCAGTCACCAGCTACATTTCTGCCAACCATCACTGTCAATCGGTCTTTGGAAACCTTAAAGGCTGGGAAGTTTTTTCCTTCACGCGCGATAAAAGTTCTTTTAGGCATCTTCTTCCAGAACAGGCCAGTCTCGTCCACGTTAAATACGGTTTCACTGCTATAGTCACCTTCTTCTATCATATCCTTGAGTGTCTCAGGAAAAGAAGATGCAGCTTCTTTATTGGCACTTGGTGCCTCTCCGCGATACTGTGCCAGTTACAGTGAGTTTTAAATCGGTTGAACCAACTGTTACTAGCTACAAAGTTTTCATCTTTGCCCACCTCCCCAGCTTCTTCTTTCAACCTCTCAAAAATCAACTTAGCTCGATAGCAGACAGTGTTCTGATCGACTGGACAATTCTTCACTTTTACTTGATTATCACACCATAATTTGATTATCATACCATGACATTTACAAATTATGCTTGAGTCCAAGGATTGAGCATTTTTCACCGCTTTGAGAATTCTTTCTTTATCTTTTATGATTGTTCTTACTGTGGATTCCGGTAGCTCAAACTTCTTTGCCAATTCACAAATTTTCATTCCGCTATCAAAATCCTTGATAATGTTAACTTTACATTCCAAAGATATCGTTTTCCTTTTCTTATTAGGTGCAGGAGAATCAGATTTACTTCGTTTGAACGACAGTTTTTTAAGGGTTTAGAAAACGTATAACAAAACAATCTTAACTTTCGTCGATCGTAGAATCGTAATTATGCACGTAGAGTTCACGTAAAACACGTCCAATGCATATCACGGTAAGAAAAAATCAAGAACCGCGTAACTCCGAGTTGGCGTAAGTCGGGGTATTACTGTATATATTTGACAATACACACAATGAGTTACCCTTGCAGAGAGTCTGCACTTCTGAGACAACTTCATATCTGATAATTGTTGATAATTATCTTATTATAATAACTATCATGTAACATATTTTTTAATATTACACACACACACACACACACACAAACTAAAATAAAATATATGCCAATAGTATGGCAAACCAGTAGAGTGAAAATGAACTGACCCAATAAAACAACACAAAAAGAAAGCAAGGGGAGAAGAAGAAGAAAATAAAGAGGGTGTTGTTGAAGAAACATTTCATATAATTTAGAAAATAAAGGCCAAATAAAAAGATTTTTAATGGTGCCCCTTGATGGCAATCGTTTCTGAATTATGAAATATCACTAATATGGAAACAATCTACCCACAATACATGACCAATTGAACTTAAAATAATAAATAATAAAATAAAATACCATAAAATGACCATTATGCCCCAACTCGACAGAGAACCACGAGGCCAATAATAGTCAGGGAGCCACTGCATTTCGAATGCTAAACAAATCGATGCAAAGACGGAATGGCACTTAGATCAAACTGCCGATGCAGTAAATTTGTATAATGGTGGTCCTTATGCAGTGAAAAATAATAAGACAAAATGCCAAGTACTCACAGGACAAAACCACACCACTGACAAAACTGTTGAACTCACATATATATATATAAACCCCAGGGGCTTGCATCTGGTGAGTATGGGCTTGACACACCCAGAGTCCTGAGCTGGATATCATCATTCTTCTTTTTCTTGGTGATTCCCTTCTACTTCTCTCTCTCTCTCTCTCTCTCTCTCTCTCTCTCTCTCTCTCTCTCTCTCTCTCTCTCTCTGGGTAATTTGGAAATTTATTTTTTTATTTTTTTATTTTTTTTATGGCTGGTGCAGTCAAAAAAAAAAAAAAAAAAAAGATTATTCCCTTGTGATTATCTCAAAAAAAAAATGTTATTATTCCCTTGTGCTGCACCAGCCAAATATTTTATATATATATATATATATATATTATTATTACATCTTTTTCTATTTTCTGAACTGCATCGATCCTTCTTAATTTTACCTTCATGGATTTATGATTGCGCATCTTGATTTTAATTTATATTTTATTTTATATTAACTTTGCTTTTACTTTATGTTATATTAACTTTGCTCTTATTATGTCACTTAAATATAATAATAATAATAATAAACTACATCGGCAGAGTAGGATAAAAGTGACCGAGGATTCTATTGTTGCCCTGGATAGTAATCCTAACCATGTTAATACATCGACACACACACACAAATATCACACACTTTACAGAGCAGTTTAGCATATAATGCTTCTGGCACTAATATCCGATCACCATCTCTTAAATTTCAACCTTGTAACAACAAATTATGTCTTACTTGCCCCTATATGCATCCTAATCATGCTACAATTAATACGAATCCACACATATTCTGTAAAATGAATAACGTCATATATATGATCACATGTCGTACTTGCAATGTTAAATATATTGGTCAAACTAGCAATAATCTAAATATTAGAATGAACCTTCATCGTTCCGATATTAAAACTTATAATAACAAATCCAGCAAGAAAACAGGTAATCTGGAACATGATATTGAATTCAGACATTTCCAAAAACATACTTTTGGTAATATTTTCATTTCAATACTTAACGTAATTAATAACGCAAATGAAAGATTATTGCAAGAAGATATTAGCATGTTACAATATAAAACACTATATCCATACGGTCTAAATAATAAATTTAATCAAAAATATATGACGAATAATTTAAAAGATATTTGCGTTTATAATATGTTTCAAATTGCCAAACTTCGTAAATATAATCGCAATAGGAAATATAGTAAATCCAACACATATAAAAGCAACCGAGAACATATAGGAGACTTCATAGATTTATTCAAAATGTGGGACACAGATCCTATAAATATTAGTAAAATATATAACACACTTTTCAGTATTAAACTAAGTGTACTCAAAGCACTAAATAGAAAAACCAATGATTACGTCTTTGTATCTTCTCATCTTATGCACATCATATCAGACATTGTCAAATTCAGATTTCATATTTTGAATGTTAGCAAGCAGCTGGAAAACTCTGTCCTCATCTTATACTTTCAAAATAAATTAATGGATGATTTAGATATACATAAAACTATTAATTTACATAATGACTTACTGCCTATTAATAACTTACATATTAATATCAGAGTTAGATATTCTAGACCATTTGGTCTTAAAGCATGTAACTATAAATCAATAGCTACAAACCTTCACAATATTAACATCGGACAGGAGATATGTGTTTGCCACAAACCTTCTTTTCATAGGTACGTGGATCCTAACCATAATCACATTATAACCGGCAATTTAGATATAATCCCATATCCTGAACTTAGAGATATTTTATCACTGGGTTTTAAATTTCGACCTAATTTACCTGTTAATAAATCTAACTTTAAAAAATTGTTATATCTAGATTTACTTAAATACTGCATAAGATCAGCATACAACCATAACATACCGGTGGAAGCATACCACATGTGGCTATTTACAATGCTTAATATCATATCTAGCAAATATAATCAATTGAAATTCATACAGGATAATCTATATAATACCAAATTAACAAATAGGCAGCTCAAAGATATACATGAACATTTTGTAATTACTCCCGTTGACAAAGCTGCTTGCAATTATGCAATCATATGTAAATCATATTATATAGAAATTTTAAAAAATGAACTACAGTCTAGCCATACATATAAACAGATAACATCTTCTTCTAATATAATAATCAAAAAATTAATTGCATTACATAAAAAATTAAAGTTAAAGTATAATAACCTAAAATATCCATTTATATATGGCATACCCAAATTTCATAAAACACCGACTGCTTTTAGATTCATAACATCATGTAGAGATAGTTATGCCAAATTTCCCAGAACAATGTTAGAAAAGTTACTTAAAATTATATTAAATAACTTAAATAAAACTATTATAAATAATAACTTACCTATTATAAATGCTCTAAAAAATAACAATATTCATCAAATACAAACATTTGACTTTAACAGTCTATTTACGAGCATTAATCTTGATAACTTAAAAGTTGTCCTCCAGAAACTATATTTAGAAAATAAAAATGCTATAAAGGTTGATTTAACCTATTGGGATTCTCTAATAAAATTATGCATCTTTAATAATTATGTATATGACGGAACATTGTTATACCCACAAGTGACTGGCACCCCTATGGGAAGTCCAGCATCAAGCATAATCGCAAACCTTTATCTACATTATACAGAAAGAGAATTCCAAGATAACCTACTTATATATAGATACGTAGATGATATATGTGTTTTTAATTGTCCACATTTTGTCCAGGATTACAGTAAATTATATCCAGTAGAACTAGTATTGGAAAAAACTAATAATTCCGATACTATAGCAAATTATCTGGATCTTCATATAGAAATATTCCATAATAATAATAATATAGATGTAAACATATATAATAAAAGAGATGCGTTTAATTTTAACGTAGTCAGCCTTACAAACTGGAAATCTAATATATCAAAATCAGTGCATGCTAATATAATTTTATCGCAATGTCTAAGGATTGCTTATATCTGCAATAGTAATAAAAATTATTCAGCGGGCTTAACAGCGTTGTACGGCAGGTTGATCAATAATAATTTCTGTATCGCTTACCTGAAATATCATTTCAGGAAAGCGATAAACATAATTAATTTCAAAAATTTGTTTTCTGAACCTATTGTTTTAATATAATTTTCAATATAATCGTTATATTTAGTGCCATGTATATATGTAAATAGGATACACTTTGCATTCTTGGTGTCTTACGATGTAGAAAACTTGTACCCACCGGCTTGCAAATTACAGTGTATCATTTTTTTTTTTTTTTTTTTTAATATATATAGTTAAATTTATTTAAATTCACGCTGAGATAACATGCAAATTCAGCTCAGGGTCCTACTATAGGAACGGGTTTGCGATCCCGGGCATACCCGAGCCACAACTTATATCTTGTAATGTCTTTAAACTGTCCTACACTCTTTACTTTTATTTCTCCGAAATTATTAGGGCAATCCGAGGACGTAGGAGAAACTATTTCTTATCTATACCACTATTTTTCACCTTTATGGAGTTCAGGTTCTTTTATTCCTACTCCTTTAGTTTTTCTTCTTACTATCTGCATGTTTCTCTATGCATTTATTTTTACCGTATCCATCACATAGGGGGCACCACATTATTTTGACGACTATTACATTATGTCCTAGATACGGTCAATATGTAGTATGTATTATATATTTAATCTTATTGTAATCATTAAATTACGTTCTCTGTCGGATCAACAATGATTAATATATGCTTACATTTATATTTTACTTAAATTTCTTACCTTTGATTCTAATATTTCTAAATTTTTTTAACTTTTATTATCTTCTTTCGATTTATTTATATTCGATTTACATCCGGCCTATTCTGGTTTATATTTGGTTAGATTTAAATTACTTAGCATATATTGATCATCACAGAAACAGAGAACTTCTTGTCGTTTTTTGCCTTCATTCTAGGTGGTTGGCCCCAGTTGAAGTCATCTAGATTGTCGGTAAAAAGCGATAATATATATATATATATATATATTTTTTTTTTTTTTTTTTTTTTTTTTGCGTTTTCTTAGATCCCTGATGGCATTATTATTGGATTGATTTACTTATTCTAATGGTTCTTTATATTATCCTTAATATATATATATATACACACTATCGTCCATAGGCATTGCAGCACCCCCAGCTCTTTAAATCTAAATATAAAGTGAACGGAGTTAAATGAAATTTTGTGAAGAACAATGCGCCGACCGGGCTAGCCGGGTGGGTAAAGTGCCTGCCTGGCAACCCAAAGGTCGCAGGTTCGAATCCCACCTCGGGCTTGGATCAAAGTACTGCCAAAACCTTGGGAAGTGCATTATGGCCACAGAAGCCGATGCGCCAACAACTACCCAAAAAAAAAAAAAAGAAGAACAATGCAATGAATATTTTTATTAACAAGACCTTCATAGGGTATGCGTATCCTCTATTTTCAGTAATCATTTCAATAATAAATTAATAAAAACACGAAATCGTTTCCAACTCTGAAGTTTAATTAACTGTAGGCCTCTCTGTGCACCAGGCAGTGATACAGTTTACATTCCAGTGAATATCTGGTGGTTGGTTGCCATTGGCAACCAGCATATTGGCAACTTACGAACATACAGTTTTTATAGGGAAAATGAATCAAAGTCACTGTAAAGCAAGCAGTGCAGATTTCATCGTTGACTATGATGGGTGTGTAACCACAATGTTAGTGTCTTTGTTATTTGCCTGAATTCCCATTAACTAAATAATATCAGTGTTGAGTCAATACTCAACATTCAACAGTGTAATTATGTGATTACAGCTTAATTGCGAACTGAGCTTGAAGTTGGTAAGTTGAAGTTGAAGTTATTGTTGTTATTTGGTTTTTAGGAGCATTAGCAACTAAGGCCATATTGCTCTGGGGATATGCGGTGGTCATTCCCTGACCTTTCCACATCCTCCGTATTTGGTAGTCATGGGCTCGAACCCCGGTCTAATCAAGAAGTGTGTGCTACACACTGCTGCTCCTGCCCACCTGGCTACAGAGGCGCCGAGTTGAAGTTATATTATAAGGTGATGTGTAAGTAAAGCATTATTTCTACAACACAAGATTTTGTGAAATTTGATTCGATCGTGGCCTCAATGCTTCCCCATGAAGTAAATCGCGTGACAGTGAATAAACTTCCGCAACTTAGTTTTTCACAATTATCTCTCCAAGAAAAATATGCGATTAAAAAAGAAGGCCGCCCCACACCAAAGATTCAAATAACTCAGTGGGGAATAAGTAATAATAAGAAATATATTCGCAGTTTTGAAACTGAATGGTACCAAAGGAAAAGTTGGCTTTGTAGTTGTGAAGTTAAAAACACACTGTTTTATTTAACATGTTTACTGTTCGGAGGTGACTTAACGTGGACAAAAATGGCTATACAAACATATACAGAACGAAAGCAAAAACTAAAACATTAGAGTTCAAAGAAACATATTGATAATGTGATTTCACTATCGCTTTTAGGAAATGTAAACATTAAACAACAGCTTAATGAAGCCTAAAGACTTTCGATCTGCAAACATAACAGAAAAGTTACCAAGGATCGTGAGGTATTATATAAAATAACAGACTGCATTAAATTTTGTGGACAGTTTGAGATTCCTTTATATGAACATGACGAAAAAGACGATTCTAAAAATGCAGGAGTATTCAGAGGATTAATAAATTTCGCCTGTACATTAGATTCCAATTTAAAGAACCATTTAGAAAATAATGCAGCATTTAAAGGCATTTCTAAAACTATACAGAATGATATTCTTGACTGTTTGCTGCAAATATGCCGGGATGAAATAAAAAGAAAAATTAAAGAAGCTTCATTCGTAGTTGTCGTGGCTGATGACACAACAAATGTTTCAGAACATATACAAAAGGTAACTGTTCTGAAATATGAACTGAATGGAGACATTTTTGAGCATTTTTGGGTTTTTTTTCACTCCGGAAAACCAAATGGCAGACGAAATATTGAAGTGCATTCTAGATCAGTTAGACATAATCCTTGAAATAAATACTCAAAAACTGGTTGCTCAGACTAAAAAATAAAAGAAGCATACAAAAATGCATATTTTATTCACGGCTATGCACACCAACTGAATCTGATGACGAAAAATGTAGCAAGATTCAAGAATATTCTTTTCGAACCTCAGGTCAAAACCAACATTTTTTTCGAGATCACACAGCATGTCTCTCTTCTCAGAAAGCATATGGACAGCCCTGTTGCCCGACCTTCCCCTACAAGGTGGTACTTCAATATATTAACCGTGAACAGTGTTTATGAAAATTTTGAATCCTTAAAAAAGTGCATCTACAAGTGACAGCAAATGCAGATAAGATGATTTCAGAAGCAACTGGAATTTTTCACATCTTGAATAATGAAAAATTCGAGTTTTGGTTAGAACTTTTCGCTCATGTGGAAGTTATTTATAATCAAATGCAATCTCGAGAAAATGAGACATTCAAAATAAATGAATATATAGGAAACTTTAAGAATGCCATTCTAAAAATCAGGAATTTGATGTACTGTGAAAATCCTTCAAAAACAATCATGTTTGAAGCAAAGGAAATATGGGACTGTATAAGTTTGTTTGTTTGTTTGTTATTTGGTTTTTAGGAGCATAAGCAACTAAGGCCATATTGCTCCGGGAATATGCGGTGATTATTTCCTGAACTTTCCGCATCCTCCGTATTTGGTGGTGACGGGCTCGAACCACGGTCTAATCAAGAAGCATGTGCTACGCACTGCTGCTCCTTCCCACCTGGCTACGGAGGTGCGCCCTGACTATATAAGTGTTGACATAGGTGAAAGATATTCTTTTACAAAGCAATTAATTGCTGCTAAATTGTTTAACAAGGAGAACTTTGTTATTTTTTGTACGTAAATGCCCATGGAAGAGGTTCATGAGACTATTGAGGCATATCAAACGATTGAAAGAGAAAAAAACTTTTAGGAATTACAAGTTTTTTATAGCGGAAATAATCTACACAATTATTGCAAATTAATTGACTTGCTGAAATTTATCTCAGAACTTACAAAACTCATAAAAGTTCTTCTGACCATTCCGATTACTACTTCAGACTCTGAACGTTGCCAATTGACATAAAAAGAATAGAAACATTTTTAAAGAGCACTATGAATCAGGAAAGGCCAAATCTCAAGCAATGCTTTCAACAGAGAAAAGCTTGGTCAACAGTGCTCCAAACTTGAATGAAAAGTTATTAATCTACTTTCAACAAATAAAAACTGAAGAATGGATTTTGTTTTTTAAATAAAAGTTCAAGTCTGGTAAATGTCTAGTTAATGTTTTGTAGTATTTTTAACTTACTTATTATTATTATTACTGTATACTACATGCCTTATAACCAAGGCAATTTAACGTAACTTTAAGACATAGACCCCCAAACATCAAGAGTCACAAGACGCCACTGTGTATATGTAAAGAAATAAATTGAGCTACAGATCAGTCTATTTTATATTTTATTATGGGGACACCATTAAATTTCTTTTTATTTAGCCTTCATTTTCTAAATTATATTAGGAATTTTGCTTCAACAGTACCCTCCTCTTCATTATTTTTTCTCCCCCTTCTTTTGCTTTCTTTATGTGTTGTTTTATCAGTTAAGAAGCACAGCAGGATCATCTAGAACAGGGGTCCCGAAACTATTGCCCCAAAAAAATTTATTCGACTCGTGGATATTTCAATTAGATTGTAAAAATTAATGTTTATATTAGATCACAATAAAATAAATGAAAAACACATTTTATAGATTACTTTAACATTCATCGGTAGATTAATAGTGTTGATGCCCCTGTATTGTCAGCTTAGTCTCGTTAAATATTAATTCTGTTATTTCCACTCAAAGCTATTCTTTGAAACATCATTAAAATAATCCATTACTCTTGACCCTGGCCATTAAATAGCAATAGGCATTAGAGATACTAATTAGGGATTTCCTAATCCCTTGCCAGCCTGCACACTAACCCTGATGTCCAGAGTATGGGAGCAAAGGTCACCCTAGGCTTCACAACACAAGAATCCAGGATCCTGATACTCATAACCAGCAGCAGCATTGTCTGATGATTGGTATCGGTAAGATCCTGAACAAGACTGCACATGAACTCTGATGTTCAGAATATGCGAGCAAAAGTGACCCCTGGCTTCTCTATACAAGAAGCCTGGATCCAGGATAAAAACATGACACAATCCTCTCGGTTAATGGAGTTAATCCCTCTGCTAAAAGTTAACTGCTGGCAGCCTGTATGCACATAAAGTTTCTGGTAGCATCAGCAAGGAGGCTGTCGGCAGTTATGAATTTAATCTCTTTGTATTATCTTAGATTTCCTGTTGTCTATTGTAACAGCAATTCAAAACTTAATACTTTAGAACTGTAATTTGCAAATTGTAATATTGGTAATTGTAACTGTAACATAGTAAAATATTCAAACTTGGAGCCCTTTCTGTTCTCCCCACAGCATGGTCTGATGATGGGTATCAGTAAGATACCCGAAATGTCACCTTATTAAACTATATTATAATTAATAATATAGTTTTATATTATAATATAAAACTATATTATTAATTATAAGTAGTAGTAGCAGTAATAGTAATGGCATGTGATGCAAGAAACCAAGTGTATGAGTTTATGCAGCATCAGCCAAAAAAAAAAAAAAAAAAAATCACACCATTCACTCCAAATGCCTGTCCAGTTCCTCCTTAAATTTATTTAACCTATCAACTTCCACGATCACAGATGGAAGTTTGTTCCAGCAATTAACCACCTGCTGGCTAAAGGCAAATTTCCGCACATCTATTCTACATCTGTCTTTTTTTAATTTGAATTTATGCCCCCTCAGGTTCGTAATCTGAACAAGTGGAAGAATCCCATCAGGATTTAACGGGCTCAACCCATTCAATCAGATCACCACGCAGGTGCCTAGTCTCCAGCCACTGCAATTTACAGAACCTAAGCCTCTCCTGGTAAGAGGATCCCTTCATTCTCCTCACCAATCTTGTTGCCCTTCTCTGTACACGTTCAAGCAAATCTACATCTTTCCTAAAATGAGGCCTCCAGACCTGTACACAGTACTCAAGGCGTGGCCTGACCATTGCCTTATACAGAGGAACAATCACCTCCTTTTCCCTGCTAGCAAAATTCCTATATATCATTGACAAAACCCCATGACATGCCCTGGCAGCCTGTCTGCACTGTTCAGAAAACTTCATATCTGACTGCACAATTACTGCCAGGTCTTATTCATTTTCTACCACCTTAAGTGTAGTGCCACACAGTTGGTATGTTTCTCTGGGGTTTCTTCTACCCATATGAAGTTTAACCTTGACAATTTGCATTTGTCAAGGTTAAACTTCAGTTGCCACTTCTTAGCCCATTTGCCCAAATTTTCTAGATCCTGTTGCAGTAGCACACTGCCATTACTGTCATTAACAACCCTGCCAACCTTTGTATCATCTGCAAACTTCGACACTAAGCCTGATATACCTTCATCAATGCCACTGATAAATAGACAAAACAACAGAGGACCCAACACCGAACCCTGTGGGACTCCACTAATAACATTAGCCCACGAAGAGCAGCACCCATTAATTACCACCCTGTGTCTTCTCCCACTCAACCATCCTTTTATCCATTGTAGCAACTTACCCTTAATACCATTCTGCTCCAATTTGTACAATAATCTTCCATGCGCAACAGTGTCAAAAGCTTTCCTGAAATCCAAATATATGATATCAAAATTATTTTTTTGCATCCAGTTCCTTTGTAACAACATCATAATATCCTATCAAATTTGTCAGACAAGCCTTTCCCTTAACAAACCCATGCTGTGTCTGAATTATTGCTGCAGTCTTGTCTAGATGATCCTGCAATGCATCTTAAACCAGTGACTCATTATTTTACCCCGAACAGAAGTTAATCTAACTGGTCTGTAATTACTCGTGTCACCTTTTGATCCCCCTTTATGAATTGGGGATACATTTGCACATCTCCAGTCCGTGGGGGACCTCCCCTGAGTCTAAGGATGCACTCATAATTATGGCTAAGGGTTTGCTCAGTTGCTTTGCCGCCTCGTTTTAATATAACTGGATTGATCCCATCCACCCCAGGTGCCTTTCTTATGTTTAACTTCAACAATTTCTCCTCCACTTTCCTCTCAGTTATTACAAAATCATTAAGCACCCTGCTACAATTTGATAACCTTCTGCCATTTTCAAACCTTAATAACTCCTCATGTGTGAATGTAGATGCAAAATACTCATTCAGTTTGTTTGCTATATGATCAGGATCATCAACAGTCGAATCATCGATATCAAGTAGACCAATCAGATTCATCCCCTTCCTTTTAGTTTATATAAGTAAAGATTTCCTTGCTGTTTTTCTTAGCATCCTTTGCCAAAGATTTCTCGTAATCTGTCTTCGCCTACCTAACCTCCTTTGTGACCTGATTACAGACTAGCTTATATCTGCCATAGGTTTCTGAGTCACTTGATAATTTATATGCATCCAATGCATTTTTATTCTCTGTCACAAGTCTCATTAGTTCATTTGATAACCATTTAGGCCTAAACCTTGAACAATATTTCTTAACAGGTATGAAACTTTCAGTAGTTTCCAGGATTAATTCCTTGAATGCTTCCGATTTTAAAAACTGTCTGAGACCACTGTACTCACCTTTACGGAAGCAAAAACCCTTTCCTTTACCCATTATGGTAATAATATCTTTAAGTAAATCGCACATCAGTACATTATGATCACAACCACCTAGTGATTCCTTTATCTGCAAATTCTTAATACACGAATGATCACTGCTGATAACCAGATCAACAGTATTACCCTCTCTGGTTGCCTTTCAAACAAGTTGCTGCAGAAAACAATCATCCAATAAATACACAAAAGTCTTACTAGTGTGTGAGTAACCAACCCACAAGTACCAGTCAATATCTGGGAAGTTAAAATCCCCAATTAGAAGACATTCAGATTTACTAGTCCACTCTATTTCTCTGTACAATTGCTCATTGTACTTATTCGAGTCATTAGGCCTATAACACACTCCTAATCTTAATTTTGCTTTTGCAGTGCTTATGTCACACCAAACTGACTCAACAGTGCACTGTTCATCTATATCAACTGGATGCACTTCTTTTGATTTTATGTTTTTCTTAATTAACAGCATGACACCTCCTGACTTCCTATCTGTCTATCCTTTCTATACACATTGTATTCCCCAAATTCTGCATTTCTAATATCAGTGTGACACCACGTTTCTGATATCCCAATAATATCTGCCTTTGATGTCTTGACCAAAACTTCAAATTCATCAAATTTATTTACTATACTTCTAGCATTGGTATACATGCAACTATTCCTATTCCTAGTTACACTGACACATACCCACGTATTTTTAGCATTAGTAGAGGCATATGATGCAAGAAAGCAAGCTTATTCAGCATCAGCCAAAATAAAAGAAAAAAAAAAAAAAACAACCACTACTCCCATTTCACCCCTCAATTCGTTCGAAATACCTGTCCAGCTGAGCCTTAAATTTGTTTAGGCTATCAACTTCAACAACAAGCGATGGAAGTCTATTCCACAAACCAACTGCCCGCTGGCTAAAGGCGAATTTCCGCACATCTATCCGACATCCGTCCTTCCTCAATTTGAATTTATGCCCTCTCAGGTGATTATTCTGAGCAAGAGGAAGAATTCCATCGGCATTGAGCATGCTCAAGCCATTCAAAGCCTTGTACACCTCTATCAGATCACCTCGGCGATGCCTAGTCTCCAGGCTCTGTAATTTGCAAAACTTAAGCCTTTCTTCGTAAGAGCAACCCTTTGTTCCATTCACTAATCTTGTTGCCCTTCTCTGTACTCGTTCCAGCAGCTCTACATCCTTCTTGAAATGAGGCCTCCAGACCTGTATACAGTACTCAAGGTGTGGCCTGACCAATGCCTTATACAAGGGAATAATCACATCCCTGTCCCTGCTAGAAAAATTCCTGTATATCATTGACAAGACACCATGAGCTACTCTTGCAGCTCGTCTGCACTGCTCAGAGAACTTCATATCTGCCTGCACAATTACCCCCAGGTCCTTTTCATTCTCTACCACTATCAGCGTAGTACCACAGAGTTGATACGTTGATCTGGGGTTACTGTTTCCCATATGTAGTACTTCACATTTGTCAATGTTAAACTTCATTTGCCACCTCTCAGCCCATCTGCTCAACCTTTCCAGATCCTGTTGCAGCAGCATAGTATCAGTAGTGTCCTTAACAACCCTGCCAACCTTTGTATCGTCTGCAAACTTGGACATTAAGCCTGATACACCATCATCAATATCATTTATAAATACAGAAAACAACAATGGACCCAACACTGAACCCTGAGGAACTCCACTAATAACATTAGTCCACATTGAGCAGTGTCCATTGATTACCACTCTCTGTCTTCTGCCACTCAACCATCCCTTTATCCATAGCAGCAATTTGCCTCGAATGCCACACTTCTCCAATTTGTGCAGCAGTCTTCCATGCGCAACAGTATCAAAAGCCTTTCTAAGATCCAAATATATAATATCAAAGTTATTCCCTGCATCCAGTTCTTTTGTGACTACATCATAGTATCCAATCAAATTGGTCAGACAAGACCTGCCCTTAACAAACCCATGCTGTGTCTGAGCTATAACTGAATACTTGTCCAGATGATCCTGCAGTGCTTCTTTAACCAGTGCCTCCATTAATTTTCCTGGAACCGAAGTTAAACTAACAGGTCTATAATTACTTGTGTCAGCCTTTGATCCTCCTTTGTGAATTGGGGTTACATTTGCACATCTCCAGTCCATGGGTACCTCCCCTGAGTCCAAAGAAGCTCTCATAATTATGGCTAGGGGTTTGCTTACTTCCTTTGCTGCCTCCTTTAATATAACTGGATAGATCCCATCCACCCCGGGTGCCTTTTTTATGTTTATCCTCAACAATTTCTCCTCCACTTTCCTCTCAGTTATTAGAAAATCATCTAGCTCACTGCCAATGTTTACTTCACCTACGACATTCCCCTTCCTGAATAACTCCTCATGTGTGAATGTAGATGCAAAATACTCGTTTAGATTGTTAGCCACCTGAGCTGGATCCTCAAATGTTGAACCATCAACATCCAGTGGACCAATCTGATTCATCCCTTTCCTTCTTGAGTTTAAATAGGTAAAGAACTCTTTTCTGTTTTTCTTTGCATCCTTTGCCAAGGATTTCTCATAATCTGCCTTTGCCTGCCTAATCTCCTTTGTGACTTGGTTACAGACCAACTTATATCTATCATAGGCTTCCACGTCACCCATTAATTTGTATGTATCCCATGCATTTTTCTTCTCTGCCATATGTCTCATTAGCTCATCTGACAACCATTTAGGCCTGAACCTTGAACAATATTTCTTGGTTGGTATGTAAAGCCTGGTAGCTTCCAAGATTAGTTCCTTGAATGCTTCCCATTTTGAATTTGCTGTTGGTAACATCATCAGTTGGTCCCACTGTATAGAATTTAAATACTGTCTCAGACCAGCATAGTCTCCTTTACGAAAGCAAAAACCCTTCCCTTTACCTCTGATGGTAGTTACCTCCTTGAGTAAATCCCACTTCAGCACACTGTGATCACTGCCACCCAGTGGTTCATTTATCTGCAGATTCCTAATGCATGAAGAATCACTACTGATAATCAGATCAAGAGTATTACTCCCTCTAGTTGCCTCCCGAACATGCTGGTGTAGAAAACAATCATCCAATAAATCCACAAAAGCCTTGCTAGTGTGTGAGTGACCAACCCACAAATTCCAGTCAATATCTGGGAAATTAAAATCCCCCATTATAAGACTCTCTGATTTACTGGCCCACTCTATTTCCCTGTACAGTATCTTATTATACTCATCAGAGTCATTAGGCCTATAGCACACTCCTACTCTCAATTTTGATTTACCTATGCTTATGTCACACCAAACTGACTCAACACTGCACTGTCCAGCGATGTCAACTGGCTTCACTTCCTTGGATTTTATGTGTTTTTTAACTAATAGCATAACCCCTCCTCCCTTCCTATCCTGTCTATTTTTTCTGTAGACATTGTACTCCCCAAATTCCAGTTCTGCATTCCTTATATCTGTGTGACACCACGTCTCTGATATCCCAACAATATCTGCCTTTGATGTTTTGAGTAATACCTCAAATTCATCAAATTTATTTACTAAACTCCTAGCATTAGTGTACACGCAAGTATACATGCACCTGTTTCTATTCTTAGCTACCCTACCACAACCCATGTGTTTACTTGTACCGCAATGACTTCCAGCAGTCTCTGAAATATCCTGCATCTTGTTTTTCAGGCTTCTGCTCATTCCAATAGAAGCAGTGCAAGAATCTCTTTCACCTCTGCCCGTGGCTACTGTTAATCCATTAGTCTTTGTCTCCCCCCAAGCTAGCAGTTTTCCGACCCACCTAACACTGCCTCGATAGCATCAGCAAATATTCTTGCACCCTTTCTATTTAAGTGTATCCCATCCCTGTAGAAGCAATCTCTCCTGTTAACAAGTACAGTCCAGGCTGAAAAAAATTCTACCCCTTCAGCCTTGCACAATCTTTCCAGGGCCGAATTGATCGACAAGGCTCTCATCATATACTCCCTCCTATCGTGTCTGGGCAGAATTGCAGACACTTTCAAATTCAACCCTACTTCACGGCTTTTTTTCAACAGTGACCTGTACTTGTTAAGTAATTCCGCTGGTCTCCTACTCTTAATATCATTAGTGCCAACGTGTACAACTATATCACCTTTTGTGCCCTTAAAAGATGATATCTGCTCTACAACGTCATCAACCTTTGCCCCTGGCAGACATACCCTGGTCCTGTTCCACCTATCCTTTTTACAAAGCATGTTCCCCGTTTCCCTGACAATTGAGTCACCAACAACTACTAGTTCCTGTTGGACCAGCGCATTCTGCCTTGGGGGCTGCCTCTGTGTTGCAAGATGACCAAGTCCAAGCTCTGGTGTTGATGTGGGCAGCTGAGAGCTTGATGGGCCCCTCAATTTATTTCCTTCGAGGGCATCCACCCTGTCCTTCAAGGTCTCATATAGGGCCATAACAACGCCGAGTTGTCGCCTAATTTCCTTGCACTCCTTGCATCGTGCACACACAAAGACATCCCCCATGGCAGTATCATGTCCCGTACCCGATTGCTCCGCAAACATCAAGCAAACAGTGCATCTTAAAAGGCCGTGATTCAGGGGGCAACCGCCCCCCTCAGTTCTCCCCTGAGTCACAGCACTCCCATTAGCTTGAGCCTTTTGCTTTGCTGCTCTGGTCAGAGTCATGATTTCGATTTAAATGTCAATAAAATTACAATTTCAGAACAAAATTAAAACCTTAAACTTGTATCTTAACACAGTTATAACGCTATATTTATTTTTCGGTATCGAGTGTTATCTACGAGTTCCCTTTATATAACTTCCGTATCAAGTATGTATTAATTATTTGCTACGTTTGTACTCTAAGTCGTTATATATATATAGTTAAAAGTACAATTTAATTGACAATGAAGTTTAATACTATCGCGTTCAAAGCTAATGCTATCGAAATCCGGATATGCTGTATCGCGCTTCAGTAACGAGTGTTATCTACGAAATCCCTTTATATAACTTCTGTATCAAGTTATGTATTAATTATTTATTTTTACTAATTATTTATGTTCCGTAACCTAAGTGGTTATATGTATAGTTAAAATTACAATTTAATTGCCAATGAAGTTCGACAAGATTAATAGATTTTACTGATTAATTTTCACGTAGCAATGGCGGCCGTTTATGAACGGTAAACACGTGGATTTGATACCCTTTCCGATACTAAGTAATACCTACAAAATCTCTATCTAAGTTATTTTAACTTTAAGTACCGTAAATAGGAATATAAAGCTACTCTAGAAATAAGTTAATATGTCAATTTAAACTAATAAAGCAGAAAATAAATCAGAAAAAACTTCTCTATTCCAAGAGCGGCAGAAAGGCACGTCCGCACAGGAAATCATGCAATGGAAGAATTGCATGATTTCACGATGACTGCCATCAGTCCCAGAAACCCCCAGCACCCATCGCTCCAGATCACTACTTATTGTAGTATAAGTTGTGCAAATTCACCTTCACCTCCGCCTGCGGCTACTTATAACCTTTTAGTCTGTAAATCCCCCCAAGCTAGCAGTTTTCCGACCCACATAACACTGCCTCGATAGCATCAGAAAATATTCTTGCACCCTTTCTATTTAACTGTATCCCATCCCTGTAGAAGCAGTCTCTCCTGTTAACAAGCAGACCACGCTGAAAAAAAATTCTATCCCTTGAGCCTTGCACATTCCCTCCAGGACCAAATTGATTGACAAGGCTCTCATCATGTACTCCCTCTTATCGTGTCTGGGCAGAATTGCAGACACTTTCAAATTTAACGCTGACTCACTACTTTTTTGCAACATTGACTTGTACTTGTTAAGTAAATCTGCAGATCTCCTACTCTTAATGTCATTGGTGCCAATGAGTACAACAATATCACCTTTTGTGCCCTTAAAAGATGAAATATGCTTCACAACATTATCAACTTTTGCCCCTGGCAGACATACCCTGGTCCATCTATCCTTTTTACACAATATATTCCCCGTCTCCCTGACAACAGAGTCACCAACAATAACTAGTTCCTTTGGGACAAGCGCATTCTGCTTTGGAGATTGCTGCTGTGTTGCCTGATGCCCAGGAGTGAGCTCTGGTGTTGAATTGGGCAGCTGAGAGCTTGACGGGACCCTCATGTTAATTTCTTCGAGGGCATCTACCCTACACCTCAAGCTCTCATAGATGCCCAGTAGAACGCTGAGTTGATGCCTAATTTACCTACAAGAATACCGGATAATCCTAATCATACAGCCAATACGCTTGATCTTTTTCTCACAAACAACCCTTCTAAGTACACGGTCAAAGTGAGAGGTCCTTTAGGCACTTCAGATCACAACTTGGTGATTGTCTCTTCTCCAATGGAACCTTTATCTCGTGGCTATTCCCAACCTCGTGTTGTTTGGCATTACAAGAATGCAAAATGGGATGACCTACAAGACTTCTTTTCTTCTTTTCCTTGGTCAGATTGCTGTTTCAAAAGTTCTGAAGTCAACGTTTGCTCAGATCATGTCAGTGAAATTATTCTTGCAGGCATGGAATCCTTTATCCCACACTCCACTTTAAAATCTCGTCCTTTTTTAAACTTTGGTTTTCCAATATATGTGCTAAGGCTGTTCAAGAGAAGAATGTTGCATATCGTAATTGGCTTGTTTCTAATTCTTCAGTTTCATTTTCTGCCTACACCAAAGCTCGCAACAATTGTAAAGCAGTTATTAACCAGTCCAAACTAGAGTTTGAACAGGCTAAGAGTAGAAAACTTGCTTCTTGCCCTAATGGTAGCCAAGCATTCTGGTCTCTTGCCAAAGCTATTGGCGGCATCTTTTACCCATCTCTGCTCCCACCTCTGTCCAAACCAGATGGTTCTGTTGTCACTTCAGCCAAGGATAAAGCTGACCTGCTAGCCTCCCATTTTTCTTTCAATTCATGCATTAACGATCTTGGTAAAACCTCCCACTATTCCCAACACGCTCCATTCAATGCCTTCTGTGGTCTTCCGTCAAAAGGATTTTGACGAATCTCGATGCTAAGAAAGCTACCGGTCCTGATGGTATTTCTCCACCTGTTCTCAAAACCTGTGCTCCTGAACTTACTCCTATTCTTTGCCGCCTTTTTTCACTTTCTTATTCCAAAGGTGTTTTTCCTTCTGCTTGGAAATTTGCTCATATCCAGCCAGTTCCTAAAAAGGGTGACAAATCCCTCCCATCCAATTATCGTCCCATTGCAATTACTTCTACTCTTTCTAAAGTAATGGAGAAATCAATTAACCGCCAAATTTTAAACTACCTAGAAACATTCCGTCTGATCAACAATCGCCAGTATGGATTCCGTCAGTGTCGATCCAGTGGTGATATTCTGGCTTATGTTACCCATTTATGGACTAATTCAATGGATAGGTTCGGTGAAACACAAGTAGTTGCTCTTGACATCTCAAAGGCTTTCGATCGTGTTTGGCATAAAGGTCTTCTAAACAAGCTTCCATCTTATGGTTTTCCAACTGTTTTTAGTAATTGGTTATCCAGTTTTCTCTCTGATCGCTCACTGAGGGTAATGGTAGATGGCTCTCTGTCTTCTAACTTCTCCACTAATGCCGGTGTTCCCCAAGGTTCAGTTCTTTCCCCCTTGTATATTAATGACCTTCTTCCATTGACTGGAAATCCTATCCATAGTTTTGCTGATGATAGCACATTGCATTCCACTTTCCATTTTGAGAAACCTTATCCTGCTCCTGCTCAATCAGCTTCAACTTCTTGAAAATCTGCTACCAATTCTTAAAACGCCAATCTTCAGGTAATTCTCCAGCGGGGCAAAGACAACTTAGTTGATTTCAACCCTTCTAAAACTCAGTCTTGTCTTTTATCTCACAAAAAGTATTCTTCTGCTCCTATGCTTATCTTTAGTGACACTCCGATTTCTAGGCAAAATGATATATCTCTTTTGGGGATTACCCTGACTTCAAATCTCTCTTGGCACAAGCACATTACAAATATTGCTTCTTCTGCATCTAAAAAACTTGGTTTTCTCTTTTGCTCTTGGCGTTACTTTTTTTCCAAACAGCTGCTCACGCTGTATAAATCGCAAATCCACCCTGCCATGGAATATTGTTCCCACATCTGGGGTGGTGCTCCCAAAACCTCTCTCAGGCTTCTTAATTCCATTCAGAAGAGGGCAGTTAGGTTAATTAATGACTCATCTCTAACAGAGTCTCTGCACTCGCTGTCTCATAGACATACTGTTTCTGCTGCATGCCTCTTCTACAGATACTTCCATGGGCACTGTTCTTCTGACTTAGCTTCTATAATTCCTGCTCTCTCTTTCAAAATAGTCTGAACACATGCCGCCACCAGCCAACATCCATTTACTGTCCAACTTCAAACTCACAGAACCAACTTTTCATCTTCCTCGTTTATTCATTCAACTGCCGTTTTCTGGAACAACATTCCTTCATACGTATTTCCTGAAAATTACAGTTGACAGAAGTTCGATCCAATGTCAACAAATATCTTCTTTCATCTTCTCAACCTCCAACCCAAGAACGGTACTAAGTACTATAGGTTCTAACACCTCTTGTGTTTGAGGTTTACATAAAAAAAAAAAAAAAAAAAAATTTCCAGAGACACTCTGCACCTGGCACACACAAAGACATCCCTCCTTGGCAAGATCATGTTCTGTTCCAGAGAGTTCGGCAAACATTTCACAAGTTGCACATTTTTTTAGGCTGTGATGCGTTGGAGAATAGTCCCCCCCCCCCAGTTCTCTCCCGAGTCACAGCACTCCTGCCACTTTGTGCCCATTGCTTTGCTGCTCTAGTCTGGGGCATGATATTTTAAATTAATAAAATCAATACTACACTATCTAATAGAATCCTAAATGCAGTGATGCGTATTACGCTATATAATTATACGTTAGAGCTACCTAGTTACCACAATTAAAAATTTGAATTCCCTACTACTCTATACAAAAACAATGGCTGCAAGATTTGAACGAAATAACAGTTTTACGTATATTAAGTAGTAATCTACAAAAATTCTTTATCTACATTAAAAATAAAAATAACCAGTGTAACTATAACTATAATACTACGTATAAAGTACAATATAAAATAACAATTAGGTAAATAAAAAGGCAAACACTTATCGCTTTTTCGGAGCTTGTAATTCACAGCTGTAATTTTTAAAGAGAGTCAGCGCCCTCAATAATAATGTTGTTTATGGTTTTTTTTTGTAATAACCAAATGTTCAACTATCACACAGGCAAAAATAAATGAAAATTATCTGTATGCAGGTGAAGAAATAATAATAATAATAATATTAATAAAAATAACAATAATAACGAAAAAAAATTCATGATAATTATTTAATGCTACCCGAAGGCCCAAATTTTGTATGGAATTTGATTTTACATGTACAATGTAAAATCAAACACTGAAGAAATAAAATATATACATATTTTATTTCTTCAGTGTTGAAAAAAAAAAAAAACTGCTTATTAACAAAAAACAAGTTGGCCTTAACATATGATCTATTTCTTTTCGAATTATAAATATGAAAAATTTGCTTTGTAATCAAAAAGTGTATAATGCACAAATCAAGCATGAAAACACTGTTTAAGTAGTTTCTTTCTCTCTCTCTCTCTCTCTCCCTCTAATTTTTTTTTTTTTTTTTTTGAAGGGTCCTGAATTGTGCATACAATACTATATTTTTATATCTGGACAGTAAAGTATTTTTAAATATTCTCCTCACTTGTTTACTTACAAAGCATTTCGGTAATATTTAAATATACCAAAATTGTGTTCATGAAAATAAAATAAAGAAATTTTCTATTATTCGACTATACAAATGCATGCACACATTTTGTTCTCGCATCTCTATCTTCTCTGTTCCTTTTCATATACACATATAACTGTGTTTGATATTTTTAATGGATACCTTATACATTATTGCTTTCAACATTCATTCATTCACCTAAAGAGAACCACAGTATTAAGTATCCATATATCTTTGTTGCAAATCTATTACCAAAGATTCAGTTTTGAACAATCGGTGCTTATTAATGCCGTTAAACTGCACATATAATCTTGACCTGTACAATGTTGTAGTTAAAGTAACTTAAACTGTTACAAAGTACCCAGTAACAAACCTTCAACCCATTAAGAATTTCTACAGAAACTACAGACTCTGTTTCACCATATTCTGTCTAATAATTGAACAATATAAAATTCTACAAATTTAGCAATACCAAGTCTTTTACATATTCAGAACTGGAATTACAAAACATTAAACAAATATCTGTTTTGAGTACAGATATTAGATGCCTCTGAAATGTTTTGTACATTTACAAAATAGCAGTTCAGCCCTACCCTGAACTTTTTTCAGGTAAACAGCCTAATAAACTATATTATTAACTTCACATGATATAAGCGTGATATGAATTAATATAATAACCTTTATGTTAAAATTTTTCAGAAAATTTTAAGCCACGTCAGTGCTTGCTTACTTCAATATTCATGAGTATTTATTTTTTATTCCAGTGACCCCATAAAAATGATGTCGAGGTTGATGTCGAAAAAAAAGAAGTTGATGCTGAGTGTCACATTTTTAATGAGCGGTGGCCAATTAATTACTTTTTTGCACTGCTCAATGATACTTGCATGTTTTATTTGCAATGAAGCCTTGTCGATGTTCAAGGAATATAATGTGAAAATGCCACTACACCGCAAAACTTGCCTCAAATTACGATAAATTTCAAGGAGCTTTGCGGCAAAAATACTCCAAGAATTAACCCAAACTTTTCAAAGTCATCAACAGAAGATTAGAACTTTTACTCAACAAAATTCATCTGCAGTTAGAGCTAGTTTTCAAGCCTCCCAAATCATTGCCAAAGAAGGAAAGGCTCTTATGGATGGAGAATTTGAAAAACAAATTTGTTTGGCAATTGCAGAAGTATGTCCTGAGAAAGTAAAGAATTTTGCATCTGTAAGTTTATCTTCATCAACTGTAACGAGAATTGAAGATTTAGGAACCTATGTTCAAAATCAACTCGTACAAAAAGTTTGTGAATTCACACATTTTTCAATAGCAATTGATGAGAGTATACAAGCCATACAGTTCAATAACTAATTTATATCCAAGGTGCAAATCAAAATTTTGCAGTAACTGAAGAGCTAGTTGCTGTTTGTTGTTTGTTTATTTGGTTTTTAGGAGCATTAGCAACTAAGGCCATATTGCACAGGGATATGTGGCGGTCATTCTCTGACCTTTCCACATCCTCCGTATTTGGTGAAGAGCTAGTTGCATTAAAAAGCTTGAAAGATACAATAACCAGTGAAAATATATTTTTGAGTGTGTCAGAAGAAATTGAGGCCTCAAAATGAATTGGGATTTGCTATCAGTGGTTACAACGGATGGTGCTAAAAATATAGTGGTGCTAAAATTAGTTTCATGGGTCAGCTTCATAAATATCATGAGAGTAAAAATATTAAAAAACCAAAGCAATTTCATTATATAATTCACCGGCAGTCTTTGTGCTGAAAAATTTTGGACATAGATTCAGTCATGTTAACTGCAATATCAACAGTAAATTTTGTTTGCAAGATTGGTCTGAATCATTGGAAATTCAAAAATTTTCTTGAAACTATCGAGGCTGAATATGATGATTTGTTGTACCACACTGAAGTACATATTTCATTATGTAAAATCAAAACAATCTCGTCTTACTGACCCACATTTACATTGACTTTTTAAGATTTGGAACTAGTACTTTAAAACCGGATATTACAAAACGTGTTCGCACTCTACAACCACATTCATCACATTAATTATAATTTTTTTGTTCTGTGGTGAATGTAAAGAAAGCCAACACGAGAACCACAGGAAACTTCGGGAAACTTTTAGCAATCAAACACGTTTCCTGGTACCGTAGCTTCTCCCTGCATTCTCGGTAAACAGATGGTGCGTGTTATCGGTAATGGCAATAACACGCACCATCCGTATAAGTTGTTTTCGTATCAGGTTAAAACAGCAGGAAGTGGGGATAAACACCCTACGACAGAAGCAGTCTGGAGAATGTATCCAAAATTAAATTTCAGCCCACCACGAACTCCGATAATCTGCTTTTCATAATAAGAAAAAACTAACCAATACATCGTTATCGACTACTACTGCCACTACTGATAACACACATAATCTCTTTACCGAGAATGCAGGGAGAAGCTGCAGTACCAGGAAACTGCTTTTGAGCAGTAAAAGTTTCCCGTGGTTCTCGTGTTGGCTTTCTTTACCTTAGCCTGTTGTATTACTAACTGTATTTTTGTGATTAGTACAGAAAATAAGTAATAATCAATTTTGTTGTATTACTAACTGTATTTTTGTGATTAACAATGACCTCTTGTCCTTGAGGTTGTCGCAGACATTCTCTCAGATATGCCAACAAGCTGTGCTTCCTATCTGGGAACCTAAAATGCTGATGGAACTGATATTCGGGTGATGATCAAATCAAATGGACCAATTTTGACAAATTTCGGATGGCCTGTAACGGCCAAATCCTCTGCTTACACCTTTACGATGGTGGGACTGTTAGTAATCAGGGTTTAACACCCATGTGCAACCATGTGGGTGGCCACCCAGTTGTGAACCAAAGTAAGCAGGGGTTGAGGTGTGGCGCTCACCCCACACCTCAACCGCCCCCCCCCTCTCTTTTACCAAGGAATACTACATGGATAACTCTCATTAACAGTGCAATAACACCACTATGCATACTGGAGGCTTGAAGTGGTGGAACCATTGTTTAGTCTCCAGAGCTAAATTCCGGTCAACCCTTCCCCATCTCGTCCACCATGCAATATGATTGATGTCTTTTGAGGTTATAATGAACACCATAGTGAGATCCAAACTTCCTTATATTTCGAGGATACAGCTCTAAAACAGTGTTCGCAGGCCAGCCGCTAATTAGTACTTTGGACTGAACCTATTGGTAACTCTCTAGGAGGCTTCCGAAACAGCTAGTATATAATCTTGCTACCTCTACTGTGCCAGATAGTGACGGGGGGGGGGGAGTCGAAGTAATCTGTATGTGCAAGGCATTATCAAGGCCAAGTCAGGTCAAGCATCTAGGCATATTCTTACCATGGGTAGGCCATATCCAAAAATTTCATTACTTCATACAGCAACTTACCCCAACTTTTTCTTACTATTGAATACACCATGAATTGTCAAACTAATAGAGCAAACTTATCTGCGAAAAGATCTGAACCTCCCAAGGACTTCCTAATTCATTTCACTAATATACGTGGTCTCAGTTTTAATCTCAATGATGTCCATTTCCACTTACAGCCTGCCAGACCCCATGTACTTTTTCTGACAAAATCTCAATTATCGGTTGATATAACTACTGCTCATCTCAGTTGCCCAAATTATTTGCTGTATGATTCCTTTCGCCTAAAAGGTGGTACCTGTGCATATGTTCGTTCTGATATTCCCTGTCAGAGACTTGGTAATTTGGAATCTCCTCTCTTCGATCTTCTCTGGCTTAAAATCTCTCTACCTCATGTCAAATTCATCTGTTGTCTCTAATGTTCTCCCAGCTCCACTAATCACTTGGAGCTCTTTGACTTCCTCTCTTTGCAACTTGACTTTCTCCAGTCCAACTTTCCTAACAGTGAAGTAATTTTCCTTGGTGATTTTAATGTTCACAACTCCAGCTGGCTTCTGTTTTCTAGTCACACATACCCAGCTGGCCGAGATGCTGAGGTTTTTGCAATTACTAATGACCTCATACAGATTGTTCATTTGCCTAAAATAATACCAGACAATCCTAACCATACAGCCAACACGCTTGATCTTTTTCTCACAAACAACCCTTCTAAGTACACAGTCAAAAAAATCAAGTCCTATAGGCAGATAACTTGGTGATGGTCTCTTCTTCAATGGAGCCATTATCTCATGGCTATTCCCAACCTAGTACTGTTTGGCATTACAAGAATGCAAAATGGGATAACCTGCGAGATTTCTTTTCTTTTCCTTGGATGGATTACTATTTCAAAACTTCTGATATCAACATTTGCTCAGATCGGGTCAGTGAAATTATTCTTGTAGGAATGGAATCCTTTATTCCACACTCCACTTTAAAATCTCGTCCTTTATCTAAACCTTGGTTTTCCAATAAAAGTACTAATGCTGTTCAAGGGAAGAATATTGCATATTGTAATTGGCCTGTTTCCAATTCTTCAGTTTCATTTTCTGCCTACAGCAAAGCTCGCAACAATTGTAAAGCAGTTATTAATCAGTCCAAACTAGACTTTGAACAAGCTAAGAGCAGAAAGAAAACTTGCTTCTTGCCCTAATGGTAGCTGAGCTTTCTGTTCTCTTGCCAAAGCTATTGGCTGCAACTTTTGCCCATCTCTGCTCCAACCTCTGTCAAAATCAGATGGTTCTACTGTCACTTTAGCCAAGGATAAAGCTCACCCGCTAGCATCCCATTTTTCTTCCAACTCATGCATTAATGATCATGGTAAAACACCTCCCACCATTCCCAACAGGCTCCATTCAATGCCTCATGTGGTCTGCCGTCAAAAGGATTTTGATGAATCTTGATGCTAAGAAAGCTCCAGGTCCTAGTGTTATTTCTCCACTTGTTCTCAAAACCTGCATCAACTCAGCGTTCTACTGGGCGTCTATGAGAGCTTGAGGTGTAGGGTAGATGCCCTCGAAGAAATTAATATGAGGGGGCCCGTCAAGCTCTCAGCTGCCCAACTCAACACCAGAGCTCACTCCTGGGCATCATACAACCCAGCCGCAATCTCCAAGGCAGAATGCATTGGTCCCAAAGGAGCAGCGCATTCTACTGGTCCTTTAGTTATTGTTGGCGACTCTATTGTCAGGGAGACAGGGAATATATTGTGTAAAAAGGATAGATGGAACAGGACCAGGGTGTGTCTGCCAGGGGCAAAAGTAGATGACGTTGTGGGTTGGCACCAATGACATTAAGAGTAGGAGATCTGCAGATTTACTTAACAAGCACAGGTCAATATTGCAAAAAAGTCGTGAGTCAGGGTTAAATTTGAAAGTGTCTGCAATTCTGCCCAGACACGATAGGAGGGAATGCATGATGAGAGCCTTGTCAATCAATTCAGCCCTGGAAAGATTGTGCAAGGCTAAAGGGGTAGAATTTTTTTCAGCGTGGTCTGTGCTTGTTAACAGGAGAGACTGCTTCTACAGGGATGGGATACACTTAAATAGAAAGGGTGCAAGAATATTTGCTGATGCTATCAGGGCAGTGTTTAGGTGGGTCGGAAAACTGCTAGCTTGGGGGGTTTCACAGACTAAAAGGTTAAAAGTAGCTGTAGATAGAGGTGAAAGTGATTCTTGCACAACTTCTATTAGAAGTTATAGCGACCTGGAGCAAGGGGAGCTGGGAGTTTCAGGGACTGATGGCAGTCATCGTGAAACAGGTGGGTATATGGGATGTGTTAGGGTAACTAAGAATAACAATAGGTGCATGTATACTTGCATGTATACCAATGTTAGAAGTATAGGAAATAAATTTGATGAATTTGAAGTGCTGGTCAAGACATCAAAGGCAGATATTGTTGGGATAGCAGAGATGTGGCATCACACAGATAAAAGGAATGCAGAACTGGAATTTGGGGAGTACGATGTGTACAGAAAGGATAGACAGGATTGGAAGGGAGGAGGTGTTATGCTGTTAATTAAGAAAAACAAAATCAAAAGAAGTGCATTCAGTTGATATAGATGAACAGTGCACTGCTGAGTCAGTTTGGTGTGACATAAGCACACTCCTACTCTTATTTTTGCTTTCACAGCAAAAATAAGAGTAGGAGTGTGTTACAGGCCTAATTACTCGAATGAGTACAATGAACAATTGTACAGAGAAACAGAGTGGGCCAGTAAATCAGAATGTCTTATAATGGGGGATTGTAACTTCCCAGACATTGACTGAAACTTGTGGATTGGTCACTCACACACTAGTAAGATTTTCTGGATTTATTTGATGATTGTTTTCTACAGCAGCAGGTTCATTCGTGTATGTTCATTCAGCAGTGATCATTCGTGTATTAAGAATTTGCAGATAAAGGAACCACTAGGTGGCAGTGATCACAGTGTACGGATGTGGGATTTACTTAAAGATATAATTACCATCAGGGGTAAAGGGAAATGTTTTTGCTTCTGTAAAGGTGAGTACAGTGGTCTCAGACAGTTTTTAAATTCTGTACAGTGGAATCAACTGATGGTGTTACCAACAGTAAATTCAAAGTGAGAAGCATTCAAGGAATTAATCATGGATGCTACTAAAAGTTTCAAACCTATTAAGAAATATTGTTCAAGGTTTAGGCCTAAATGATTATCAAATGAACTAATGAGACTCGAGACAGAGAAGAAAAATGCATGGGATGCATATAAATTATCAAGCGACTCAGAAGCATTATATTTATATAAACTCTATATAAGTAAATCTGACTGGTCCACTTGATATCGATGATTTGACGGTTGATGATCCTGCTCAGATAGCGAACAACCTGAATGAGTATTTTGCACCTACATTCACTAATGAGGAGTTATTCAGGGAAAGGAATGCCAGAGGTGAATAAAACTCTAGCAGTGGGCTAGATGATTTCGTAATAAATGAGAGCAAAGTGGAGGAGAAATTGTTGAAATTAAACATAAGAAAGGCACCTGGGGTGGATGGGATCTATCCAGTTATATTAAAGGAGGCGGCAAAGCAACTAAGCAAACCCTTAGCCATAATTATGAGAGCATCCTTGGACTCATGGGAGGTCCCCACGGACTGGAGATGTGCAAATGTATCCCCAATTCACAAAGGGGGATCAAAGGGTGACACGAGTAATTACAGACCAGTTAGTTTAACTTCTGTTCCGGGTAAAATAATGGTTAAAGTGCATTGCAGGATCATCTAGACAAGACTGCAGCAATAATTCAAACACAGCATGGATTTGTTAAAAGGGTAAGACTTGTCTGACAAATTTGATAGGATATTATGATGTGGTTACAGAGGAACTGAATGCAAAAAATAATTTTGATATCAAAAAATAATTTTGAATTTGACATGGAAGAATATTGTACAAATTGGAGCAGAATGGTATTAAGGGTAAGTTGCTACAATGGGTAAAAGGATGGTTGAGTGGGAGAAGACACAGGGTGGTAATTAATGGGTGCTGCTCTTCGTGGAATAATGTTATTAGTGGAGTCCCACAGGGTTCGGTGTTGGGTCCTCTGTTGTTTTGTATATTTATCAATGATATTGATGATAATATATCAGGCTTAATGTCCAAGTTTGCAGACGATACAAAGGGCGGGAGGGTTGTTAATGACAGTATGCTGCTGCAACAGGATCTAGAAAAGTTGAGGAGACGGGCTGAGAGGTGGCAGCTGAAGTTTAACATTGACAAAAGTAAAGTACTGCATATGGGAAGCAGTAACCCCAGAGAAACTTACCAATTGTGTGGTATTACACTTAAGGTGGTAGAAAATTAAAGACCTGGGAGTAATTGTGTAGTCAGATGTGAAGTTTTCTGAGCAATGCAGACAGGCTGCCAAGGCAGACAGGTCATGGGGTTTTGTCAATGATATATAAGGATTTTGCTAGCAGGGAAAAGGAGGTGATTGTCCCTCTGTATAAGGGAATGGTCAGGCCACGCCTTGAGTACTGTGTACAGGTCTGTAGGCCTCATTTTAGGAAGGATGTAGATTTGCTTGAACGTGTACAGAGAAGGACAACAAGATTGGTGAGGGGAATGAAGGGATCCTCTTACCAAGAGAGGCTTAAGTTCTGCAAATTGCAGTGGCTGGAGACTAGGCACCTGCGCGGTGATCTGATTGAGGTGTATAAGGCCTTGAATGGATTGAGCACATTGAATTCTGATGGGATCCTTCCACTTGTTCAGATTACGAACTTAAGTGGGCATAAATTCAAATTAAGAAAAGACAGATGTAGAATAGATATACAGAATTTTGCCTTTAGCCAGCGGGTGGTTAATTGCTGGAATAAACTTCGTTGTGGAAGACGATAGGTTAAATAAATTTAAGGAGGAACTGGACAGGCATTTGGAGGGAATGGTATTTTTTTTTTTTTTTTTTTTGGCTGATGCTGCATAAGCTCATACACTTGCTTTCTTGCATCACATACCACTACTACTACCTTTTTTCACTTTCTTATTCCAAAGGTGTTTTTCCTTCTGTTTGGAAATTTGCTCATACCAGCCAGTCCCTAAAAAGGGTGACAAATCCCTCCTATTCAATTATCATCCCTTTGCAATTACTTCTACTCTTTCTAAAGTAATGGAGAAATCAATTAACCGCCAACTCTAATACTATCCAGAAACTTTCCATCTGATCAAATATTGCTAGTATGGAATCTGTCAGTGTCGATCCACTGGCGATATTCTGGCTTATGTTATCCATTTATAGACAAATTCAATGGAAACGTTCGGTGAACACAAGCAGTTGCTCTTGATATCTCAAAGGCTTTCGATCATGTTTGGCATAACGGTCTTCTAAACAAGCTTCCATCTTATGCTTTGCCAACTGTTTTTTGTAATTGGTTATCCAGTTTTCTCTGATCGCTCACTGAGGGCGATGGTAGATGGCTCTCTGTCTTCTAACTTCTACAATAATGCTGGTGTCCCCCAAGGTTCAGTTCTTCCCCCACTTTTTCTCTTGTATATTAATGACCTTCTTCCACTGACCCAGAAATCCTATCCATAGTTTTTTGATGATAGCATATTGTATTCCACTTTCCAGTGTTGGAAACCTCTCCCAGCTCATTCAGCTTCAAC
This sequence comes from Mastigoproctus giganteus, assembly GCF_048544385.1. NCBI lineage: Eukaryota > Metazoa > Arthropoda > Arachnida > Uropygi > Thelyphonidae > Mastigoproctus > Mastigoproctus giganteus. Next base: position 157,189,949 of record NC_143586.1, on the reverse strand, counting down.
TTCTCGAATATCCACTACCAATTGCTTAAACGCCGTGATCTCCAGGTAATTCTCCAGTGGGGCAAAGACTACTCAGTTGATTAAAATCCTTCTAAAACTCAGTTCTGTCTTATATCTTGCAAAAAAGATTCTTCTACTATGCTTATCCTTGGTGACACTGCGATTTCTAGGCAAGATGATATCTCTTTTGGGGATTACCCTGACTTCTAATCTATCTTGGCACAAGCACATTACAAATATTGCTTCCTCTGCATCTAAAAAACTTGGTTTTCTCTTTCGCTCTCGTCATTACGTTTCTTCCAAACAGTTGTTCACTCTGTAGAAATCGCAAATCTGCCCTACCATGGAATATTGTTCCCACATCTGGGGTGGTTCCCCCAAAACCTCTCTCAGGCTTCTAGATTCCATTCAGAAGAGAGCAGTTAGGTTAATTAATGACTCATCTCTAAAAGTCTCTCCACTCTCTGTCTCATAAACGTACTGTTTCTGCTGCATGCCTCTTCTACAGATACTTCCACGGGCACTGTTCTTCTGAATTGGCTTCTATAATTCCCACTCTATCTTTCTAAACAGTATGAACACGTGCAGCCACCAGCCAACATCCATTTACTGTCCAACTCCAAACTCACAGAAGCAACTTTTCATCTTCCTCGTTTATTCATTCAACTGCCGTTTTCTGAAACAACCTTCCTTCATACATATTTACTGAAAATTACAGTCTGAAGAAGTTCAAGTCTAACTTCAACAAATATCTTCTTTCGTCTTCTCAACCTCCAACCCATGCATTATACTAAGTACTGTAGCAGTGTTTCTCAACCAAATTATTACATTGTTGCTCTGGTATGCTATTCCCATATCCAGGCCTCTCCTATGAGAAGGTACAGGTGAAAACCTGATTGGTCCTTAAGTTTTGCACACCAGTATACATGAATTGCATGAAATTTAAAAGAAAATATGTAAACACTTAACATAATTATATAAAAACAAACAAATATACAATTATAATATTTTAATCAATGAGACGGTTGGGTTTGACGGAAAGCACAGTTTTTTTTAATATGAGGATTTATTGTGAATAGGTTTTTTCTCAGCTCATCTTCTAAACTTTAATCTCGCTCTTTTTTTTTTTTTTTTTTTTGTTTAATCTCGTTTAAAGCAGAAAACTCTGTTTCACACAAGCAGGAAGCAGAAAATGGTAATAAACTGCTAATTGCCTTTTTCAGAAATTTGTGAATATTCATATTGAATTTTGATTCAAAATTTACTAATATTAGTGTTATTAAAGTGAATTTCCAGCAACTGGTCAACTACAGATCTCAACCAATTCTTCTTCTTCTTCTTCCTCCTCTTGCAGATTCTGAAATTCTAACATCGGAAGGTTTCTTGTTGCAAATGGGTCCGTTAGCCACAAATAATTTTTGGTATCAAGGGATGGAAAGTAATGCTCAATTTTTGTCTTAACAGCTCTAATGTTTCGCTTATTACATTAATTATTTTAGCATAATTCGTTTTGGCAGTCAAGGGAAACATTTCTAAATTTTTTCATTTACATATTTTTTCCATAAACTCAACTTTTCTTTAAAGGCAAACAACCTGTCAGAAGAACTGAATAAATTTTCCTCTGAGTCTTGCATAATGATTTTTATTTTATTTAGCAACTCATCCATACGCATAAGTACATTTCCTTTTGATAGCCACCGAACCTCAGCATGCATCATTAAAGAGAAATGATCGGACTCCAGTTCCTCTCATAATTTTCTAAAAATACATATTTTTTGTGGTTTTGTTTTGATATAATTGACCATTTTAACCATTTGATCAAGTACAAGTTTTAAATCGGGTACAACTGTTTTCGCTACTAGAACTTCTCTGTGTCTAAAACAGTGTGTTCTAATATTTGAATTGCGACATTTTATTAAGTTTACATATTCTTTTAGTGCTCCTGTCATCGCTGGAGCACCATCGGTACGAATGCCAACACAACTTCCACAAAATATACCACTTTTGTAAATAATTATTTATTAATCCGAACAGGAGTGTATTCAGGGGTGGCCAGAGAGGGATATGCCCCCTTAACCAAAATTTTAAAATTAAAGAAACAGAACACCTATGTTCTGTTTCTTGCACCCCCCCCCCTTATGATGTTACCTGAACCTGATTGCCATGCTCCCCCTTAAGATGATACCTGGATATGCCACTGACTTGGAAAATATCTTGGCCGGTTGTCCTTTCCATGAGTTCTTTACAACAAAAAAAAAAAAAAAAAAAGAGAGAGAGAGATTAATAATTGTGTCATTTTCAATAAACCTGTTAAGTACTTTTAATTGGACTTTCCCGCTAATATCTGTAGAATTATCTACTTGCAATGCAAACTGTCACCCAAAATTATTAAATGTTGAACGAGTGATAATAATAATAATAATAATAACAACAACAACAACAACGACCTGTTCTTCAACATAAGACATTTCTTTTATACACCTGCTAACTGTGCTGTTTTTGAAAGTGGTACTGTCATTACTTTTTTTTTCAGCTTCCTCTCCCAAAATACTTTTCACGATTACCCAACATGCTGGTAAAATCAGACTTTCTGCAATCAGGTGAGACTTCTTTCCCCCCCCCCACCCCCACCAGTTTGGCTACTAAATAGCTGACTTCTTGAGCTATATCAGATATTTTAGACATACTATAAAATTCTGTACCTTGTTTTCTAGTACAGGACTGCAGTCTTTTAAAATATTCCATAGTTTTGGACAATAAATTCTCATTTTTCATAGAAAAATGATGCTGCAATTTACTTGGCACCATTGATTCATTCAACAATTTTAAACCACATACCACACATAAAGGTAGAGGACAATCTTCTGTATCAGTATACGAAAATCCTATCGCCAAATAATCATCACATATTTACGACAACATATTTTCTTCTTTTTTTGATGTTCATGGTTGTTCATTTTTGTTTTTGTCATTTTCTCCAAGCTCATCATTATCAATTTGCTTCCGATTTCCTTTCACAAAAAATTTATCCAACATTAATAATTTCTAAAAAAATTAAGTTACTTCTTGAATATACTAATACAGTAAATTGAAAATACCTGTTCTATACGAATTAATTGAATATGACGTTTTAGAGATATAAAAACACAAAAAGTACTTTTAAAACATAAAGGAAATTTCTTACTATGCTGCTTACAAGTTCCACTTATACAAGTGCAGGGTGCCTGGTTGAGTTTCTCAAATGATGAGAATGGCTAAATAAAGGTGAACAGATCTACTAAGAATCAAAAGGCGAATAAAGGATTAAAGGTGAACAGATCTAGTAATAGGAATCAAAATGTTACGTCACATTGACCGCTGGAAGGAGCTGGGATCGGTGCAGCGTAAATAAACAAATTTTTTATTGGAAATAATTTTTATTATAAAACTTGGATTTATTAATTTTTTTTTATTTGCATTTTCCACAGCACACCGGTTGAGAAACACTGTACTATAGGTTCTAATACCTCTCGTGTTTGAGGTTTCATTAAAAAAAAATAAAGTAAGTAATAATTAAAATTTGATATAAACAAACATATTTTATATTACATATCCATTGATTTATTTTTGAATCTGTAGATACAGGTAGGTATAAAATTTGTTTCTTTGCATAACATTAAGGTTATGGCAGAGAATGTAGTTTTCAGTAATTAGGAATTTTCTCTGGCCCACCAAATATTAAAAAATTCATATGTGGCCTACTTCTTTAAAAGTTTTGGGACCCCTGATCTAGACAAAACTGCATTTAAGAGTTCAGACACAGCATGGATTTGTTAAAAGGAAATCTTGTCTGACCAATTTGATCGGATACTACGATGCGGTCACTAAGGAACTGGAATTTTTTGAATGCAAAAAATTAATTTTGATATCATATACTTGAATTTCAAGAAAGCTTTTGATACTGTTGCACATAAAAGACTTCAGTACAAATTGCAGCAGTATGGCATTAAGGGTGAGTTGCTGCTATGGATAAAGGGTTGGCTCAGTGGGAGAAGAGAGTGGTAATTAATGGACACTGCTGTTCATGGACTAACGTTATTAGTGGAGTCCGCAAGAGGTCCGTGTTGGACCCATTGTTGTTTTCTGTCTTTATCAATGATATTATTGAAGGTATATCAGACTTAATGTCCAAGTTTGCAGATGACATAAAGGTTGGCAGGGTTATTAATGACAGTACACTGCTGCAACAGGATATAGAAAATTTGGGGAGATGGGCTGAGAAGTGGCAACTAAAGTTTAATATTGACAAATGAAAAGTACTCCATATGGGTAGCAGTAACCGCAGAGAAATATACCAACTGTGTGGTACTACAGTGAGAGTGGTAGAGAACAAAAAACACCTGGGGACAATTGGGCAGGCAGTCAGATATGAAGTTTTCTGAGCAGTGCAGACAGGCTGCCAGAGCAGGTCATGAGGTCTTCTCAATGATACAGGAATTTTGCTAGTAAGGAAAAGGAAGTGATTATCCCTTTGTATAAGGCAATGGTCAGGCCACGCCTTGAGTACTGCAAATAGATATGGAGGCCTCATTTTAGGAAGGATATAGAGTTTCTAGAACGAGCACAGAGAAGGACAACAAGATTGGTGAGGGAAACGAAGGGGGTCCTCTTACCAAGAAAGGCTTAAGTTCTGAAAATTGCAGTGTCTGGAGACTAGGCACGTGTGGGGTGATCTGACTGAGGTAAGGCCTAGAGCAGCCTCAATGCTAATTGGGTTCTTCCTTTTGTTCAGATTATGAACCTGAGGGAGCATAAATTAAAACTGAGGAGAGACAGTTGTAGAATAGATGTGGGTAAATTTGCCTTGTTGTGGAATAAATTCAAGGCTAAATCTTGTGAAACTGTGAATCTTGTGAGCTGTTTCCAGAGTACTGTAGTTATGATGTTCCAACAGTGGATGGATAGTGAACAGCACAGCAGTCACCAGGCCAATAGTACAATAGTGAATGGATGGGTGTAATGAGATTTTTTTTTTTTTTTGGCTGATGCTGTATAAGCTTGCTTTCTTGCATCATATGCCTCTAATAATGCTAACTCATTGCAGATGTAATACAACCTGAAATTTTTGGTGATGAAGAAAAAACTTATTGTAGTTGAACAAGAAATTTTATTGAAGGATGCTCATCAGTGATTAGAACTTGTACATCATTTTTCTCAAGTGCAGACCAACTGAAAGCAAATTAACTTCTATTACAAACCTTCATAATTATCTTTCAAAACAGGTATTGCCACTGAAACAGTAAATTTTGAGAATATATTAAAGGTTAAACCAATTAGCATTAGTAGAGGCATACAATGCAAGAAAGCAAGCTTGTGCAGCATCAGCCAAAAAAAAAAAAAAAAAAAAACACCCTCCCATTTTATCCCTCCATTCGTTCCAAATGCCTGTCCAGCTCAGCCTTAAATTTATTTAGACTATTAGCTTCCGCAACAAAATATGGAGGCCTGTTCCACCAATCAACTACACGCTGGCTAAAGACAAATTTCTGCACATCTATTCTACAACTATCTTTCCTCAATCAGGTTCTTAGTCTGAGCAAGATGAAGAATCCCATCAGCATTCAGCTTGCTCAACCCATTCAAGGCCTTATACACCTCAATCAGATCATCTCGCAGGTGCCTACTCTCCAGGCACTGCAATTTGCAGAATTTAAACCTTTCTTGGTAAGAGCACCCCTTTGTTCCCCTCACCAATCTTGTTGCCCTTCTTTGTACTCGTTCTAGCAACTCTACATCCTTCCTAAAATGAGGCCTCCAGACATGTACACAGTAATCTAGGTGTAGTCTGACCATTGCCTTGTATAACGGGATTATCACTTCCCTGTCCCTGCTAGCAAAATTCCTATATATCATTGACAAGACTCCATGACCTGCCCTGGCAGCCGTCTGCACTGTTCAGCGAACTTCATATTTGGCTGCACAATTATCCCCAGGTCTTTTTCACTTACCACTTCCCTGAGTGTAGTACCACCCAGTTGGTACATTTCTCTTTGGTTGTTGCTACCCATATGCAATACTTTGCATTTGTCAATGTTAAACTCCAGTTGTCACTTCTCAGCCTATTTTCCAAACTTATCTAGATCCAGTTGGAGTAGCATACTGTCATTACTGTCGTTAACAACCCTGCCAACCTTTGTATCATCTGCAAACTTGGACATTAAACCTGATATACCTACATCAATATCATTGATAAATATGCAAAACAACAATGGGCACAACAACGAACCCTGGGGAACTCCACTAATAACATTTGTCCACAAAGAGCAGTGTCCACTGATTACCACTCTCTGTTGTCTCCCACTCAACCATCCCTTTATCCATTGCAGCACCCTACCCTTGATGCCATACCTCTCCAATTTGTACAGCAGTCTTCCATGTGCAACAGTATCAAAAGCTTTCCTGAAATCCAAGTATATGATATCAAAATTATTTTTGGCATTCAGTTATTTTTTGACCATATCATAGTAACCAATCAAATTGGTCAGACAAGGCCTCCCTTTGACAAACCCATGCTGTGTCTTGACTATTACTGCAGTCTTGTCTAGATGATCCTGCAATGCTTCTTTAATCAGTGATTCCATTATTTTCCCCGGAACACAAGTTAAACTAACAGGTCTGTAGTTACTTGTGTCACCTTATGAACCTCCTTTGTGAATTGGTGATACATTTGCACACCTCCAGTCCATTGGGACCTCCCCTGAGTCCAAGGAAGCTCTCATAATTATAGCTAAAGGTTTGCTTACTTCCTTTGCTGCCTCCTTTAATATAACTGGATAGATCCTGTCCATCCCAGTGCCTTCCTTATGTTTAACTTCAACAATTTTGCCTCCACTTTGCTCTCAGTTATTACAAAATCACTTAGCTCCCTGTTAGCATTTGATAAACTTCTGGCACTCCCCTCATTGAATAACTCCTCATGTGTGAGTGTAGATGCAAAATACTCATTCAGTTTATCAGCTACCCTGAGCATGGTCATCAATAGTCAACCCATCTATGTTAAGTGGTCCAATCTGATTCATCCCTTTCCTTCTAGAGTTTACATAAATAAAGAACTCCTTGCTGTTTTTCTTTGCATCCTTTGCCAAAGATTTCTCATAATCTGCCTTCGCCTGCCTAACCTCCTTTGTAACTTCATTACAGACTAGTTTATACCTGCCATAGGCTTCTGTGCCACCTGATACTTTATATGCATCTCATACATTCTTCTTCTTCTCTACCACTAGCCTCATTAATTCATCTGACATCCATTTAGGCCTAAACCTTGAACAGTATGTCTTAGTTGGAATGAAAAGCCTAGTAGCCTCCAAAATTAAGTCCCTGAAGGCTTCTCATTTAGAATTCACTGTTGGTAACATCAACAGTTGATCCCACTGTACAGAATTTAAAAACTGTCTGAGACCTCTGTAGTTACCTTTACGAAAGCAAAAACCCTTCCCTTTACCCCTGATGATGATAGTAACCTCTGAGTAAATCCCACTTCAGCACACTGATCACTACCACCTAGTGGTTCCTTTATCTGCAGATTCTTAATGCATGAAGAATCACTACTGATAATCAGATGAAGGGTGTTGCTCCTTTTGGTTGCCTCTCGAACATGTTGCTGTAGAAAATTCTCCTGTCTATGGTTAGGCCCTGATATATGTGTAAATATGGACATGTATACATACACCATCACTCAAAAAATTATGACCATCTCCATGTTTTAGCAATCAGCTGTTCTTTCCCATCTAGGGCAACACGTCATGGTGAGAACTATTAAATATGATACTGAGGATTCGTGGCATGGTCCCACACAAAGTACTTGATTGATGTGGACAAGGAAAGTGATCTAACGGACCTCAAAAAAAAGGGATGATTGTTGGGTACTCGTTGAAGGGTGGCAGTATTACAGAAACTGTGAGTTTTGTGGGCTGTTTGCAGAGTACTGTAGTTATAATGTTCCAATAGCAGATGGATTGTGGATAGCACAGCAGTCACCAGGCCAATAGTACACACTCATGCCTCATCAATGGTTGTGGTGAAAGTAAGCTGTTCTGCCTTGTTCAAGCCTATAAGCAGAAAACAATGGAATGGCTGACCATGGACTTTGCCTGTTTGGGATATGGACAAACATCTCAGTCCTGTCTGAAATATGCTCCATTGTGCTTACATTGGCCGTGTTTTTCTAGATTGTCCCAAGAGAGAGCAATCACCACACTGTTGCAATTGCAAACATAAAAGCCAGGACTTCTGACATTCCGTCAGGGATGTCAATTGCTTAGACTACAAGAATGCCCTTGAACTAGTTAGAAACCAAATAATCTACAGCTAATTCATCCTCACAAAATTTTTACCAAGAGGGTATTTCTCACAAAGAAACAGTTCTGAAAGTTCTTCAGATAAATGGGTAAAAATCTCATGTATCTCAAGTGAATTATGGCACATTTCTTTTGACAAAAATGTAGACTTAACTGTATAACAAGAACCTTAATATTATCCTGGAAAGATTTTAGGTTTCCCTATTACTACAAGAGTTGTTTATTTGGACTCCTTCGATAGCACCACTCTTAGAATTTTATATAAAGCTGTAGTTCTGCCAATCATAATACATGCTGCTGCTGCAGCCTGGTTCCATTAAGCCAGGCTACTCACTCTTCAGGAGTGAGTAGTAAAGCTAAGATCAGTACCAAGAAATTTTCTGCTTCCTCCAATGGTCTGTCATACTGTTAGAACTTCAGCCCTTCAGGTTCTTTCAGGCTATATATACATATACAGGGTGTTTCAGTTAAACGTTTCAGAACTTCTAAGAGGGGTAGGGTACATCCTGACAACTCGAAATCATATAGCAATGTGGGGTCGGAAATGCTTTCCTGAAGCGGTGTTATACAGAGAAGCACCATAAAGAAAAGAGACCGTAAGTGAGAAATCGTTTTAATAATACATGAAAAGAAGCAAAAGGTACATGGATTAAAATAAGTGTTCGAAGTTTCTTCCACAGGCTACAATGCCCGCCTCACATCTCCGACGCATGGACATCCGAATATTCTGGAATACTCCAGGCGAATTTCGAATTTCTTCGGCAGCTACTGCGATTCTTGCAACCAGCTCCTCAGCATTGTCAACAGGGGTGTCATAAACTAGCGATTTCATATGACCCCAGAAATAAAAATCAAGACATGATAGGTCGGGTGACCGAGCAGGCCAACGCACGGGACCACCTCGTCCAATCCACTGTTGACCAAATGTGACATCCAGGTAGATACGAACATCTTCGCTATAATGGGCAGGGGCTCCATCGTGTTGGAACCACATTGTCTGTTGCGTCGATGCAGAAATCTGTTCATCTCTCAAAAGTTGTGGCAATACTTGCTGCAGAAAGATCAAGCAGATAGGTCCGGTTAGACGACACGGTAACAGGTAAGGTCCGATGAGGTGATCTCCCATAATACCGGTCCATACATTGACCGAAAATCGAATCTGTGCTGCACGACGTCGTATTGCATGCGGGTTCTCGACCACCCAGCTTTGGTCGTTATGCGTGTTGAAAATTCCTTCCCTTGTGAAGGATGCCTCATCGGAAAACAACACTTCAGCAGGAATCGCAGTAGCTGCCGAAGAAATTCGAAATTCGCCTGGAGTATTCCGGAATGTTCGGATGTCCATGCGTCGGAGATGTGAGGCGTGCATTGTAGCCCGTGGAAGAAACTTCGAACACTTACTTTAATCCATGTACCTTTTGCTTCTTTTCATGTATTATTAAAACGATTTCTCACTTACGGTCTCTTTTCTTTATGGTGCTTCTGTGTACAACACCGCTTCAGGAAAGCATTTCCGACCCCACATTGCTATATGATTTCGAGTTGTCAGGTTGTACCCTACCCCTCTTAGAAGTTCTGAAACGTTTAACTGAAACACCCTGTATATTAAATGTAATTTTAAAATAAAAGTTTCAGTGGATGAAAAAAGGTTTCAGTCAAAGAAAAATTAATAAGTCAGATATGACAGATGTTTACCCCTAGACATATACAGTAAACCCCCGCTATTCGCGGGGGTTACGTTCCTGAGAAATGGCAGGAATACCGAAAACGTGAATACTGAGTTATGGCTTCCATAGTAATATAGGGGTTCCGTTCCAAAGTATGAAATATATAAGAAAAACTAGTATAAAATTTTGTCTGTGTATGTATTATATGTACCTTCATAATATGACTATGTACATAGACAGTACATAGTTAAATGCAAGCATATGGCATCGAAATGAAAATAAGAAACAATTTAATATTATATGTAATATTTATTAGAAATTTCAAACAAATCTTTCAAACCAGCACCTTTGCTAGCAAAAAAACTTATCCCACCAGTGCTATCACCAGTTTCGCTAAAGTGTTGATAAAGGAGTTTTGCCTTTTCACGAATGATGAGTGAACTTAACGGACTTTTATTTTTGAGTTCAGTCTTCTATCCACGGATTTAAAGCTTTTTCCATTTTTTTTTAATTTAACATCACGAGTTACAGAGCAAATTTTTGAAGCAGTTAGCGCGTTTTCACGGACACTACGGCGGATTTTTTCTTCCGATTTCTTGATTGATCGTACCGTTGATTCATTGATTTTATAATGTTTTGCCACTGAGGAGACACTTTCACCATTAGAAATTTTGTCTAATAACTCAATTTTATTCGCTAATGTCATCACCTACTCTGATATTTTGTCTCTTGTTATTCGTAGCCATATTTTTGTACGGGTTAGAAAGAAAGTGAATAAAGTCACTTTCTTTTGTTAACACACTCGAAAAAGTCTGTTTTACACTGCAAAACGGTAGATTTATCACTTTTGTAAGCATATCAATTTATAAATTGATAAATTTATTCAATTTATAAGCATATAAATTAAAAGCAAACAGCAAAACCTTTCATGACAAGCGCATAACACATACTGAATAAGGATTAGTGAGAAACATCCAAGCTCATGATTTTGTCACCCCTCTCCCCCCACCCACCCACTGAGCGCTGCTTGGACCGGGAAAGATAATTTTTGCCACGCCCATGTTTTTTTATGGCGAAAAATATTCATGGTGCTTTAAAGTTCACATTTTTTTAGGTTTCATTTTATATTAAATCAGCGATCGCGAATACGCGAAACCGCGAATACAGATACCGTGAATAGCGGGGGTTTACTGTAGCTAGTTTTTCAGGGCCTTTGCTTTTCTATCAGAAAAAGGTTTACTATTAGATTTTGATGAAATCCATCTTGATCTACTTGTTTCCCCTACAAATGGAAGATTTTGTTGTTGAAAAATTCTCAACAAAAAATGGTAAACACGTTGGGTAAATCCTCTAAAGATCTCATGACTAAAAATTTCATTTCAGACATATCCTTCATAAACAAAAAAACAATTAAACGGCTTACCCACAACTTCTTTTTAACAGAACATTGTTCTTTCAATCAAAAACTATTTTATTTTAATCTGTCAACTACTTTTATGTCTTTGTGCCCTACATGAAGATTGGGTTTGATATTATTTTACTACCTTTCTGCAATGTTTTCTGACAGCAATTTTTTAATATTGGACCAGTCCAACCTGATCAGAAGTCTAAATTTCTTAAAAATTCTACATTCTTTCAAGCTTTTCACCCCTTTTCTAATTGGGGGTTTTTCAACAACATAAAATATTAATTTCTACATCCAGTTTACACATCTATCACAATTTTTACTCTATTTTAACTGTAATGACCTTTTATGTAAAATAGCTACATAACGATTATCATTCTGGACTACTGTAGTATATTTCTGCATGTTGTATTATATTTGTCTAATTTTATATTTAGGAACATTGTATATGGTCTTATTCATCTTAATTCTTACACAGAAAATCTGTATGGTATTATGTACATAGAATTTTTGTTGTTCTATGTGTAGAACAACTTATTTTTCACCCATAGATTTTACTTTAGATTGATCATTGCAACATATATTTAATTATATTATAATTATCTAAATAATCATTTTATTTATTTAAATAAACAGATTGTGCAATTCTATTTTAAATTTTGACTTGAAAATTAAAAATTTAAGACTAACTCAAAACTAGACACAGACAGTCTCTAGTTTTCAGTTGGTCTATAGAGACAGTCTCTATTTTTGGACTATGGATGGTCTCTATAGACTTTTGCTGAACTTCAGGGACCACAGACAGGCTCTAATTTTGAGTCAAATGTTTAATCTGATTTTCTTCTCTGAAAATAATGAATGTTTCAAATGTTACATAAGTTAGCATTAGCATTAGTAGAGGCATATGATGCAAGAAAGCAAGCTTATTCAGCATCAGCCAAAAAAAAAAAAAAAAAAAAAACAGATTTGTAACATTAAAGTTCCTTTAATGTTACAAATTGCAACATTTAAAACAAGATTATCTTTTTTATATATATATTTTAAGGTGTTAAAAAGATCACTCCAATATCCTGATCCAACAGAAACAGGCAGGGGGTGACAGTGTTTTGGTATGGGGATGATTTCCTGAGAATTTCTTGGAGCCATTATACCCCTAAATACACTCTAAATCAGGGGTGGGCAACTTTTTTCGTCAGCGGGCCGAATGAAATTTTCGTATCATGATGCGGGCCGAATGAAATTTTTGCATCATGATGCGGGCCGGAATAGATTGAACGATTTAATAAAAAAAATCAAAACCTAAAAAATGTTATATTACTTGAATTACCAAATTATTAATGTATTTTTAAAAAAAATATCTGAATGTCCAATTATCATTGAAAATGCGGCATTCGGCATCAATTTTTCTTTTTTTTTTTTAATTGGCTCATTTTATGGGCTATAAATTATATTAAATTAAAAATTGTAATAATTAGAAAAGGCATAAAACATAAAATATCTCGCACCAATATTATTTTTTTCAATAAGAAGTCAAACCCAAAGGAACTTCGTTCGATCGATGCTACAATAATAATTAGGAAATAACTCTTTGACGCTGCGTAGAATCACTTGGTTACTGTTGTACTGGCCGCGAATCCCGATTGAACCGAATTAAGCCGAACGTTTACCCCGAGTGTAGTCAGGTATGGATTTTCTATATTTATGCATTTACCGAGGGGGCCGGATTCAACATCGTCGCGGGCCGGCTGTTGCCCACCCCTGCTCTAAATAGTAAGAACTACCTATCCGTTGTGACCTGTCAGGTACAGCTCTTCATGGCGCCTTTCTTCCTGAATGATACAGATGTATATATTAGCAGAATAATGCACACTGCTCTATTGCCAGTATTAAATGAGAGTGGTACGCCAAGCACAAATGTAACTTCCAGGTACAAAAGTGGCCACCTAAGTCACCAGATGTGAATCCTACAGAACAACTCTGGGATTATGTGGATCAACAGATACAGCATTTGGATCCTCCAACACGGACTACAGGATGCAATCTGGTGACTTGGTACACTATACCTCCGACAACATTTAGAGTAATTAGAGTCCGTGCCTTGCAGTGTGGTGGAGTCTGGAGGCAAGAGGAGGGCATACCCACTATAGGTAGGTGGTCAATGTTAACTGGATGGTGTATGTATTGATGTATACAGTAATTACTGTACATGTATGCATGCATAATTCATAAATAAATTATACTACTCCATACAATCAATGCAAAATTCACAATCTTCATTTTATTGTTTAATGCTGCACATATTCGAAATTACATTATACTATATTGTAGTAGTAGAATTACATTAAATGTTCACATTTCTTTGTTCTTTTTTTGACTTTATGAACTATCAAATGGCATCCTTACAATATAACAACCATTTTTCTTACTATCCAAGGAGGGTTGGTGATAAACAGCATCAACAATTTTACTCTTTACATGCTGAACATGTCAATAATTTTATTTCACAAATCCAAAAAACCTGAAAAGAACATACTGCAAAAGAGAAGATTCTCAGCTAGCTTTGATGTGTTTTCATAATAAATGCTTTTAAAAATTTCTTTGCATCTCAATGCGGTAGAGTATATATAAAGTAAATGAAAAATTAAAAAGTAACCTAATTGTTTGCTATTATTTATTATTCACAATAACAAGATAAAAATAATTTACTTACCTTTGTACATGTAGAATAGAAATAAAAATAGCAGTCATCATTACTTTTATCCTGAGAAGCCATTGTTAACAGGAATTAATATCAGTTACCAAACTATTGGAAATAGGGGGGAAAAAAAATTAGTCACATTATTATGGTTTTAAAATGTGATAGTATAAAACTAAGCTGTGATACTCAATATGTTCTATGTTGTATTTCAATCTTTGTAGCAGAATAAAAGAAATTTACCTCAATATAGTGCGTAGAACACTTCTGTAAGTGTTTTACGTACCCATATTGAGGTAAATTTCTCTTATTCTTCTACATATATTTTTCAAATTACTATATATTATTTATTAAGTTGATTAGAGTATAAATGGAGGAATGGTGACCACATCAGATCCATTAGTCTGTGAATCCCCCCCCACCAAACTAGTAGTTTTCCAACCCACCCTAACACTGCCTCAATAGCATCAGCAAATATTCTTGCACCCTTTCTATTTAAGCGTATCGCATCCATGTAGAAACAATATCTCCTGTTAACAAGCACAGACTACACTGAGATTTGGTTTGGTTTTTAATGGCGCATTGGCAGCTAAGGCCATAATGCGCCAAGACAAATTTAAAATGTTATTAAACATTTTGGTAGCAAAGGCTACCACGTCAAATAATTAATTATTATGTTTAAAAAGGTATAAAAGTAAAAGCATAAAACTTAGATCTTTGTATAAACATTAATAAATTGTAAAAAGTTAAAAAACGTCAGACATATTATCTCTGTCACATATTATCTGACTGAGTGTAAATGGCTCAGTCAAATTATTAAAATCAGTAAAACACAAGCGTCGTGCTTCAATAAAAACAGGACATTCTACAAAAAGGTGACTGATGGTTAAAATAACATTACACATCTCGCACATAGGTGGGTCATCTGCCCTCAGCAAATAGGAATGTGTTAGATGACTATGACTTATGCGGAGCCGAGCAAGAACAACTTCCTCTCTTCGGACCCTGCATAGACTGGACTGTCATTGCGCAATTACAGGCTTAATGCGATGTAATTTATTTGTGGCCTGTCCGTGCCAAGAATCTTGCCATTGGGAGAGTAATTTAGAATGTATTATTTGCCTTTAGTCTGTATAGGGGACTGACAGACAATGATTATCCAGGGAAATGGCTGATTTAGCAGCGGCATCAGCCGATTCATTTCCCCGGATCCCAATGTGGCCTGGGATCCAGCAAAAGCGAATATCATATTCCAATTCTATGAGGGAAAAAAGAATCTGCCGGATCCTGGACAGGATCGGATGAGGGTTAAAACTCACCGATACCAGAGCCTGTAACACGCTTGATGAATCGCAATAAATCATATACCTCTGGTACTCGCGATTTTTAATGTGATCTAGGGCTGATTGTATTGCATGCAACTCAGCAGTATAGATGCTAGTTTCTTGTGGGATCTTATAGGATAATGTTTTGTGAGGGAACACAACAGCAGATCCCACATGACATTCTAACTTTGAGCCATCTGTATAGATTGGCAGAAAGTCAGAATACTGCTGTCTATGTGATGCAAAGAGTTGCTGGTAGACAGATGGCGGTGTAGTAGCCTTCTCCCAGATCTTAAGGGAGAAGTCACAAGTTGGAAAATAAGCATGCCAGGGTGGAAAGAATTGCCTTGGTGACTGGGCAACGTTGTCTACTGTCAAGTTTAGCTCATTCAGCAGCCCTTGAATGCGAATACCAAAAGGTTTGTTGGCAGTCCGACGGGTGTTGTAGCGGTTTTCCCAGCGCGGCTCAAAAACGGATGGCCACGTGGGATGATCGTGCAGGGATTTTAATTTGAAGGCGTACTGTAAAGACAACTGCTTATGTCGAAGAGACAGAGATGGTTCATTTGCTTCAACGTAAAGGCTTTGGACAGGAGATGTGTGAAATGCTCCAGTGGCTGTCCGGATGGCTTGATGGTGGATTGGATCTAACCACCGAAGTGCACTATCTCTAGCAGAACCATAAACCTGAGACCCATAGTCGAGTTTGGAACGGACAAGTGCTCGGTAAAGGCGAAGAAGGGTAGAACGATCTGCGCCCCATGAAGTTGATGAAAGGGCACGAAGGATGTTAAGCCCTTTGACACATCTTGTCCTCAGCTGACGAATGTGTTGTAAAAATGTCAGCTTTTTGTCGAAAATAAGTCCAAGGAATTTGAATTCTGCAACAACTGGGATGTTATTTTGCCCAAGCCTTAATTCTGGGTCAGGATGAAGATTACGTTTGCGACAGAAGTGTACACAAACAGTCTTCTGTGATGAAAATCTGAACCCATTAGCCAAAGACCAAACTGTAAGATGATCAATGGTTTTCTGCAGTTGCCTTTCAATGACCCTCATATTGCATGAATTACAAAATATAGCAAAGTCGTCTACATAGAGGGCATTGTTTACAGTGGGTGGAAGTTGTTCTGTGATAGAGTTTATTTTGATTGCGAAAAGCGTAACACTTAGAACGGATCCTTGTGGGACTCCCTCTTCCTGAGAGAAAACTCGAGAGAGGGTGGATCCTAAATGGACTTGAAATTGGCGATTCGAAAGAAAGTTTTTAATAAAATCAGGAAGGTTACCTCTAAGACCAAAGTTATAGAGGTCTTTTAAAATCCCAAATCGCCAGGCTGTGTCATACGCTTTTTCAATATTAAAGAAAACTGCTACCAAATGCTCGGATTTAATAAAAGCATCACGAATGGATGTTTCCAATCGGATTAAATGATCCAAAGTGGATCTATTTCTTCGGAAGCCGCACTGTGTCCTGGAAAGCAGACCATTTGTTTCTAAGTACCATACGAGGCGTGCATTAACCATTCTTTCCAGGACTTTGCACAAACAGCTTGTCAGAGCAATAGGACGATAGTTACTTGGATTGCCAGGATCTTTTCCTGGGAGGTCCCCTTGCCTGGTTTTGGGAAAGCAAGGACAATAGCCCTTTGCCAGGAATCCGGAAATTGTTTCTGAATAAAAATTCTGTTAAACAGAATTAAAAGGTGATCCTTAGATTGTGGTGAAAGGTGTTTTAACATTTCGTAATGGATGTCATCGGGCCCCACAGCACTTGTATGCGTGAGAAAGAGTGCTGCATTTAACTCTTCCTGTAAAAAGGGCTTGTTATACGATTCAAGCCCTTTTGAAGAGAAGTTTGGTAGGTTTTTCTCAACTTTCTTTTTCAGGGCCAAAAACTCTGCGGGAAAAGATGTTATTGCAGAGATTTTTGCAAATGTTTCCCCTAGACTATTTGCAACTGCAGTTTGATCTGCAATTGGACATCCGTTGTGCTCGAGGATCACTGAAGGGCATGGTGGATATTTTCCCTTCATTTTCCGGATCTTATCCCAGACTACTTTTGAGCTAGCAGCCTGAGTTATAGAAGATGTAAAACGAATCCAAGATTTCCTTTGGCTCTGACGTCGTACGTGCTTTTGCACGTGCACGTTTGAATGATATTAAATTTTCAGTGGTGGGATATCGGCAGAATATCCCCCAGGCTTTGTTTTGTGCTTTTTTTGCTGCCGTGCATTCTGAATTCCACCAAGGTTTCGGGAATAGTGGGAACCGGCTGGATGATTTTGGGATTGCAATTGCAGCTGCTTGGAAAATCGTTTCTGTGACATGAATGACTGCTTCATTGATTGGCTCCTGACTGACTGTACGGATATCAAGGTTTGCCAGATGTTGAAAGGCATTCCAGTCAGCCTGATCAATCTTCCACCGCGGTAAACTAAATGGTAGACACTGTCTTCCACTAGTTAGGGTGGTTATCACGGGGAAGTGATCGCTTCCATATGGATTTTCTTCTACCTCCCAAGTAAGTGAAGGAAGGAGAGAAGGGGAGCAGATAGAAAGATCAATGGCAGAGAATGTACGGGTAGGCATGTGGAAGAAGGTGTTTGTTCCCACATTTAGGAGGGAGAGGTCATTGTCAGTGAGCATATGCTCTATGATTCGTCCCCTTCCATTGATGTGAGCACTACCCCACAGAGTATTATGTCCATTGAAATCCCCAAGAATTAAACAAGGGGAAGGCAATTGCATGATAAGATCATCAAGGTCTTTCTGGGGGATGTCAATCCCAGGTGGCAAATAGACAGAGCAAACAGTTAATAAGAACCCCACTGTAAGGCAAATTGCTACAGCCTCAATGCTAGTTGTAAGCTACAAAGGCTGAAATGGGATTTGGTTGCCGATGAGGATTGCGACTCCTCCGTGAGCAGGACCATCCACAATTCTGTCCTTACGAATGATGGTAATGTTATGCATGGTGGGGTCATCATTTGCCTTTAAGTAAGTCTCCTGTATGCAAAAGCAAACTGGTTTGTGCTTTTGCAGGAGTGCCTTGATGTCATCAGTATTTTGCTGGAATCCACGACAATTCCACTGTAGGAATTTAGCCATTATTTTGGCTTGGTGGGTCCATCAGGCGGTTTCCGAGGTGCTGAGGGCTTACCTTTTTCAGTCCTGGATTTATCCTTCCTGGGGAAGTATGGATGCTGTCCAGTGTCCATTTCCTCCTCAGCAAAGAGCTCCAAAACTGAGTCTTCTTGTACGTCCTTCTGCTCGACATCCATGTTTTCTTGGGTACTAGGTGGTATTTCACCTTTCTTATTCTTTTCTTTTGCATTTGCTTTTGTTATTTGTGGAGCATTAGGAGGTACCGATATAGGAGTGGCAGCTGATTGGTCCTTCTGTGCAGGTTTTTGGGAGCTTAAAAGATAACGTGCGATGGGAGTAAATGATTCTTTTGGAGGGACGGACATGTCCGTCTGAGTCCCAATCGAACACCTCCCTGCTACCTTCTGGGCGTAGGTAGGTTTTTTGATGTTCAGAGGTTTCACTGCTTTCCTTGCCTCCCGGTACGATATGTTTAGCCGTTGCCTTCAGCCGTTGAATTTCTTTTTCTTCTTTCCACCTGTGGCATGCTCGTGAGTAGGCCGGGTGTTCGTCTTCACAGTTAATGCAGGTGGGTTTCGTGGCTGAACATGCTGTTGTTTCGTGGTCCTTTGCACCACATCGAGCGCATGCAAGGACTCCATGGCAGGCCATTTGAGAATGTCCATATTTCTGGCATTTAAAACACCGTAAAGGGTTTGGAACATATGGACGCACTGGACAGTTGATGTAGCCAGCTTTAATCTCATCAGGAGGTTTGGGAGAGTTAAAAGTCAGGATAACACTCCTGGTTTTAACAATTTTTCCATCCCTTCGCGCAGTGATTCTCTTGACGGCAGTAACTCCCTGTGGTTTTAATTCGGAGCAGATTTCCTCCTCGGTGACGTCGAGAAGGTCCCACTCCGAAATGACACCTCTCAATGAATTTAGTGTTCTGTGTAGTGTTACTGTTATGGGTATTCCTCCAATTGATGTTACTCGGAGTAGATGTTCAGACTGCCTGTCATTTTTTGTTTCAATCAAGAGGTCCCCAGAACGGAGCCTCTTAACTGACTTGGGTGTACCTGCTAACCCATCCAACCCTTTTTGTATAAAAAAGGGCGACATTTTACCAATCGGTGTTTCGTTGGTGGAATGCATTATTAAGAACCTTGGGACAGGCCCTGATGGTAGTTCGGTTCGCTGCCTCTTTGTAGCAATAATGCTATCTGCCTCTCCATTATTTTCAGATAGGGACCGGGTTGGGGCCCCTGAAGGAATATGTTTATCAGGATTCATGAGGTTTTGAAGTGGTTCAGTACCTGGGCTCCCCACCCACCACGGAGCCCAAAGGGACGCCCACTACCCGGCATGCAATAAATGCGCTTGGGAGTGGAACGCCAGGGCTACCCAGACACTATACCCGCACCGCCACCAGCCTGAATCCTGTCCCTCGGACCATGAGGGTAGGGGCGTGACATTGACACGGTTGACCCTCGCAGGCGAGCCTACTAGCCGATTGATCCTAGCCGGGCCTTCCAGGACCACCCGTCTTGTCGAAGCAGGGGCCAAAGTGGTGTATTGAAGCTGGGCCCCTCAACCACCAGGATCCCCCTTTCTGAATTTCCACGGGTCGCAGCGCACGGCAAACACGCCGGATTCCATTGATGTAAGCCTGGAACCTGGGCTGTGGGCGTTGGATCCCAGTGATGCTAGTCTGGAAGTCCAGCAGCGTCACTGGGAGGTCCCCTCACCACGTACAGGTGCCCACCTCGAGGGGACTACACTGAGAAAAAGTTGAACATGTTCGAGAGGCAACCAAAGGGAATAATACTCTGGATCTGACTATCAGCAGTGATTCTTTGTGCGTTAAGAATCTGCAGATGCCGACCGGACTAGCCAGGTGGGTAAAGTGCTTGCCTGACAACCCAAAGGTCACGGTTTCGAATCCCGCCTCGGGTTTGGATCACAGTAAAATCCAAAAACTCTGGGAGGTGCATTATGGCCACAGAAGCCGATGCGCCAACAACTAACAAAAAAAAAAAAAAAAAAATCTGCAGATAAAGGAACCATTAGCTGGCAGTGATCACATTGTACTGATGTGGGAATTACTTAAAGATGTAACTACCATCAGAGGTAAGGGGAAGAGTTTTTGCTTTTATAAAGGTAACTGCAGTGGTCTCAGAGAGCTTTTAAATTCTCTGAGACCACTGTAGATGTTACCAACAGTGAATTCTAAATGGGAAGCTTTCACAGGGACAATCTTGGAGGGTACTAGGCTTTTATCAAATAAGAAATACTGTTCAAGGTTTAGGCCTAAATGGATATCAGATGAATTAATACAGCTCGTGGAAGAAAAGAGAAATGCATGGGATGTATATAAATTATCAGGCAACACAGAAGCCTATAGCAGATAGGTTTGGCAGGGTTGTTAATGACAGTAATAATAGTATGCTACTGCAACAGAATCTAGAAAAGTTAAGCAGATGGGCTGAGAGGTGGCAACTGAAGTTTAACATTCACAAATGTAAAGTACTGCATATGGGTAGCAGTAACCCCAGAGTAACGTACCAACTGTGTGGTACTACACTCAGGGAGGTGGAGAAGGAAAAGGACCTGGGGGTAATTGTGAAGTCAGATATGAAGTTTACTGAACAGTGCAAAAAGGCTGCAAGAGTAGCTCGTGGTGTCTTGTCAATGATATAACGGAATTTTGGTAGCAGGGATAAGGGTGAGTGTCCCTTTGTATAACGCAATGGTCAGGCCACACCTTGAGTACTGTATACAGGTCTGGAGGCCTCATTTAACAAAGATGAAGAGCTGCTGGAACAAGTACAGAGAACAGCAATAAGATTGGTGAGTGGAACAAAGGGTTGGTGTTACCAAATAAAAAGGCTTAAGTTCTGCAAATTGCAGCTTCTGGAGATTATGCACCTGCGAGGTGATCTAACTGAGGTGTATAAAGCCTTGAATGGATTGCGCAAGCTCAATGCTAATGGGATTATTCCTCTTACTCAGATTACTCACCTGAGGGGGCATAAATTCAAATTGAGGAAAGACAATTGTAGAACAGATGTGCAGAAATTCATCTTTAGCCAGAGGGTGGTTGACAGTTGGAACAAACTTCCATCTGTTGTGGTGGAGGTCAGCAACTTAAATAAGTTCAAGGCAAGGTGAATGGATTGGTGAAATGGGAAGGGTGTTTTTTTTTTTTTTTTTTTGGCGGATGCTATATAAGCTTGCTTTCTTGCATCATATGTCCTGCTAATGCTAATTAACCATAGAAAAAAATTAAATAGGTACCTGTAAAATAAAAGTAAATTAAAAATAAAATTAAATAAAAATACATATAGTACTTAATACTATAGATTCAATGATTTTATTTTCGTCATCTGGGGTCAGCAGCTAAAACCAATGGAAATATAGCAAGAAAGGCCTCTGTTTCTTATATGAAATATACATAGCAAGCAGTAAAAAAGGCTGACGTATATTTCACAGCCGACCCAACAGAGACCAAAAAAGGAAAGGAATAAAAACCAGATCAAATCTAAAATAAAAAATAAAATTTAAAAATTATGATAAGGTTATATAAAAAGAAATAAAATAAAATAGCAAGCCCCCCAAGAGGAATTTAAAAACAAAAGTAATGTAAAATGCAGACAAAAGGATATAGACAAAGGTGGACAACTTACTGTGGTGCCAAGCAGGAGCCAGTGAAATGGGCTGAGAGGAGCAAATGTCAGCCAAGGTCCATGAAGTTAGCAAATTAGTTCTGGCATATTTATAACATGTTAAAGTAATCCCAAGTGTGGGAGGGGAAAAGGTGTAAATAGGTCAAAGTTAAGGTTACTGGTGTAGTAGGGAGGCTGACAATTAAACAAATGAAGCATAAACAACCCAGCATTGGAGAGAAATATCAAACTAGCAAAGTAGAGTAAAATGACTAATTTTGTTGGAGAAGAAAATCAGAAACTTCTCTTCATTCCTATTTACGTATTAAAATGATGAAGGGAAAGGGGATAACAGAAAGTGCAAGTGCTGGCAGTGCCAGGAAACAAACAAAATTGATTTAGAGATGAAGATGATTAAGAAGTACAAAGCAGAACAAAGTTTGTCACCTATTGCGGGGGAATTAGGTCTCACTACTTCAACAGTGAATACCATTTTAAGGGACAGTGCACATATAAAAGAAAAAACATGTCAAAGGTTCAACGCACTTAAAAGCAACAGTGATCACAAAACAGCATTCAGATGCCATATCAAAGATGGAAAAGTAATTAATAATATGGATGGAAAATCAGATTCAGAAGCCCCCAAGTCCAATGGGCATTCAAGCAAAAGCAAGAAGTATTTATGAAGATATTAAGGATAAGTACAGCGGACCCCAACCCAAGTTCATGGCAAGCAACAGGTGGTTTAATAGGTTCAAGCACAGTGCTGGTTTCCAAAACATTAAAGTATGCAGTGAAGTTGCCAGTGCCAATTCTGCAACTGCAGAGAAATTTTGTGATGTGTTGGAAAAAATTATTGATGGAAACTATTCGATGCAGTAAATTTTTTTAACATTGACGAGACTGCTCTGTATTGGAAAAAAATGCCGGATCGAACATACATTGCCAAAGAGGAAAAGACAATGCCAGGTTTCAAGGCTTCAAAAGATAGGGCCATGCTCTTGCTTGGGGCTAATGCAGCAAGAGATTACAGATTAAAACCACTGCTTGTGTACCATTCTGGAAATCCTTGTGCATTTAAGGGCATCAATAAAGCCACCCTATCCATGCATTTCCGATCGAACCAGAGAGCATGGTTAACAATATCTCTCTTTGAGGATTAGTTTAAATGTTGCTTCATTCCTGAGGTTGAAAAATATTGTAAAAACAACGATGTTCCTTTCAAGAATTTGCTTCTATTTGATAATGCTCCTGGTCATCCTATGCATCTAGATGATTTCAATTCAAACGTGAGAATCATATTTCTACTGCCAAACACGACTTCACTCATCCAACCTATGGATCAGGGTATTATTTCAAATTTAAAAGCATACTATTTACGCACAACATTTGCTCAGGCATTGTCGGCAGTAGACAGTGAGAAAAATTTTACGTTAAGACACTTTTGGAAATCTTACAATATTACAACACCATCTTAAATGTTAATAAGGCCTGGGCGGAAATTACTAAAAGTTATTTAAATGATGCATGAAAGAAAATATGCCCATGGCACATAAAAGGCTTTGAAGGGTTTGAAAAAGACGAATCATATGAAGAGGATACAGATAAGATTGTAATCGTTGCAGAGCCACTTCAGTTAGAGATTGATGCCAAAGATATGGAGGAGTTAATAGAGGAAGAAGAGAAGGAATTATCTAACGAAGAACTTATTGACTTGCAGGCAGTGATAGTGAAAGAAGAAAATGGTGACAAAACTCAAGATGAACCAAATTAGGAGCCGAAACACTTCATCACCAGAGAGATGCCAATGGCAACGTTTGAGAAGATGAATCCTGACAGCAAACAATTCTTAAAAGTTAACAGAGGGGTGATGATATGCTTACTTGCTGCAAAGAAATCTACGATGAAAAGAAAAAAGCCACCATCCAGTCATCTATTAATGTTCTTTCATAAGGTTGAGGAGCTGGCTCCTTCTAAATCTCCACAGTCATCAACCTCCACAGCAACATACTTTTCAGCTGAAGACATCGATTCTGGCAACGATGCTCGAGAGGAAAAAATTACTGATGTTATGCCTGTCTCCTCTCTTTTTTTTGTAATTTTATAATTTTGAAATTTTTTAAATTGCCTGCTTTTGTAATTTTTCCTGCGCATGAGATAAAAAATTGAATAAATACAATAAATAATTCTATTCACATGTTTGTTGAACATTTCTTTTTTGATTCAATCAATTCAGCAAGTGCTGCACAAGCATGAAGGAAATTCTGACTTACATAAAATCCAACTTACGCAGAATGCAACCCTTACGTTAATCGGGAGTGGCTGTATTGTACTGTTAATATCTGTACGGTTATCAATCAGCTTTTAATATTTAATGATATTAAGTGCTTTCTTAAAATGATGGTAAAGGAAGACTGAAGGGAAATTATTTCCAAGAAATTTATAGAGTTTTTTGATATTATCTAAGAACAGACTGTTGTTGTTGTTGTTACATTGTCACAGTGGAAATTTGTGCTCCTCATTTAATTAGATTTATTGAAATTAATTGCCAAATTAACACACCCTGGTTAGTTTAGAATAACCCACTATTTTTGTTTAACAGCAAAATCCCACTGTAACAGAGCAACAGGAATGGTTGTAAAAGGCCTGGTGATGTAATCCTGTGAACAATGGTTACCGCTTGCAGGTCAGGAGAGGTCAGTAAAAGCACTACGTGCTTTTACTGACCTCTCCTAACCTGAAAGCGTGTTTTTACTGACCTCTCCTAACCTGTTGGTGGTTATTGTTCAGTGCAGGGCAAGGAGAGAGTTTTTGTAAGATGTGAGTGCAGAAGAAAAGAAGTGGTTATGAAAGCGAGGACTTCATAGTCGGTGTTCTGACCAGAACAGCACCCATGGTTGTTCACCGACAGAGGAATTGAAAGTCGGCCAACACCCAAGACTGACTCTACTAGATAAAGGAAGTTAGAGAACTGACTTCTTATGAGGCAGCAGACCATAAACTGGTGAGTGATTATATATATTATAAGTATGAAAGCTCTGGTATGCGAGGTCAATACTGAACTAGTTAGAAAACGGTTTCGCCCTAGTAAATCTAAATATGTGTACATTATTTCTTGTTAAATGCTAAAATGGTTAAATGTTAAAGTATGTTAAATGACAAAGTGTTACTATGATACGGCTTATAAAGATTTCATGTGTATACGGTTAGTGTATTTCTGATATAGAGTTCTATATAAAAGCTTGTGGTAAAGTAAATATCATAATGAGAGGATTGCACTTTCAATGTCTTATACCTCAATATTTTGAAAAGCTAATGTATGTTGTGTATCTCATTTTGGTATACTTATATCCCAATAGATGGGTCAAGGAATAGAGAGTTACAGGGATTTAAGTTGTAGTAGTAATATTGTTTATTGAGATGGGAATATTTTCCCAGAATTGTGTTTACTAATATCTCTGAGCTTAGTGTATATTGTTGGTCTCGTGCTTAAATATCTTCATGATAAATAATGTCAGGGAATAGATGTTGTACTAAATATATGGAAATGATACTAAT
This sequence comes from Mastigoproctus giganteus, assembly GCF_048544385.1. Taxonomy (NCBI): domain Eukaryota; kingdom Metazoa; phylum Arthropoda; class Arachnida; order Uropygi; family Thelyphonidae; genus Mastigoproctus; species Mastigoproctus giganteus. The sequence continues at coordinate 157,164,208 of NC_143586.1, read as the reverse complement.
AATGTGTATGGTGTAAATGTATTGTATGTTTATTTGTTCTGTTAATAAATAATGAGTTTTTAAGAAAGTCTCTTTTCCCTCTCTGCCAAAATTCTTAGTCACCAAAAAACAACTTATGTAGTGATAAGAAGTAATTTAAAAGGGTTATTGCAACACAATAAATCCAGAACTTGGATTTGTTGATGTTACACGACACACGATTCCAAACTGCAGGTTTTTCATCCTGAAAAGCCGAGAGTATATAAGGTTTGGTCCTACTTATCACTAGATGAACATAGGAAGAACAGTAGTTAACAAACAAGTCCAAAACATCATTTCCTGCTGAGGAGGAAAATATTGGGAGCTCCTAGGTTAGGCAGGGGCCACACCCATAGACACATTGTGAGCTCACCCCCCCCTACCAGAGGGGTATAGTTTAGTTTGGTTTGGTTTTTTTTTTTTTAGGAGCATTAGCAACTAAGGCCATATTGCTCCGGAGAGATATGCGGTGGCCATTCCCTGACCTTTCCGCATCCTCCGTATTTGGTGGTCACGGGCTCGAACCCCAATCTAATCAAGAAGCATGTGCTACGCACTACCGCTCCTGCCCACCTGGCTATGGAGGGGGTGTAGTACAACAACATATAGTGGTTATCCTGATGCACTGAGAGAGTATTATATTTGAATGTACTTTTTTTGATATGTTGGAATGCCAATGAGTAAAGATGGTCAAATTAAAGTTAAAGGCATCTCTTTTGTTATATATGTTAATAGTAGTATGTGATTTATTGATATTACTATCCAAGTCTAAGTAATTGGCAGAAAGGTCAATTGTTATCAGTTCTTTCCAGATTGAGTTCTGGAGGACAAATACTAACAAATTGCTGTAGAAATGTGGGGTAGTTAATAACAAACAGGTCATTTATGTACCTGTTCATACTTATATCTGAGGGTAGGTTTCAAACCAGTATAGATGTAGGTTAGCTATGACATAGCTAGAAGGGCTGCCCATAGGACTACTTTGGTTTGCAGGTATATATACAGTGTTGCCATCAAATATGTAGGTATTGGAAATACAGAGGTTGATCAGATTGTTCCAATATCCAGGATTGCAATTTAAAATATGTTTATAATTATTGTATATTTATTCAAGCCTGATTTTAAGTTGGTTAGATCTATGCTTGTAAAAAAACTGTTAAAGTCAAACATTTGAATGTGTGTAATATTGCCATTACTCAGTGCATTTATTACAGGTATATTGTTATTTACAATTCTGCTGTCTAGCAGGACATTCATAATAGGTTCAAGTAGTTGTTCTAAGGCTTTGCAAGTCTTATGAGCATAACTGTACTTACAAGACGTAATGAACTTGAAACCAATAGAGTTTTTGTGGAACTTAGGTATGAAGTAAACGTAGGGAAATCTATAGCTGTTAATGTTAATTTTTAAGTTCTTGCTGAAAGCTATTAATTTCTTAGTGATTATACTGCTGTTATTGGTAGGTAGATGGATTTATAGGTGGACTGATTGGTAGGTAGGTGGATTTGTAGGCAGCACTGGAATTAAGTTCTGCATTTAAAGTCTGAAAGTAAAAAGCTTTACAAATAATGGCATAGTTGTTAGAGGCTTTCTCCACTGGAGTGATAAGAAAATATTTATGTAGATCTGCTAATTGTTGTTTAATTTTGGAAAATTGGCATTTAATATCAGCAGAAGGGTGACCACAAGGCAATGAAGATTTATAGTTTTTTTTGTTTTTTTTTTTGAAACCCCGAAAAGTATTAGAATCGATAGTACTTAGTACAGTGCTTCAGTTGGAGGTTGAGAAGACGAGAGAAGATATTTGTTGTCATTAAAAGCAGACTTGAACTTCTGTAGACTGTAATTTTCAGGAAAGACATATGAAGGGAGGTTGTTCCAGAAAATGGCAGTTGAATGAATAAACGAGAAAGATGAAAAGTTGGTTTGGTGAGTTTAGAGTTGGACAGTAAATGGATGTTGGCCAGTGGCGGCACATGTTCAGACTGTTTTGAAAGAGAAAGCAGGAATTATAAAAGCCAATTCAGAAGAACAGTGCCAATGGCAGTATCTGTAGAAAAGGCATGCATCAGAAACAGTATGTCTATGAGACAGCGAGTGCAGAGACTCTGTTAAAGAGGAGTCATTAAATAATCTAACTGCCCTCTTCTGAATGGAATCTAGAAGACAGAGAGGTTTTGGGGGCACCGCCCCAGATGTGGGTCCAATATTTCATGGTAGAGCAGATTTGCAATTTGTACAGAGCTGTTTGGAAGAAAAGTAATGCCAAGAGCTAAAGAGAAAACCAAGTTTTTTAGATGCAGAGGAAGCAATGTTTGTACCATATTTCCCCATGTATAAGACGGACCTTTTTTCGAAAAATTTGGGGTATAAAAACTGGGTGCGTCTTATACAGTGGTTGTAGATTTTTTTTTTTCTGCTTTTTCGTGCTTGTTGTCTTTGCACTCACTGTTTCGCACTTGTTACCAGTATATTATGTTAAGTTTTGCCACGTTCTGCCCAGAAATGCTCAGAAAATATTTTCGTACACTGCTGAATTCAAGTTAAAAGTGATCCAGTTTCCAAAATTGAATGGATATCGTGCTGTTGAACGTAAGTTTGTTCCTCCTCCAACTGAGAAAACAATCGGCAAGTCAGCAAAATGGCCTAATTTAGAGAGGGAATTGAAGATATAGATTGAGGAGCAAAGGGCAATTGGAATTTCTGTGTCCACAAAGATGGTTCAGCATGAGGCAAGAAGAACTGCCGATGAAAAAGAAGTTACTGATTTCAAAGGAAGACACAATTGGTGCTTCAAGTTCATGAAACGTAATGGACTAAGCATGCGTACACACACTAGACTTGCGCAAAAGATGCCTGAAAGCTATGAGCAGAAGGTCCTTGAATTTCATTATTTTGTCAGTGTCGGAAGACACAACAGTTTGAGTTGGGACAGAATGCAAATATGGACAAAGTCCCCCTTCAATTCGATGTCCGAAGTAACAAAACTGTTGATAAGGAGGGGGGGGGGGTGAAAACTGTAACTGTGAAGACAAGTGGACATGAAAAGAGCCATTATACAGTTGTTCTAGCTTGTTGTGCCGACGGAACCAAGCTGCCTCCTATGTTGATTTTCAAACGCAAAACAATGCCAAAAGAAGACATTCTTCGAGGAGTGATTGTCCACATTCATAACAAGGGTTGGATGGATCAGGATGGGATGAAGATCTGGTTTGAGAAAGTTTGGAGCAGGAGACCAGATGGGCTCTTACGCAAACCTGCCCTATTGGTGCTTGATCAGTTCAGGGCACACATAACAAAAAATACAATGAAGATTGCTGCAGAACAAAAAACAAAACTTCCGTCATACCTTGACATCACAGCTCCAACCACTTGATGTCAGCATTAACAAACCCTTCAAAGCTGACATGAGAGACGAATGGAACCAATTGATGAAGTCTTCTGGGGACAATTTGACACCATCAGGAAGAGTGAAGAAACCAACTATAGGAGCATTTTGTACCTGGATGAAAAGATCCTGGGATTGAGATCGTTGAGATCAAGATTGAGATCGTTGTCAAGTCATTTAAAGAAGTGTGGCATTTGAAATGCCACCTTGAAGTGTGGCACACTTCAAGGTAAGCTAATGAGAGGACAAGCTAATGGATGGGAGCTTTGACAATGATGAGTTGTATGAATTAATTTTATGATGAATAAAGAGTTCAATAAATTTATGTAATACATTTTTTTTTTTTTTTCAACTTTCGGTACTCAAAATTAAGGTGTGTCTTATAAATAGGGAAATACGGTAATTTGTGCCAAGAGAGATTAGAAGTCAGGGTAATCTCCAAAAGAGATATATAATTTTGCCTAGAAATTGGAGTATCACCAAAAATAAGCATAAAAACAGAAGAACCCTTTTTGCAAGATATAAGACAAGACTGAGTTTTAAAAGGATTGAAATCAACTAAGTTGTCTTTGCCCAACTGGAGAATTACCTGGAGATCGGCATTTAAGGAACTGGTAGCGGATATTCAAGAAGTTCAAGCTGATTGAGAAGGGCAAGGTTTCTCAAAATGGAAAGTGGAATGCAATGTGCTATCATCAGCAAAACTGTGGATAGGATTGCCAGTCAATGGAAGAAGGTCATTAATATACAAGAGGAAAAGAGTAGGGGAAAGAACTGAACCTTGGGGGACACCAGCATTACTGGAGAAGTTAGAAGACAGAGAGCCATCTACCATCGACCTCAGTGAGCGATCAGAGAAAACTGGATAACCAATTACAAAAAACAGCTGGCAAATCATAAGATGAAGGCTTTTTTAGAAGACCATTATGCCAAACACGATCGAAAGCATTTGAGATATCAAGAGCAACTGCTTGTTTCACTGAACTTTTCCATCGAATTTGTCCATAAAGGGATAACATAAGACAGAATATCACAGTGGATCGACACTGACAGAATCAATACTGGAAATCGTTAATCAGACGGAAGGTTTCTAGGTAGTTTAAGAGTTGGCAGTTAATTGATTTCTCCATTACTTTAGAAAGAGTAGAAGTAATTGCAATGGGACGATAATTGGATGGGAGGGATTTGTCACCCTTTTTAGGAACTGGCTGGATATGAGCAAATTTCCAAGCAGAAGGAAAAACACCTTTGGAATAAGAAAGTGAAAAAAGGCGGCAAAGAATAGGAGTAAGTTCAGGAGCACAGGTTCAGAGAACAAGTGGAGAAATACCATCAGGACCTGGAGCTTTCTTAGCATCAAGATTCATCAAAATCCTTCTGATATCCTTTTGACGGAAGACCACAGGAGGCATTGAATGGAGCGTGTTGGGAATGGTGGGGGGTGTTTTACCAAGATCATTAATACATGAGTTGGAAGAAAAATGGGATGCTAGCAGGTCAGCTTTATCCTTGGATGAAGTGACAACAGAACCATCTGGTTTGGACAGAGGTGGGAGCAGAGATGAGCAAAAGTTGCGGCCAATAGCTTTGTCAAGAGACCAGAATGCTCGGCTACCATTAGGGCAAGAAGCAAGTTTTCTACTCTTAGCCTGTTCAAACTCTAGTTTGGACTGATTAATAACTGCTTTACAATTGTTGCGAGCTTTGGTGTAGGCAGAAAATGAAACTGAAGAATTAGAAACAAGCCAATTACGATATGCAACATTCTTCTCTTGGACAGCCGTAGCACATTTATTGGAAAACCAAGGTTTAGATAAAGGACGAGATTTTAAAGTGAAGTGTGGGATAAAGGATTCCATTCCTGCAAGAATAATTTCACTGACACGATCTGAGCAAACGTTGACATCAGAAGTTTTGAAACAGTAATCCGACCAAGGAAAAGAAGTCTTGCAGGTCATCCCATTTTGCATTCTTGTAATGCCAAACAACACGAGGTTGGGAATAGCTATGAGATAATGGTTCCATTGGAGAAGAGACAATCACCAAGTTGTGATCCGAAGTACCTAGAGGTCCTCTCGCTTCAACCGTGTACTTAGAAGGGTTGTTTGTGAGAAAAAGATCAAGCGTATTGGCTGTATGATTAGGATTGTCCGGTATTCTTGTAGGTAAATGAACAATCTGAGCTAGGTCATTAGTAATTGCAAAAGCCTCAGCATCTCGACCTGCTGGGTCAGTGTGACTAGAAAACGGAAGCCAGCTGGAGTTGTGAACATTAAAATCACCAAGGAAAATTACCTCACTGTTAGGAAAGTTGGACTGGAGAAAGTCAAGTTGCAAAGAGAGGAAGTCAAAGAGCTCCAAGTGATTAGTGGAGTTGGGAGAACTGTTGAGACAACAGATGAATTTGACACAATGAGGTAGAGAGATTTTAAACCAGAGAAGATCAAAGAGAGGAGATTCCGAATTGCCATGTCTCTGACGGGGAATATCAGAACGGACATATGCACAAGTACCACCTTTGAGGCGAAAGGAATCATACACCGAATAATTTGGGCATCTGAGATGAGCAGTAGTTGAATCAACCGATAACTGAGATTCTGTCAGAAAAAGTACATGGGGTTTGGCAGACTGCAAGTGGAAATGGACATCGTTGAGATTAGAATTGAGACCACGTATATTTGTGAAATGAATTAGGAAGTCCTTGGGAGGTTTAGATCTTTTCGCAGATAAGCTTGCTCTATTAGCTTGACAATTCATGGTGTATTCAATAGTAAGAAAAAGTGAGTGGGACATGCTGTATGAAGTAATGAAATTTTTGGATATGGCGTACATGTGGTAAGAATATACCCAGTTCCTTGACATAACGTGGCCTCGACAATGCTCCCCGCATACACATTACTCGGACTCCCTCCAGTCACTATCTGGCAGAGTAGAGGTAGCAAGATTATACGCTAGCTGATCCGGAAGCCTCCTAGAGAGTTACCAATAGGTTCGGTCCAGTGTACTAACTAGCGGCCGGCCTCCGAACACCGTTTTAGAGCTGTACCCTCAAAATGTAAGGAATATTGGATCTCGCCACGACGTTCATCATAACCTCAAAAGTCATCAATCTAGAGAGAGAGAGATTGATGGGTTCCACCACTTCAAGCCTCCAAATTGACTTGATTAAGGTTAAACACCTTTTTTAAGGCTCTGAGTATTTAAGGCTCTGAGAGGTAATAGTAAAATGAATGAGGATGAAATTTCATTGTTATAAATGATTTTAGAACTAGGGGCCATAAATTCAAGTTACAGGGAGAGATGTTTAAACTGGATTTCAGGAAGTTTTATTTTAGCCAGCGAGTTATAAATTAATTAAATAATTTACCTACATGGGTGGCAGAGGATCACAGTTTGGGGAAATCAAAGGTCAGTTGGATAGTTACCTACAGGAGGAGGAAATGCATAGGTTGTCTATTTCCTTTTCTCTTATTATTATTTATTAATTATTGATTTTATTTTATTATTATTTTTTTTAATTTATTTATTTATTTAATTTTTGGCTGGTGCAGCATAAGCCTTAGGCTTCCTTGCATCACATGGCCAATACTAATACTCAAGATGTGGCTTGACCATTACATATACAATTAGATAAACACCTCTTTATACCTGCTAGCAAAATTCCTGTATATCACTGACAAAATCCCATGAGCTGTCCTGGCAGCCTTTCTACACTGCTCAAAGGAGTTCATATCTGACTTTATAATTAACCACTAGGTTGTATTTTACTCTGGGATTACTGCTACCCTTATGCAGTACCTTGCATTTGTCAATGTTAAACTTCAATTGCCATTTCTCAATTCATCTGCCTAATTTTTCTAGATCATTTCCAACAGCATACTTTCATTACTGTCTTAACCACCCTGCCAACCTTTATATCATCTGCAAACTTAGACGTCAAGCCTGATACACCTTCATCAATATCATTAATACAAAACACATAAATGGGCCAAGCACCAAATCTTGTGCAATTCTGATAATAATATTAGTCCACAAAGAGCACTGTCCACTGATAACTACTCTGTCTTCTGCTGAACCATCCCTTTATCCATAGCAGTAATATGCCCTTAATATCATACTGCTCTAACTTGTACAGCACTCTTATATGGAACAGTATCAAAAGTTTTTGTGAAATCCAAATACCTTCTTCTTCTTTTGATGCCATCTCCTGTTGGAGGTTGGCGATCACCATGGTGTACTTCTCTGTCTTGGGCGAGATGAAAAAGATCCTCAGCTGATCTGCCAGTCCTGTTGCAGGTTTTTCAGCCATAAGTTTCCTCCTCCCTACTTTTGCGATGTCGATTTTAAATCTAATAGCATCCCTTTATTTTTTATGATGTTGATTTTAAATCTAATAGCATCCCTTTATTTTTTATGATGTCGCATATGGTTTGATCACCATACGTGATATAATGGTTCTTTAGAGATTTAACGGATGCACTGTTTTCATTTTTCAAACTTTTGAATAATTTCAAGTTTTGATTTAACTGAAAACGCAACTCTTTTCCATTTACCCATCATTTTCGCGATTTCTAAACAAAAAAAAAATATTTACTATTAAAAAAAATTGACATCCCTGACATAAATAACGAAACAAAATTTGTCTTTTTGCGGTGCAACAGAACACAACAATCGACGCAACGCACTAAAACAAACTAAACATTTGGTCTCTTTTGGATGTGAAGACAGCAGGGGTTCCAAGATAACTGGCACACTAATCTCCCAATGATGACTTATAACACCACTTCTTGTCACTTATTTACGACTTCCAAAACATCTGTTTATACCTATTCTAGTCATTACTTGAATTTATATTTTTTCTGGTTGATTTTTTTTTTTTTTTTTTTTTTTAATTTGGAGTCTTGAACTGTCCCGGTTAAACCAATCCCGGTAAATCGAGTCTGCTGTATGTGTCTGTTCACAAGCAACAACACATTCACAAGCACTGTATAACAATACTGTATATATAAACATGAATGGACTGTGAAGCTAACAACACTGCATTAAAACTGTCTGAAGTTAACAATACTACATTCATAGAATTCAGGTTACGAATTTATTCTTACCGTACAAACTGCAGAAAAAAGAAATAACCGCTGAATTTTTATTTGTCTGATTTCAATGAAATTTTGGCTAGCTGAAGAAATATTTTTAACAAGACCAAATAAAAAATTTCACAAAAATCCATCCAATGGAAGTCCCCCTGATACATTCAGACACAGATGATGAAGACAGACGTGGTTAAGATAATAGGCACTTAGCATATACACAAATCCATCTAAATATTGGAAAGATATAAGCAAAATTTGTTCCCCTTTGATGCCACTTTATTTTCAATCTATTATGAACAACCATGAAAAATTCATACCTTTTATAATAAAAACATTAATTTTTTTTAAAGCCCCCTCTAAAGCACTTTATACATATTTTCATCATCTTTATATCAACATGTTAAACATAAAAAAGTTGAATCAACATGTTAAACATAAGAAAGTTGAATCAACATGTTAAACATAAGAAAGTTGAATCAACATGTTAAACATAAGAAAGTTGAATCAACATGTTAAACATAAGAAAGTTGAATCAACATGTTAAACATAAGAAAGTTGAATCAACATGTTAAACATAAGAAAGTTGAATCAACATGTTAAACATAAGAAAGTTGAATCAACATGTTAAACATAAGAAAGTTGAATCAACATGTTAAACATAAGAAAGTTGAATCAACATGTTAAACAAAGAATATTCTAGACCAGTGGTGTCCAACCTATAGTCCGCAGGCCGGATCCGGCCCGCGAATAATTTTTATAAGGCCCACGCATAAAGTGAACTAAAACAGCTTTGATCGCCATTGTGTGCACAGGCATGGAAACATCCAGCACGACTGTATCATACATGTGGTTCAGTGCAGTCATATGTACGCTAAATACAGTTATCTAAAGTATTTTGTATGGCTTGTTCATTGCATTGAATTATTAATTTGTATTGAATTTTAAAAAAAAAATCATTCTTAAAATGTTCCAAAAGGGGAAAATTGATTTGGAGTGTCATGTTTTTGATTCAAGGTGGACTGAAGACTATTTCTTAATTGATTACCATGAAAAAAAATCAGTGTTTTTGGTGTGTCAGGAGATTGTGAGTTTTTAAAGAATATAATTTAAAACGACACTGATTCCAATCATAAATCCTATGATCAACATAAAGGAGTGCTGCGAAACGAAGTGTTCAAAGTTACAAAACAAATTAAGAAAACAACAAAACATACTGAAACCAAATCAGTCAAGAAATTTATCTGATGTACGTGCCGTTATCAAGTTGTACAACTGATCGCTTTTGAAAGTAAACCATTCAATGATGGTGAATTTGTTAAGCGTTATTTGTTAAAAGTTGTGGAAGAAATTTGTCCGGAGAAACGAACAATCATACAAGACATTAGTTTGTCTCGACAAACAATTATGCAAAGAGTAGCTGTCATATGCTGGAGGGTTTGGTCTTTTCCTCTTCACGCTGACCAGGCGTCTTGAAGAGAACCACTCTACACATTCGTTGCCACCTAAGTGACATGACAGGGCTTACCACCGAGAAGGTGTGCATGAGTGGATTTTAGGGAGGCAGGCCAACCGGACTTCTCCTAAATCTTCTGTAATAGAGAGATATTGGATCCATCAGTGTTTTAGGCTGAGTGTCTGATAACACACAGGATACCTGTTCCCCTCTAAGCGAAGAGTAGAAGTTATCGGAAAGAATTTGTTCGAACAACTTTTGAAAAACATAAAACAAATGAAATATTTTAGTGTGGCACTGGATGAGAATACTAATGTAAATGACACAGCCTAACTCCTCATCTTCTTCAAACAGGCCTCTGAGGTTGGGTATGTTCATATTGTAGTTTTAAATGTTTTTCACCAACCTTATGTAGAAATAAAACACAAAGAAAACGAAAACTGGAATCTTGATACCTATGTATTTATAATAAGTTATATTTGTCTGTATTTACAATAAATTATATTAACTTTACAACTAAAATATATGAAATATACATATAAAATATACATTAAAATATACTGGGTTAAGAACAATAAAATACATTAAAATATACTAAATTAAAATCGATAAAACCAAAGCTTTCGAAGGCTCCTGCCTTCTTCTTCAGCGGTATTTTCTTTGTTCTGCGGTGCGTCTTTAAATACCAGCAGGTTCACGGTACTCATCACGTGTTTCGTTCCCACGTGTTCCGTTCTCTTGTGTTACGGAATCGGAAGTGGCTCGAGAGTGGGTCATGTGGAACCGTTCATCCCTTCTGAGGATAGTAGCCTCAAAGAGGGGATGGATCCGCATTCCTCTATCTCTATTAATCGGAGGCAGAAGGAGGAGTTTTGCCGTTCCTAGATGTGTTGGTCTGTAGGGAAGACCAACAACTAAAGACTAAGGTCTGTAGGAAATCGATGTGTAAAGGTCAATATTCGCACTACAATTCAGCTCAGGCCAACCATCATAGGAACAGTGTGGTTAGAACATTAGTTGACAGGGCAAAATCACACTGTAGTACCTCCGAGGATAGGAAGATAGAGTATGAACGTGTCACGACGGATCTTACAAAATGTGGCTACCCCCAGAGGATTATAGAAAAATATATTAAAGGAAATCAGAGGAGAGGCGAATCTTTTATGCCAGTATCCACTGCATATATTCCCTACTATCCGGGTCTAACCGATCACATAACTAGAATACTAAGAAATTATCAGACGCGTTGTGTGCAGCTTCCGGGGCGGAGGCTGCACACAATCGTGTCACGAGTAAAGGACCCCATTCAAAAAGAGAATGCAAGTGGGGGTCGTATACAGTATTAGATGCCCGGATTGTGGGGAATGTTATATAGGGGAAACAAAACGCCGTCTCAAAGACCGTCTGGGGGAGCACACTAAGGCAATAAGAAGTGCGGACTATGGTAAGTCCGCCGTGGCCGAGCATTTTTGGGAGAAGCAGCACCACATCTCCCCGGACGAGGCTATCATCACCGATCGGGCGAATAAGTTCTGGGACCGGAAGTGGCTTGAAAGTTTGCGGATCTGTTCCACAGTGAACATTAATAGAGATAGAGGACTGCGGATCCATCCCCTCTTTGAGGCTACTATCCTCAGAAGGGATGAACGGTTCCACATGACCCACTCTCGAGCCACTTCCGATTCCGTAACACAAGAGAACGGAACACGTGGGAATGAAACACGTGATGAGTACCGTGAACCTGCTGGTATTTAAAGACGCACCGCAGAACAAAGAAAATACCGCTGAAGAAGGCAGGAGCCTTCGAAAGCTTTGGTTTTATCGATTTTAATTTAGTATATTTTAATGTATTTTATTGTTCTTAACCCAGTATATTTTAATGTATTTTATTGTTCTTAACCCAGTATATTTTAATGTATATTTTATATGTATATTTCATATATTTTAGTTGTAAAGTTAATATAATTTATTGTAAATACAGACAAATATAACTTATTATAAATACATAGTTATCAAGATTCCAGTTTTCGTTTTCTTTGTGTTTTATTTCTACATAAGGTTGGTGAAAAACATTTAAAACTACAATATCCTCATCTTCACATGTGGAATTAATGATAATTTTGTACCAGCTGAAGATTTAGCTGATCTACAGAGTATGCATGGAACAACTACAGGTGAAAATCTTTTTGAAAATGTTTTCCAATCTATCGAAAAGTTAGGATTAAATATTAAAAACCTGGTAGTAGTAGTCACAACTGGTGGTGCAAAAAATATGATTGGTAAAAACATTGGGCTTATGGGTAGAATAACCAGAAAATGATAATGTCGGAGCTGAAACTCCAATTGGAATTCACTGCATTGTGCATCAAGAAGCTCTCTGTGGAAATATATTGGATCTCCAACACATTATGAATGTGGTTATTTCAACTGTAAATTTTACAAGATCACATGGCCTTCATGTGTCTGTTGAAATATCACCGAATGTTTCAACACAGAAAAAGGGAAACCAATAAAACAACTATCAGATATGCAGCGGCCATTTGATCTTGCAATTCATACATACATTTCTAGCCATTTAAATGCTCTTAATTTAAAACTACAAAGGAAAGGAAAATTGGTCTGATTTGTTTGGTAACATCAAATCATTTTAGAATAAGGGTTATTATTTAAATCCCAGTTGAGCAAGACAATTTAGTTCACTTTGAATGTTGTACTGAGCTAAAGAACAAACACAATTCAAAGAATAATTGCCTTTCCTTATTACAATCATTTTTTGACAAGTTTGAAAGTTGATTTTCTAAAATAAAATCCCATGAAAAAACATAAGCTTTTGTTTGAGAACCCATTTACTTCTATGGCTGAAAACTACAATCCCAGATTGCTACTTGAAGTTATTGATCTCCAAGCCAAAATATGATTAAAAAAAATATGATGCAAAAATAAACTATTTGAATTCTACAAGGCTTTCCCATCTGAAGATTTTCTGCTAATAAAAGAAAATGCCATGAAAATGGCTACTTTGTTCGGATCAGCATATGTTTACAAGCAGATTTTTTAACTCGTAAAATCAAATAAATATTTAAAAAGAAACAGAATAACAAACAGATGGGCATTTTTTTTTATGAAAACCCTAACTATTCATTCTATAGTGAACCTATAGTGAGGTTGAGAAGGCGAAAGAAGATATTTGTTGACATTTCTGTACAACTTCAACTTCTGTACAATACACTAATTTTCAGGAAATAACAAAGGAAGGTTTTGTATGAAGGAAAGGTTTTGGGAGCACCACCCCAGATATGGAAACAATATTCCATGGCAGGGTGGATTTGCGATTTGTTCGGAGTGAACAGCTGTTTGGAAGAAAAGTAACGCAGAGAGCGAAAGAGAAAACCGAGTTTTTTAGATGCAAAGGAAGCAATATTTGTAATATGCTTGTCCCAAGAGAGATTAGAAGTCGGGGTAATCACCAAAAGAGATTAGAAGTCAGGGTAATCCCCAAAAAAGATATATCATCTTGCCTAGAAATCGGAGTGTCACCAAAGATAACCATAGGAGAATCCTTTTGCGAGATATAAGACAGGACTGAGTTTTAGAAGGATTGAAATCAGCGAAGTTGTCTTTGCCCCACTGGTGAATTACATGGAGATCGGCATTTAAGAAATTGTTAGCGGATATTCGAGAAGTTGAAGCTGATTGAGCAGGGAAAAGGTTTCTAAAAATGGAAAGTGGAATGCAATGTGCTTTCATCAATAAAACTATGGATAGGATCAATGAAAGAAGGTCATTAATATACAAGAGGAAAAGAATGAAGGAAAAGAACTGAACCTTGGGGGAGACCAGCATTAGTAGTGAAGTTAGAAGACAGAGAGCCATCTACCATCACCCTCTGTGAGCGGTCAGAGAGAAAACTGGATAACCAATTACAAAGAACAGTTGGAAAACCATAAGATGGAAGCTTGTTTAGAAGATCTTTATGCCAAACACTATCGAAAGCCCTTGAGATGTCAAGAGTAACTACTTGTGTTTCACCGAACTTTTCCATTGAATTTGTCCATAAATTGGTAACACAGGCCAGAATATCATCTGTGGATCAACACTGACGGAATCCATACTGGCGATCAGACGGAAGGTTTCTAGATAGTTTAAGGGTTGACGGTTAAGTGATTTCTCCATTACTTTAGAAAGAGTAAAAGTAATTGGATGGGAGAAATTTGTCAACCTTTTTAGGAACTGGCTGGATATGAGCAAGTTTCTTTCTCTTAAAGGAGAAAGTTCAGAAGCGCAGGTTTTGAGAACAAGAGGAGAAATACCATGAAGACCAGGAGCTCCATCAAGAAATACCATCAGGACATAATCTTCATTATGTATTGAGATTGGCATCACAAATTTGCAACCAAATTTTGAACAATTATTTAAAAATATCCAGCCTCAATCATCTCATTAAATGTTAAGTTTTGTCCAGTAAATGTTATTGTGATTGTACTTAATAAAATTTTCGAATATTTCAATTTTAGGTTTATCATCATATTTATTTATTCACCTTAATATCGAAAAGCTGTGATCCTTTTCAGGTTGTAAATTTTCAAAAATTAGCATTTAAAAGGAAAAGTAAAGTTTTTTTTTAAACAGAAGTGAAGTATTTCAAACAGAAACAAAATTATAAAGTATTTAAAAAAACAAACGAAAGTCAGTCATATTTTTATAATTTTAATATAATCTAAAAAATAAATCACTGACATTGATTTATTGCACATACAAGTGCTGGGAATTTGCATTTTTTAATATATAGCTTGAAAAGAAAAAAACGGTAACGTGAAAATAGAAACTTCCTTTTACGAGTAACAAGATATAGAAAATGTGAGACAATTTTTTCTCGACTCATTCTTTGCGGCCCGCGAAACAAATCTAATTTTGAATACGACCAGGTACGGGAAAAGGTTGGACACCACAGTTCTAGACCATCACCTATGAACCAGATAGCGTCATACGGCTAACAGTGCAGGAACCATTAACAAAGAATAATCATGGAGTTCTAAGCAGGATGCTGAGGAGAGAGAAGGGCAGCAGTTATTATTATTGCTCACATTATTTCTCCCTGATTGGGGGTTCCACCTTGTGACGGGTATTGCTACCAAGTACACTTATGTCTGGTCAAGGAACTCTCTCTCGCTATCCTACAGGTGTTCAGGATTGCGACTTTCTGGAGTTCCTTGTAGGTGTTCACTGCTGCTAGGCTGTTATGTAGAGTCTTTGGCACCATACCTATGGTTGACACGATGATCGGGATGGTTGTTGCTTGTTGCATATGCCACATCTTTGATCTCCTGTCTTAGATTCATGTACTTCCTGATTTTTTCCCCATGGATTTTCTGCAGGTTGCCAGTGTTAGGTACTGCTATGTCAATCAGAGTCTTAGAGGAAAATCTTAATCAGTTATGCACAGTTAGTAAAGATTTTGGACTAAAGATGAATATGGCTAAAACAAAAGTAATGATGAACAAGTATGCCACAGAAAGGGACAAGGGACATAATGATTGAAGGAGCAGTAATTGAAAAGGTGGAGTCATATACTTATCTGGGACAAGTTATTAAGTTATTAGCTGTAATAATGATAAATGGCTGGAAGTCAAGAGAAGAATAAATTTTGGATGGATAGCATTCAGGAAATATAATCACATACTGAAGAGCAATATCCCAGTTTGTCTGAAACAAATTAATGAACCAATGTATACTCCCCACCATGACTTATGGAAGTGAAACTTGGGGCACTCACCAAAAGAATGGAAGAGAAGCTGAGAACTACACAACGAAGAATGGAACGAATTATATTGGGAATCAGACTGTTAGATAAGAAGAGAAATACATGGATCAGGTAGCAAACTCAAGTAAACAATATTCTTATCAAAACTAAAGAACTAAAATGGTCTTGGGCAGGACACATAGCTCGAAAACATGATGAGAGATGGACTAAGAAAATAACAGAATGGTACCCAAGAGGAGCTAGAAGAAAACCTGGAAGACAAAGGCAGAGATGGATAGATGAAATTCATGAGTTTGTGGGTAGTTAATGATGGCCATTGCACAAAACAGAAGGAATTGGAAAGTTGCTGGAGAGGCCTTCATCCTGCAGTGGATCGAAAATGCCTGATGATGATATCAATCAGATAGGTAGCCTTTTCCTTCTTTTCCACAAGGGTTATGTCCGGTTGGTTCTGAGGGATTGTCCTATGCATTGTTATGGTGCAGTCCCAGTACAGCTTGTGGGTTCATACTTATAGTACGATACATTTTCTTTGATCAACTGGTATTTCCTTGCAATCAACTGGTATAAGTATTTCATTTCGATCAACTAGTATAAGCGCACTCAGTCTGGGTGATGGTGAGCATGAATCCTTCAGTCTTGGGGAAGAGCGTCCGCTCGTGGGCCATGCATTGGAAGCAATTTTATCTATGTTATCTTGATGGAAATCATTGTAGTGTCTGCCATGGAGTAGGTTTTTTATGGCTTTAACTGGGTGCCCTCCATTCATCTTTACTTTCAGCAAACTTCTGAGTCTCTGATTGTATTTGTCAGACAGGCAAGCCTTAATTTTCTTGCGCTGTAACTGCTGAGCCTGCATCATCCGCAAGTATTTGTAGGCCTCTCCCTCTGCTGTAGCTTCAATCTCTTTACCAGTCTGCAGCTGATAGTTTCGGTTGACTAATTTTCCTGGTGAAATCTGTGGGTCTTGCATTTGTCTAGACCAAATTCCATCCTAATATCATTGCTAAATTCTTCGGTGATCCAGAGTAGTTGCTGGAGTTGCTTCTTGGTTGCCACCTAGCGCTTGATGTCATCCATGTACATCAGGTGGGTGAGGGTGTACAGGTTCTTCCTTCCTTCTTTGAGGTTATATCCGTGCTTGCTACTGTTCAGCATGGTGGATAGCAGGTTAAGTGCTAGACAGAACCACAATGGGCTCAGGGCACTTCTCTGAAACATTCCTTTCCTGATGGGGATTGGCCTGGTTATGATGTTTTCGACCTTAATGGTGGTATCCCATTTCTCCATCATTTCTCCTAGGAAGTTTGTTACTATCGGATTGACTTTGTATAGTGCCTCTATTAGCCAGCCATGAGGCACGGAGTTGAAGCGTTGCGGTAATCGATGTAGGCTGTGTACATGTTTCGGCGCTTCTTGTAGGCTTGCTCCATAACTGTGGCATCTATGGTTAATAATTGTTCCTTGCATCCTTCGCTCAGTGCTTGCATCCTTTCTCCTGTTTGGCCATTATGTTCTGGCTCTCAAAGTGGTCTGATATCTTCCTGGTTACGCAGTTGGCAGGATCTTGTACACTGTTGGGAGGCAGGCGATTGGCCTATATTTTGCCGGATTTCTTGTATCTTCATTGTTAGGCTTCAGATATGTGATTCCTTGAGCGAGAAACTTTGGGATTGTCTCTGGGTGCCTTATCATTCGGGCGAACTGCTCTGCCAGGTGTTTGTGTGTGCAAGTGAGCTTCTTGTACAAGTAGTTGTGGAAGTTATCCTGGAGTTCGCCAGTTGTTAGAGTTCTTGATCATCTGTTTTACTTCTTCCCGAATCTCCCACCCTCTCATTTCTTGTAAGTCCTTGGTTTTCTTGCATTCTAGTTCTATCCAGGTTTTTCTGCTGTTATGTCTTACTTCCCTGCTCCAAATGCTTCCCCAGAACTCCTCAATCATCTTCTTCTCGGGTGGTCCATTCCCTTCTTTCCTGTCTTCTCTGAGATTCCTGTAGAAGCCTCTTTGGTCCTCATTGAAGATTCGGTTGTTTATTTTCATCTGGGAGCTTAATAATAATATTATTATTAAGCTCCCAGACCTGATAATAATAATAATAATATTATTATTATTATTATTATTAGCCATGAAGTGCAAAGAAGCCTGACGTGTATGCTGCACCAGCCAAAAAAAAATTCCCAAGTTACCCTGAGAGAAAGAGAGAGAGACAGAAGTAGAAAGGAATCACCAAGAAAAAGAAACATGATGATATTCAGTTCAGCACCCTGGATGATGCAAGCCCATACTCACCAGTTTTGAGCCCCTGAGCTATAGATTTTAGTTTTAAGAAAGTAATTACTCTTGTCTAATGGGTGCAGAAGTCTTAGATAACCCAGCTGATGTTGCATATGAATTCAACAGGTATTTTGCACTGATATTTACAAAAGACCCTTCATAGTGAAAAGAAATCATGAAAATGAAGCTGAAAGAAAGTATGACATCTTTACTTATGTAAACTCTAAAAGAAAGGGGATGAATCAGATTGGTCCACTTAACATAGATGGTTCAGTTATTGATGATCCTGCTCAAGTAGCTGATAAACTGAATGAATATTTTGCATCTACATTCACACACAATGAGTTATTCAAGGAGGAGAATGCCAGAAGTTTATCAAACTCTAACAGGGAGCTAAGTGATTTTGAAATAACAGAGCAAAGTTGAGGAGAAATTGTTGAAGTTAAACATAAAAAAAGACACCTGGGGCAGATGGAATCTATCCAGTTAAAAGAAAATCATGTTTAAACAACTTGGTTAGCTATTTTGACAGAGTCACTCAAAAGCTGGATGCAGGAAATAATTTTAAGATTGCTTACTTGGAATTTTGCACACCATCTAACTCAGTCCCATAAGAGAAGTGTATAAGCTGGAACATGTTGGAATTGCAAGAAAAATCAGTAAATGGCCTGTAGGATGGCTGCAGGGCAATAAGTAGTAGGCTGAAGAATAACTAACAGTTATTCTTCAGACTAGGGTAATGCAAGGAGTGTGGTTCCCCAAGGATTGGTACTGGGGCCACTTGTTCTTGATTTTCTTAAACAGTTCTGATGGAAGGACAGTTCATCAAGATCAGTAGAGTAGTTAATGGGATCAATGCCAAGAAGACCTTCTTCGAATGATTTAGATAGACTTAAGTGATGGTCAGAAAAGTGGCAGCTATGTTTTAATGCAGCAAAATGTAAGTTTGTACATTTGGGGAAAAACAATTCCAGAATAACATAAATTTGGTGGGGTTAAACTAAAAACATTAC
This sequence comes from Mastigoproctus giganteus, assembly GCF_048544385.1. NCBI lineage: Eukaryota > Metazoa > Arthropoda > Arachnida > Uropygi > Thelyphonidae > Mastigoproctus > Mastigoproctus giganteus. The sequence goes on along the minus strand of NC_143586.1, from coordinate 157,145,210 downwards.
GGGAATAAATTGATTTACAATACAGTTGGACATGAAGTTCCATAAGTGTGGACAAATGGCAAGGGAGGCCTGTGATATCTCACTGATGGTTTACCGAACAGCTTGTAAAGATGAGGGGACATAATTCCACTTTATAAGGCAATTGTAAGGCCACACTTGGAATACTGTGTTCAGCATCTAAACCTTCACCTTTTTTCAAGACACAACAGTGTGTTGAAAAAAAGTCTGAGAACAGGCAGATGGCAATATATCAGGAAGCAAGACAAAAAAAATTAGCATAATTAGTTTATGCCTGTTTGTTAATTTTAATGATGAAATACAAATTTAAAGGAATCATTAAACAGAATAAAGACAGAAGTTAATTTAAATGAAAAGGAAAAAAACTCAAGTTTTGTTAATTCCCATAGAAGTTATTTTGGATGTTCACTAGTAAATTTTTAACATGTGCTGGTGTGCATGTGTGTATGATGCTGTTTGCAACCAAGAAACATACACATATTTTTCCACAGAACTTTTGGCATTTGTCTCATTACTTTCTTCTTTTTAAAACTGATGACAACAAAGTTCACTGTTTGAAAGTGGAACCTGATATTTTTAAGGGAACATAAAACTACACTCAGAGATATCACAGTATAATCACAGTAGATATGTATACCTTTGTATTTAGAATAAAAGTCATTCATCTATTCTATTTGCAGAGCAGAGTGCAATAGTGATTCTGTTGCTGTTAGTATTGTAGGCCATACTGCAGTGTGTATTATGTATATTTAGGTGTACATTTTGTACATTTTGTACATTTTTGTACATTTTGTGGGAGGGCCTGATTTGCATGTTGTGCAGGTGTAAAACCTCAGAATAACTCATGGTGGCCCTATTCAGTGCTGCAATAAACTTCCATCTGAGCGAGTGGATGGATGAAATGAGAAAGCTGTTTTTTTTTTTGTTTTTTTTTGGCTGATGCTATATAAGCTTGCTTTCTTGCATCATGTGCCCCTTGCTAATACTAATACAATTCGCTAACTGTTCACAATGACTGCACGGTCCTACACCACCCGTAATAAACTTTTATTACGGGGGGGGGGGCTAGCCGCATTTTCTGAGATTTGCTGTAACACGTTTAATTTCTTCTTTTCTATCCTCGGAGGCGTTGCAATGGGACCCAGCCCTATCCAGTAATGCCCTAATGATGCTGTTCTTGTGATGGTTGGCTTGAGCCATATTGTAATGTATGTAATGGCCCTGGCACATGGGTTTCTTACGATGAAGTTATTTGGTTTTTAGGAGCATTAGCAACTAAGGCCATATTGCTCCGGGGATATGCAGTGGTCATTCCCTGACCTTTCCGCATCCTCCGTATTTGGTGGTCACGGGTTCAAACCCCAGTCTAATCAAGAAGCGTGTGCTACGCACTATCGCTCCTGCCCACCTGGCTAAGGAGGCACCTCTGGGTTTCTTATACACACTGGTTTTCACTCTAGGGACTTTCCTATGTACCAACACATCAAGGAAATTTATTTTATTTTATATTTTTATTGTACAGACAAGTATCTTATTTCATCAGTTTTATCTGGTGTAATTGTACTATTCATTTTACTTATTTTATTTCATTTTTATTATTATTATTTTAATACATCACAACTCTAATTTATTTTATTTAATAAAAGTTGGTGTAGGACCGTGCAGTCATTGTGAACATGAACATTCCCAACCCCAGAGGCCTATTTGAAGAATTAGCTAACTACTGTCCCAATTGAAGAGGCCTTTAAGAATTCATTACATCTCTGAGAGGATTCAACTCTAGACCTCTCTAAATGAGTGAGAAGCAGGAAAACCACTATAGTGCAACAGGGCACCAGTAGTTTAACCCAGTGGTGTAGTGGGGGGGGGGGGCATCAACCGCACGTGCCAGCCAGAAAGAGGTGCCATCACTTGAAAACAAGAGAAGTAAAGAGGAAAGCATTAACTTTAACAAAATAATTTCAACCTTTTTTTTTTTTTAATTTATCTTCTCCACTTAAATTTACAGTTCTTAGTTGAAATTTCTATTTGAAACAATTTAATTAACGACAAGATACTTTGATTTATATATTAATCGAATGTGACTGTAATACTGTACTTGCATTTAAATTTTTGGTATGTTATTAAGGCACATGAAACTGGGAATCAAAACAATATTCAACCATAACAAATCCATTTAGTTTAACCACATTTTTTTTACAAAGTTAGTCTTACAAGTCGTTAAGTTAGCATCACATTTTTGTGAGAGGTTTTATAAGTATACAGGCGAGCCTGTATTTCCTGAAAACTCATTTTTCATTTCTACTTATTTTACATTTTACAGATATTTTTCATTTTTTAATGAACTTCTTTATATAAGTCACTACAAATAAGTACAAAATATAAAGAAATCGAACCAGCGAATTTCAATAGAGAAAAGCAAAGAAAGCAAGAGAAGAAATTATTCAAGAAATGTTAGGATCATTGTTGAAGTATGTTACATCTTCAACATCTAGTGTAATAGATATTCAGCATGATAAATCAGAAGAGCAAGTACAAGAGACATCTTTTATTTTTTTTTCAGCCTGGTCTGTGCTTGTTAACAGGAGAGACTGCTTCTACAGGGATGGGATTGGATACACTTAAATAGAAAGGGTGCAAGAATATTTCCTGATGCCGTCGAGGCAGTGTTAGGTGGGTCGGAAAACTGGGGGAGGGGGATACACTGACTAATAGATTAACAGTAGCCGCTGACAGAGATGAAAGTGAGTCTTGCACTGCTTCTATTGGAATGAAAAACAAGGTGGTGGGCATATCAGAGACTGCTGGGAATCGTTGCAGAACAAGTAAATACATGGGCTGTGTTATGTAGCTAAGAATAAGAACAGGTGCATATATACTTGCATGTACACCAATGCTAGGAGTGTAGAAAATAAATTTGATGAACTTTTTTGAAATGCTGGTAAAAACATTAAAGGCAAATAGTGTTTGGTTAGTTTCATGGTGTCAAACAGATATAAGGAATGCAGAATTGAAATTTGGGGCGTACAATGTGTACAGGAAGGATGGGCAGGATAGGAAGGGAGGAGGGGTTATGCTATTAGTTAAGAAACACACAAAATCTCAGGAAGTTGTTGTTATTTTTGTTGTTATTTGGTTTTTTAGGAGCATTAGCAACTAAGGCCATATTGCTCCGGGATATGCGGTGATCATTCCCTGAATGACCTTTCCGCATCCTCCGTATTTGGTGGTGACGGGCTCGAACCCCGGTCTAATCAAGAAGCGTGTGCTACGCACTGCTGCTCCTTCCCACCTGGCTACGAAGGCGCCCTCAGGAAGTTGACAGGGGTGGATAGTGCAGTGTTAAGTCAGTTTGGTGTGGCATAAGCACTGGGAAAGCAAAATTGAGAGTAAGTGTGCTATAGGACTAGGGACTCTGATGAGTATAATGAACAGCAGTACAGAGAAATAGAGCAGGCCAGTAAATCAGATTGTCTTATAATGGGGGATTTTAATTTCCCAGATATTGACTGGAACATGTGGATAGGTCATTCACACACTAGCAAGTGTGTGATTAAGGTGGATTTATTGGATAACTGTTTTCTATCTTGTTGCTTCCCGAACATGCAGCATGTTCGGGAAGCAACAAGAGGAAGTAATACTCTTGATTTGATTATCAGTAGTGATTCTTCATGCATTAAGAATCTGCAGATAAAGGAGCCACTTGATGGCAGTGATCACAGTGTGCTGATGTGGGATTTACTCAAATAGGTAACTACCATCAGGGGTAAAGAGAAGGGTTTTTGTTTTTATAAAGGTGCCTAGGAGGTCTGAGACAAATTTTAAAGTCTATACAGTGGAACCAACTGAAAATGTTACCAACAGCAAATTCTAAATGGGAAGCATTCAAAGAATTAATATTAGAAGCTACTAGGCTTTTCATACCAACCAAGAAATATTGTTCAAGGTCTAGGCCTAAATGGTGGTCAGATGAACTAAAGAGACACATGTGGCAGAGAAGCAAAATGCGTAAGTTACATATATATTAACAGGTGACACAGAAACCAATGGAAGATAAAAGCTGGGCTGTAATCAAGTCACAAAGGAAGTTTGGCAGGCAAAGGCAGATTACGAGAAACCTTTGGAAAAGGATGCAAAGAAAAACAGCAAAGACTTCTTTACTTACGTAAACTCTAGAAGGAAGGGGATGAATCAGATTGGTCCACTTGAAATCGATGGTTCAACTGTTGATGATCCTGCTCAGGTAGCTAACAAACTAAATGCATCTAGTTGCATCTACATTTACATATGAGGAGTTATTCAGGGAGGGGAATACCAGAGGTGTATTAAACTATGGTAGCGAGTTAAATGATTTTTTAATAACTGACAGCAAAGGAGGCGAAATCGTTGAAGATAAACATAAAAAAGGCACCTGGGGTGAGTGGGATCTACAGTTATAGATCTAACAGTGGGATCTACAGTGGGATCTAACAGTTATATTAAAGGAAGCGGCAAAGGAAGTAAGCAAACCCTTAGCCATAATTATGGGAGCTTCCTGGGACTTAGGAGAGGTACGCAGTGTTGAGCTGTGAATATTTTAACAATGAGCTCCTCGCACTTTTGCTGACTTTTTGATGTGAAACATCCTTTCATGAGGGTACCTACCGAGTAAATGTGATCGGCCACAGAAGTGACGTCATCAGCACTCACTAGTAGTATGATTAGAGCATGTGACACATTTTTCGTGACCAGTACGATATCTGGAGTTCTAACTTTTTAGAATTTTTGAATAGTATGACGTCACAATCATACCTCCTGCAGTTACTACTGCAATAAGTATGATTGCAAGTATTTGTCATATGACAATTTCTTTTTTCATCTTGGATTTTTGCATACGCAGCTGTTTGGGACACGTACATTCCGTTGTTAAGTGCCCTGAAAAGCTGCGTATGTCATTTCAATTAAGGTCGGGTACCCCAATTGATGTTGTTTTCAGAGATATTTAGATACATTGCAGTAGCAAGTATATGTCTCTTACTTTAGTTATCATAAATCCTCCAGAAATATTTTATATCGTCTTCCAGAAATTTGTGAATGATCAATGAAATATTTACAGTACAAAAGCTCTTTTATTTCATAATCAATATATACAAATCAAAATAACCAAAAGAAACGCGAAGGATGTTTCACATTAGAGAACGTAAAGCATTTTTCGTGACCAGTACGCTGCTACCTCTACTCTGCCAGATAGTGACTGGAGGGAGTCCAAGTAGTGTGTATGCGGGGGTGGGGGGGCCTTGTGGAGGCCACGTTATGTCAAGGATCTGGGTATATTCTTACCACTTGTACACCATATCCAAAAATTTCATTACTTCATACAGAATGTGCCACCCCTTTTTTCTTACTATTTAATACACCATGAATTGTCAAACTAATAAAGTAAGCTTATCTACGAAAAGATCTAAACCTCCCAAACACTTCCTAATTCATTTCACAAATACACGTGGTCAGAATTCTAATCTCCACGACCATTTCCACTTGCAGTTTGCCAAACCCCATGTATTTTTCTGACAGAATCTCAGTTATCAGTTGATTCAACTACTGCTCATCTCAGTTGCCCAAATTATTCGCTGTATGATTCCTTTCACCTCAAAGGTGGTACTTGAGCATATGTCCATTCTGATATTCCCTCTCGGAGACTTGGTAATTTGGAATCTCCTTTTTTCGATCTTCTCTGGATTAAAATCTCTCTACCTTATTCTGTCAAATTCATCTGTTGTGTCTACCATTCTCCCAACTCCACTAATCACTTGGAGCTCTTGGACTTCCTCTCTTAGCAACTTGACTTTCTTGAGTCCAACTTTCCTAACAGTGAGGTAATTTTCCTTGGTGATTTTAATGTTCACAACTCCAGCTGGCTTCCGTTTTCTAGTCACACCGACCCAGCTGGTCGAGATGCTGAGGCTTTTGCAATTACTAATGACCTTGCACAAATTGTTCATTTACCTACAAGAATACAGGACAATCCTAACCATACAACCAACAAAAAACCCTTCTAAGTACACGGTCGAAGAGAGAGATCCGTTAGGCACCTCAGATCACAAATTGGTGATTGTCTCATCACCAATGAAGTCTTTATCTCATGGCTATTCCCAACCTCGTATTGCTTGGCATTACACAATGCAAAATGGGATGACCTGCGAGATTTCTTTTCTTCTTTTCCTTGGTCGTATTACTGTTTCAAAACTTCTGATGTCAACACTTGCTTAGATCGTGTCAGCGAAATTATTCTTGAAGGAATGGAATCCTTTATCCCACAATCCACTTTAAAATCTCGTCCTTTATCTAAACCTTGGTTTTCCAATAAATGTGGCGCCTCTGTAGCCAGGTGGGCAGGAGCAGCAGTGCGTAGCACACGCTTCTTGATTAGACCTGGGTTCGAGCCCGTGACCACCAAATACAGAGGATTCGGAAAGGTCAGGGAATGACCACTGTGTATCCCATAGCAATATGGCCTTAGTTGCTAATGCTCCTAAAAAAAAACCAAAAATCCAATAAATTTGTTAAGGCTGTTTAAGAGAAGAATGTTGCATATCGTAATTGGCTTGTTTCTAATTCTTCAGTTGCATTTTCTGCCTATACCAAAGCTCGCAACAATTGTAAAGCAATTATTAATCAATCCAAAGTAGAGTTTGAACAGGCTAAGAGTAGAAAACTTGCTTCTTGCCCTAATAGTAGACGAGCATTCTGGTCTCTTGCCAAAGCTATTGGCTGCAACTTTTGCCCATCTCTGCTCTCACCTCTGTCCAAATCAGATGGTTCTGTTGTCACTTCAGCCAAGGATAAAGCTGTCCTGCTAGCATCCCATTTTTCTTCCAACTCATGTATTAATGTTCTCTTGGAAAAACACCTTCCACCATTCCCAACACGCTTCATTCAATGCCTCCTGTGGTCTTCCATCAAACCGTGATGCTAAGAAAGCTCCAGCTCCCGATGGTATTTTCCACTTGTTCTCAAAACCTATGCTCCTGAACTTACTCCTCTTCTTTGTCGCTTTTTTCACTTTCTTATTCCAAAGGTGTTTTTCCTTCTGCTTGGAAATTTGCTTATATCCAGCCAGTTCCTAAAAAGGATGACAAATTGCTCTCATCCAATTATCGTCCCATTGCAATTACTTCTAATCTTTCTAAAGTAATGGAAAAATCAATTAACCACCAACTCTTAAGCTACCTAGAAACCTTCCGTCTGCTCAACAAGCGCCAGTGTGGATTCCGTTGGTGTCGATCCACTGGTGATATTCTGGCTTATGTTACCCATTTATGGACTAATTCAATGGAAATGTTCAGTGAAACACAAGCAGTTGCTCTTGACATCTCAAAAGCTTTTGATTGTGTTTGGCATAAAGGTCTTCTAAACAAGCTTCCATCTTAAGGTTTGCCAACTGTTTTTTGTAATTGGTTATCCAGTTTTCTCTCTGATCGCTCACTGAAGGTGATGGTAGATGGCTCTCTCTCTTCTAACTTCTCCACTAATGCCAGTGTTCCCCAAGGTTCAGTTCTTTCCCCCCCACACTTTTCCTCTTGTATATTAATGACCTTCTTCTATTGACTGGAAATCCTATCCATAGTTTTGGCCGAGGATCGCACATTGCCTTCCACTTTCCATTTTAGGAAAACTTGTCCTGCTCAATCAGCTTCAACTTCTCGAAAATCTGCTACCAATTCCTTAAATGCCAATCTCCAGGTAATTCTCCAGTGGGGCAAAGACAACTTAGTTGATTTCAATTCTTCTAAAACTCAGTCTTGTCTTATATCTCGCAAAAAGGATTCTTCTACTACTATGCTTATCTTTGGTAACACTCCGATTTCTAGGCAAAATGATATATCTCTTTTGGGGATTACCCTGACTTCTAATCTCTCTTGGCACAAGTATATTTCAAATATTGCTTCCCCTGCATCTAAAAAACTTGGTTTTCTCTTTTACTCTAGGCATTACTTTTCTTCCAAACAGCTATTCACTCTATACAAATCGCAAATCCGCCCTTGGTAGCTCCTTGAAGCTCTTCGAACAGAGAGGTTTTTCCTGATTTATTTTCTGATTTATTAGTTTAAATTGTCATATTAACTTATTTTCTAGAGTAGCTTTATATTCCTAGTTACGATACTTAGTTTAAAGTTTAACTTAGACAGAGATTTTGTAGGTATTACTTAGTATCGGTAACGGTATCAAATCCACGTGTCACAAATTGAACGAGAGGTCTCTTTTTTTTTTTAACCAAATTTAGTCGATTTATTAACCAATTGTTATATCAAATTATCTTCTATAAGTAGATTATAGACTTAGTCAGGATCCTTAGTTTATTCTAAATTGAGATAGCGAGATTTGGAAGCTAATCAATACTTACGAGTCCGTAGAAGTACCGTTCGTGAATTCCCGCCATTTTTACACGATAGCATAAGCATAGTGTAGTATAGTGCATAATATAATATTGTCAATTAATCAGTAAATCTATTAATCTTGATAAACTTTATTGTCAATTAAATTGTATTTTTAACTCTATATATATATAACGACTTAATCGTAACAAATAATTAATACATAACTATAGTGGTACACGTGATACGGAAGTTGTATAAAGGGAACTCGTAGAAAACACTAGATACCAAAAAAATATATATATAACAACTGTTCTGGGATATAACTTAAGGATTTAATTTTTGTTTTGAAATTTTATTGAATTAAATCGGAATCATGACTCTGACCAGACAGCAAAGCAAAAGGCTCAAGCTAATGGGAGTGCTGTGGTTCAGGGGAGAACTGAGGGGGGCAGTTACCCTCTGAATCACAGTCTTTTAAAATGCACTGTTTGCTTGATGTTTGCGGAGCAGTCGGGTACGGGACATGATACTGCCAAGGGGGATGTCTTTGTGTGTGCACAATGTAAGGAGTGCAAGGAAATCAGGCGACAACTCAGCGTTGTAATGGGCCTTTACGAGAGCTTGAAGGACAGGGTGGATGCCCTCGAAAGAAATAAATTGAGGGGCCCATCAAGCTCTCAGCTGCCCACATCAACGCCACAGCTTGCACTTGGTCATCAGGCAACACAGAGGCAGCCCCCTAGGCAGAATGCGCTGGTCCCACAGGAACTAGTAGTTGTTGGTGACTCTATTGTCAGGGAAACGGGGAACATGCTTTGTAAAAAGGATAGGTAGAATAGGACCAGGGTATGTCTGCCAGGGGCAAAGGTTGATGACGTTGTAGAGCGGATATCATCTTTTAAGGGCACAAAAGGTGATATAGTTGTACACGTTGGCACTAATGATATTAAGAGTAGGAGACTGGCGGAATTACTTAGCAAGTACAGGTCACTGTTCAAAAAAAGCCGTGAATTAGGGTTGAATTTGAAAGTGTCTGCAATTCTGCCCAGACACGATAGGAGGGAGTATATGATGAGAGCCTTATCGATCAATTCGGCCCTGGAGGGATTGTGCAAGGCTCAAGGGGTAGAATTTTTTTCAGCCTGGACTGTACTTGTTAACAGGAGAGATTGCTTCTACAGGGATGGGATACACTTATGCTTCTACAGGGATGGGATACACTTAAATAGAAAGGGTGCAAGAATTTTTGCTGATGCTGTCGAGGCAGTGTTAGGTGGGTCGGAAAACTGCTAGTTGGGGGGGATACAAGGACTAATAGATTAACAGTAGCCACTGGCAGAGGTTGAAGTGATTCTTGCACTGCTTCTATTGAAATGAGCAGAAGCCTGAAAAACAAGATGCAGAATATATTTCAGAGACTGCTGGGAGTCATTGCGGTACAAGTAAACACATGGGTTGTGTTAGGGTAGCTAAGAATAGAAACAGGTGCATGTATACCTGTGTGTACACCAATGCTAGGAGTTTGGTAAATAAATTTGATGAATTTGAGGTATTGCACAAAACATCAAAGGCAGATATTGTTGGGATATCAGAGACGTGGTGTCACACAGATATAAGTAATGCGGAACTGGAATTTGGGGAATACAATGTGTATAGAAAGGATAGACAGGACAGGAGGGGAGGAGGGGTTATGCTATTAGTTAAGAAACACATAAAATCCAAGGAAGTGAAGCCAGTCGACATCGATGGACAGGGCAGTGTCGAGTCAGTTTGGTGTGACATAAGCATAGGGAAATCAAAATTGAGAGTAGGAGTGTGCTATAGGCCTAATGACTCTGATGAGTATAATAAGATATTGTACAGGGAAATAGAGTGGGCCAGTAAATCAGAGAGTCTTATAATGGGGGATTTTAATTTCCCAGATATTGACTGGAATTTGTGGGTTGGTCACTCGCACACTAGCAAGGCTTTTGTGGATCTATTGGATGATTGTTTTCTACATCAGCATGTTCGTGAGGCAAGAAGAGGAAGCAATACTCATGATCTGATTATCAGTAGTGATTCTTCATGCATTAAGAATCTGCAGATAAATGAACCACTAGGTGGCAGTGATCACAGTGTGTTGAAGTGGGATTTACTCAAGGAGGTAACTACCATCAAAGGTAAAGGGAAGGGTTTTTGTTTTCGTAAAGGCGACTATGATGGTCTGAGACAGTATTTAAATTATATACAGTGGGACCAACTGATGATGTTACCAACAGCAAACTCAAAATGGGAAGCATTCAAGGAACTAATCTTGGAGGCTACCAGGCTTTACATACCAACTAAGAAATATTGTTCAAGGTTTAGGCCTAAATGGTTGTCAGATGAACTAATGAGACATGTGGCAGAGAAGAAAAATGCATGGGATACATACAAATTAATGGGTGACATGGAAGCCTATGGTAGATATAAGTTGGTCTGTAACCAAGTCACAAAGGAGATTAGGCAGGCAAAGGCAGACTACGAAAAATCTTTGGCAAAGGATGCAAAGAAAAACAGAAAAGAGTTCTTTACATATTTAAACTCGAGAAGGAAAGGGAGGAATCAGATTGGTCCACTGGATATTGATGGTTCAACAGTTGAGGATCCTGCTCAGGTGGCTAACAATCTAAACGAGTATTTTGCATCTACATTCACGCATGAGGAGTTATTCAGGAAGGAGAATGATGTAGGTAAAGTAAACATTGGCAGTGAGCTGGATGATTTTGTAATAACTGAGAGGAAAGTGGAGGAGAGATTGTTGAGGATAAACATAAAAAAGGCACCTGGGGTGGATGGGATCTATCCAGTTATATTAAAGGAGGCAGCAAAGGAAGTAAGCAAACCCCTAGCCATAATTATGAGAGCTTCTTTGGACTCAGGGGAGGTACCCATAGACTGGAGATGTGCAAATGTAACCCCAATTCACAAAGGAGGATCAAAGGCTGACACAAGTAATTATAGACCTGTTAGTTTAACTTCTGTTCCAGGTAAATTAAAGGAGGCACTGGTTAAAGAAGCACTGCAGGATCATCTAGACAAGAATTCAGTTATAGCTCAGACGCAGCACGGTTTTGTTAAGGGCAGGTCTTGCCTGACAAATCTGATTGGATACTATGATGTAGTCACAAAAGAACTGGATGCAGGGAATAACTTTGATATTATATATTTGGATCTTAGAAAGGCTTTTGATACTGTTGCACATGGAAGACTGCTGCACAAATTGGAACTGTGTGGCATTGGAGGCAAATTGCTGCTATGGATAAGGGGATGGTTGAGTGGCAGAAGACAGAGAGTGGTAATCAATGGACACTGCTCAACGTGGACTAATGTTATTAGTGGAGTTCCTCAGGGTTCAGTGTTGGGTCCGTTGTTGTTTTCGGTGTTTATGAATGATATTGATGATGGGATATCAAGTTTAATGTCCAAGTTTGCAGATGATACAAAGGTTGGCAGGGTTGTTAAGGACACTACTGACGCTATGCTGCTGCAACAGGATCTGGAAAGGTTGAGCAGATGGGCTGAGAGGTGGCAAATGAAGTTTAACATTGACAAATGTAAAGTATTACATATGGGAAACAGTAACCCCAGAGCAACGTATCAACTCTGCAGTACTACACTGACAGTGGTGGAGAATGAAAAGGACCTGGGGGTAATTGTGCAGGCAGATATGAAGTTCTCTGAGCAGTGCAGACGAGCTGCAAGAGTAGCTCATGGTGTCTTGTCAATGATATACAGGAATTTTTCTAGCAGGGATAAGGAGGTGATTATTCCCTTGTATAAGGCAATGGTTAGGCCACATCTTGAGTACTGTATACAGGTCTGGAGGCCTCATTTCAAGAAGAATGTAGAGCTGCTGGAACGGGTACAGAGAAGGGCAACAAGATTAGTGAATGGAACAAAGGGTTGCTCTTACGAAGAAAGGCTTAAGTTTTGCAAATTACAGAGTTTGGAGACTAGGCACCGGCGAGGTGATCTGATAGAGGTGTATAAGGCTTTGAATGGTTTGAGCATGCTCAATGCCAATGGGATTCTTCATCTTGCTCAGAATAATCACCTCAGAGGGCATAAATTCAAATTGAGGAAGGACGGATGTCGGATAGATGTGCGGAAATTTGCCTTTGGCCAGCGGGTGGTTGGTTGGTGGAACCGACTTCCATCACTTGTTGTTGAAGTTGATAGCCTAAACAAATTTAAGGCTCAACTGGACAGGTATTTCGAACGAACGGAGGGGTGAAATGGGAGAGGTTTTTTTTTTTGGCTGATGCTCTAAGCTTGCTTTCTTGCATCATATGCCTCTACTAATGCTAAGTGTATCTAACAGAAAAAGTTATTCATCCACTAGTGGATGAAGAATGTAGTGAAAATAAACATGAGCAGAAAGAAGATTCTAAAAAGGAAGAGGAAATAAACTTATTTTTAAAGTATTCCAATGTTACTTTTTGGCCTATCCGAGTACTAGATAACTTGAGAATTCATTTTATTAAGATAGGCAGTTAATATTTTCGAAATAAGGATGGACCTTTTGAAACTGTTGAAAGAGCAGGAAAAAAAGTAAACGGAAATGTTGACAGCTAACAACTTCTTGGTTTTATACGACACTGCCAAAGGGAAAAAAATTTTGAGAACATCATCATCAGCCATTTTCAATCCACTGCAGGATGAAGGCCTCTCCAGCAACTTTCCAGTTCCTTCTGTTTTGAACACTGGCCATCCATTTACTACCCACAAACTCATGAATTTCATCTATCCATCTCCGCCTTTGTCTTCCAGGTTTTCTTCTAGCTCCTCTTGGATACCATTCTGTTATTTTCTTAGTCCATCTGCCATCATTGTTTCTAGCTATGTGTCCTGCCCAAGACCATTTTAGTTCTTTAGTTTTGATAAGAATGTCTTTTACTTGAGTTTGCTGCCTAATCCATGTGTTTCTCTTCTTATCTAACAGTCTGATTCCCAATATGATTCGTTCCATTCTTCGCTGTGTAGTTCTCAGCTTCTCTTCCATTCTTTTGGTGAGTGCCCAAGTTTCACTTCCATAAGTCATGGTGGGGAGTATACATTGGTTCATTATTTTACGTTTCAGACAAACTGGGATATTGCTCTTCAGTATGTGACTATATTTCCTGAATGCTATCCATCCAAAATTTATTCTTCTCATGACTTCCAGCCATTTATCATTATTACAACTAATAACTTGTCCCAGATAAGTATATGACTCCACCTTTTCAATTACTGCCCTTCAATCATTATTTAACTTTCTGTGGCATACTTGTTCACATTACTTTTGTTTTAGCCATATTCATCTTTAGTCCAAAATCCTTACTAGCTGTGCATAACTGATTAAGATTTTCCTCTAATTCTTTGGGATCGTGGCTTATGACCACAATGTCATCTGCAAATCGTAAATGGTTTAGGTACTCTCCGTTCACATTGACTCCTTTCTGCGACCAGTCTAATCTTCTGAAAGCTTCCTCAAGGGCAGCAGTAAACAGCTTCGGAGATATTGTGTCTCCTTGTCGAACTCCTTTCTCAATTTTAAATTTCCTACTGTCTTTGTCTAGTCTAATAAAGGAGGTAGCACTCTCATATATTTTCTTCAAAATCATAATATATGGGGTATCAATGCCTTGTCTTTCCAGGCCTGAAACATTGCCTTATGCTGTATGGAGTCAAATGCCTTTTCATAATCCACAAATTCACCATCACCAGAAAATTTATTTTGTTTTTGCTGCAAACTATTTTCATTGGAGAATAAAGAAATTGAAATATCTAACTTTATCACAAGATTTAAAACTTGGTGTTTATTAAAACCAAACGTTTCCGGTGTGACAACATCTCTCATGCTTGGAGAAATGGAAAACCTTAGCAGGGTTGAAGTTTCAACAAACTATTGACCACATTCATCAGCCAGGACTGGATAAAGAAAGAATGAAATGGAAAGATGTTTTATATTGGCTTTTAGATGTAATCTTATTTCTGGCTCGCAAGAATCTTCGTTTTCATGGACATGAAACAGAAGATTCTAAAGAGTCTATATTTTCTATAAATAAAGGGAATTTTAGAGAAATGGTAGAGTTTCTATCAATGACACCGTTTTGAAAGAATATATTTTAAGAATTGAACGTTCAATTGATAGGAAACAAACTTCATATTTATTGCCAGAGATTTAAAATGAGTTTATTAACATTTTAGGAAATAATGTGAGAGAAAAAAATAGTAGCTGATAATATAAAACAAGCTAAATATTTTGGAATTCTATTTAACAGTACACCAGACATATCCCACACTGACCAAATGTGTGAAGTAATTAGATATGTTCACATATCTAATTTGGGCAGATGGGCTAAGAAGTGGCAACTGAAGTTTAACCTTGACAAATGCAAAGTACTACATATGGGTAGAAGTAACCCCAGAGAAACGTACCAACTATGTGGTACTACACTTAAGGTGGTAGAAAATGAAAAAGACCTGGGAGTAATTGTGCAGGCAGATATGAAGTTTTCTGAGCAATGCAGACAGGCTGCCAGGGCAGGTCATGGGGTTTTGTCAATGATATATAGGAATTTTGCTAGAAGGGGAAAAGGAGGTGATTATCCCTCTGTATAAGGCAATGGTCAGGCCACAGCTTGAGTACTGCGTACAGGTCTGGAAGCCTCATTTTAGGAAGGATGTAGATTTACTTGAGCATGTACAGAGAAGGGCAACAAGATTGGTGAGGGGAATGAAGGGATCCTCTTACCAAGAGAGGCTTAAGTTCTGCAAATTGCAGTGGCTGGAGACTAGGCACCTGCACGGTGATCTGATTGAGGTATATAAGGCCTTGAATGGGTTGAGCACGCTGAATTCTGATGGGATCCTTCCACTTGTTCAGATTACGAATCTAAGGGGGCATAAATTCAAATTAAGAAAAGACAGATGTAGAATAGATGTGCGGAAATTTTCCTTTAGCCAGCGGGTGGTTAATTGCTGGAACAAACTTCCATCTGTTGTTGTGGAAGTTGATAGGTTGAATAAATTTAAGGAGGAACTGGACAGGCATTTGGAGGGAATGGTGTGATTTTTTTTTTTTTTTTTGGCTGATGCTGCATAAGCTCATACATTTGCTTTCTTGCATCACATGCCACTACTACTACTACTACTACTACATTGTAGATGGCAAGGTTGAAGTGAAGTAGTCATTTTTACACTTCTTCCACATTGTTGGAAAGACCACTGCTGAACTCACAAAATAAATTTTGAATAATTTAAAAAAGGATGGATTGGACATAAATCCATGGTTAAAGCTATGACAATGCGGCAAACATGACAGGAATTCATGGTGGAGTCCAATTTAAAATCAAGGAAATTAATCCCAATCATTGTTTATGCCCTATTCAAACCACTCATTAAATTTATGCTGTGTACATTTATTTGCAAGTGTTTCATCATGCATAACCTTCTTTGCAACTTTGGAAAACCTTTATTCTTTCTTTTCAGTCTCTCCACACCATTGGGAAATAAAGAAAAAACATACAGGAATAACAGTCAAAAGACTTGCCCAGACAAGGTGGAGCGCACATTATGAAACTGTAAATATGGTCAAAATGAATTCTAAAAAAATAACTTCCGGTCTGCAAACACTGTACGAACCACGTGAGAATGCAGCTACCTGGTGAAATTTTATTATCGTCCATATATTTTTTTCTTTTCTAAATTATCAGTCTTTTTATCACAAAACTCTACAAGGAGTTAATCTTACACAAAAATACTTACAGTCAGAATAACCCTGGAAAAAGTGTAGTAGTTACAGAGCTTAAAATTATTTATTAATAAAGAAAGAAATAAAATTGTAAAAAGGGCCCTTCAATTCACAAATACAACTTGTGAGGAAATGGACATTTCAATAGGAAGATGAGGAAAAATAAGGATAAAAAAAAACAAATTCCAGGAGAAACGACAAAGGATGCTGGACTGTCACCCCAAGAAGAATTAAAAAAGAGCGATGTATGAATGCCTGGATAAATTTCATCAAGAATTAGAGGTTCTTTCGAAAGCGATGGATGAAATTCTTTCAACGCTTGCCATTATTCAACTGCATAATTTGGTTGTTGCGAAATAAAAAGAAGAATGTGAAATGCATATTTCAAAGCTAACTGAAATTTTGAAAAACATTATTAGAAATTGGCCGACTAAGACATCATTTACAAGCTGCAAAAATAACTATTGAGGAAGCAAAACAGTGGAAAGCTTTGCAGCTTATAGAGTTTATTATAAAGTGAGATTTTTTGGAATTTCTACCAAATTTATTATTATGTTTAAGGTTCTTTTTAACAGTATGTGTATCTATAGCTTCTTGTGAAAGAAGCTTTTTCAAATTAAAATTAATTAAAAATTACTTCCACTCATCAATGGGTCAGACTAGATTATAAAATATAGCCATATTATCCATTTAAAACTGAATATGCTAGTAAAATTAATTTTGATATGCCAAAATGAAGACATGAAAACAGAAACTAAAAATTGCTTTTGTTATTTTCACATTTTGTATCTCTTTTTGTTATTACATTAAATACTATGTAAATACACTATACTTTATTCACCTTTATTCACAAAATTTTTAACATTTTTTGCAAAATGTTCCTTAGTTTTCTGTGATTTCTTAAAACCAATTAAGTTTTAAGACTGTTTTTTCAAGTTGAGGACATTATGGGGGGGGGGACACCAGAAGGATCTGCCCAGGTGGTGTAAAAGACTGTAGCTATACCACTGGTTTAACCACCATTTAAAAATAGTGGTTTAGAAGCATGAAAGTATAATTCTGAGAACACAACTGTTATGCACAGCTAGCAGAGCTTATTGAGAATCACACATCACCTGTCTGATTGGCTGAAGGGAATTTAACAATTCTTGAATTGATCAAATTTTTAAATGGGGATTACAGTGATTTAGCCACCACTTATTAGACCACTATTGCAATCAGTTCCATATTTATTATTATTATTCCATTAATTAAACCCAATTGGTTTAGCCTATAGCCAGCCATAACGGCAAGGAGAGCTCACCTATACACTAAACAAATCAATAGGCAAATAAAACCAAGATGCTTAACAAATAAAAACCAAACCAAACACCCTACTTCCCATAATTGCTTTACATTTAAGTAAATTATTTTATTTTTATTTTATTTTTTGCATTTCTTAATGATATTGTTAATATGCAAAACTTTACAGTTTATCCAATCAGTCAGGTTCACCATAGTTTCTATACACTAATTCACATTCACTTTTCCTATAACTAGGCATTATTTCACAAAATAGATGCATTACAAATTCAACTGAGAACCCAACCCACAAAGTATTTCTGCTGATGGTGCCAAAATGGTTATAAACAGGTGGGGAGAGGGGAGAATGATCCACATGTTTCATATCTGGCCCTCCCTAGAATTCACAGCATCTTCAGCCTGGCTGCCCAGTGTAGTAGTTATGCAGCTAATGTTCTATGAGTAAGTACTAATCATCTTGTGATTAGTACAGTATTAGTATTATAATGGCTAAATGATGCATGAAAGCAGACTTTTTTTCCCTGCATCTGCCAAAAAAGTAAAAATTCTATCATTCATACCTTCAGGTCTATCATTCATATATGATTGATAGACCTGAATGACAGCCTGGCTGCCCAGTGTAGTAGTTATGCAGCTAATGTTCTATGAGTAAGTTCCTATAACATCATCTTGTGATTAGTACAGTATTAGTATTATAATGGCTAAATGATGCATGAAAGCAGACTTTTTTCCCTGCATCTGCCAAAAAAAGTAAAAATTCCTATCATTCATACCTTCCTCCATCACCAATAACATATGGTACTTTCTTCAATGGGATAGATGCATTTTCTTATTCAAAAATTAAAAGTTGTATGTACATTAATGATACATCATACCATAAACATAGCTGCCAATTTTTGAAAAGCTGAGAATCAGGTTATTATTGATATGGGGAAACCAGGAGACTTTTTTGAACAAAACAGGCAATAAACAGGAGCTATTTTGCAAAAAAAGCAGTTCTTCCCAAAAAAAACGGGAGAAAAACACTAGTTTTCAGAAAAAAGCAAGTTTTTGAAGGCCACATTGCATTAGAATTAAATTTCATCAATAACATATGCATTCTATATTAAAATACAGCCATAGGACTGTTCAGTGCAGTATATTTTCAAATGTCGGCTTACCTAGGATTTTTTTCTTTGTGGATTTCTGTTAGGATTATCTGTGCATAAACTGAGTATGACTGTTTCAAGAAAGATACTTTTGACACCTCTTCAGAAATGATGTCAAAGTTTTGTTTATAACAATGGCAGTGCTATTCAGACTTGGCTGTCAAGGGTATTCCAAAGCTTCACTGGAAAGAGATCTGAAGTCATTTCTTTTATCTGTTTGAATACTCTCCGGCACCCAACATAGTTATGAAAAATTATTAAAATGCCAAGAATGACTTTGTATAACATAGCACTTCTCGTAACTCAGTTGGAAACTTTCCATCCCTAAATTCTGTTCTGAACTAGAAAAGACATTTAAACGCCTAAGGAAACATGCTGTGATATAAGGAATTCACAACCAACTCAGGAGGCCACCAAACAGTATAATGTACTAAATTTATTCATACATCATACAGTTTCTATGAGCGTATTAAATTAAAACTTCACTGGATCATATCGGCACACAAATTGGGTCAAAAGCAAATGAAGGCAGCACTGCACTAATGCCTTTTTTTTACTATCTATATAAAACATGATCAAGTTTGCCACAAATGTTATGACACACTACAGTTCATTATCCATCCATCCGTTTTGACATTAGCAGTGGCGAACATTGGTAAAACTGCACTAATACCTGCTTAATATATATTTTTTTTATAATCTGTATAAAACATGGTAAAGTTCGCCACAATATTATTGCTACAGTTCATCATTCATCAACCTGTTTTGCCATACTGTATCTGTACTTGTCTCTCACTGGTTATTTATAATTTGTGACTAACAAGGAATGCTGCTTTAATTTACTGACTGGGAAGGACGGTGTTATGTCTTTTATTTCTAGATTATTCTCATACATTTACTTTCTTGCCATCCCATACATTTATTTTTTTTTTAATATAAATCATTAATGATATTGCTTTTTTTTATAAACTCTTAAGTTCTTTCATTTATCTTTATCATCTAAACTGAGAGAAGGTATCATCCCTGGGTATTGCACTAGAATGAAATAATGAAACATACGCATTGCACTGGAATGAAAACCTGCAGGATAAAACTTATGCAGGGTTCCTCCTCCATTTTATAGCTGAATAATTAAAATAAATTTTCCCCAGCAATTTATGATGGCCATATTCATTATTGAAAATAAGAAATTTAGATTTTTTTTTTAATTCCAATTTAACATAATTTCACTATTTTTTGCAAAAGAAAAAAGATAGATGGAGAAACTCTATATGGTACCAACTATATTACAATGGTGATACAGAAAAGGAGTTCAAATTGAGTCAAAAAGACAGATTCTCCATGTTTGTTGTTTGTTATTTGGTTTTTAGGAGCATTAGCAACTAAGGCCATATTGCTCCGGGGATATGTGGTGGTCATTCCCTGACCTTTCTGCATCCTCCGTATTTCGTGGGCACGGGCTCGAACCCCGGTCTAATCAAGAAGTGTGCGCTACGCACTGCTGCTCCTGCCCACCTGGCTATGGAGGCACCTGATTCTCCATCATAAACCAAGAGTTGGCAGCCATGCATAAAGTAATGCAGTAATACATAGTAGTCAAGAAGTTTCCAAACTGGCTGCACAATGCTGCAGTCAATAAATGACATACCATTTTATGTTATCACATTGCAAGTTTCAACTTACACCTAGATACACAGGAATTTGTTAACCGTTAATTTTTGTTCTGTGCTGTGCACTTCTAAAATGCATTAGGCCCGATATAACTGAGTGATTAGCACTGAAGTGCAGCAGCACATATTTGGATTCACAGGGGTTAAAATGCACTTGATTGTGAATATATTTAATGACTGCATTATTATTAAAATGATTAGTAGTCAACTCTTCTGATTTATGTAGTGTGCCAGAATATAATAGAACATTTATTTTATCATAATTTCTGAATGTGAAAAATGTAAAATTTGGACCATCAGACAAAATCAAATTTCACCAATGCTTAGGTAATGTTACTTGAAACACTGGAAATGATGGGTAATAGTCACGCAGATGCCTTTTCATCTGAAAGAAGAAAGAGAGTTTAGCAGATGATGACCACAATGGAATCCTCCCTTTAACTGCTCATACACCTGATAAAATAGAAACAGCCAAAAAACTTGTGCATCAGAACTGCTATGCAACTGTTATACATAAATTCAAATATGGTTCACAAAGAAGCTACCAAGTATTTAGAATACTGCAGTGGTACAGAAAATTCATAATGGTAAGTGTTTGTGCAAGCATCTTGGCAGACTTGACTCAGTAACTCAACAAAAGTGAGTGAAGGTGCAGAGGAGCTGTTTCAAAGAAGTTTTACACAAAGATTGGAGAAATTCATATGAAATGCTGGTCGTGAGCTTAACATGACAAGGTCAATGTAACATGTTACACTAACACCTGAGAATGAAACCATACAAGTTACAGCTTGTAATCAGAAACCATTGATTGACGACAAAACCAAGAGGATAGAATTTTGTTGGTATTTTTCAAGTTTTAGGATTAAAAACTTGAAGATATCCTCTATTACTTGAGAGTGGTTTCAGTGTTTTTGTAACATGCACCCTATTTGTGCAGTAACATTTTAGTTTTGTAAATGTTTGTGGATACCCTGTACATTCAATATTAATGCTACATAATGCTTGACATTACTCTCTTAACTGCTTTAGCAACAACTGTATCCAGCTTTTTGACTGAGAGACGATGGAAAATTTTCCATTCCAAACCACTTTCACTCAGCAGTGACAAATGTAGTTTTTAAGTAGCTAGATATGAAGTTCGTTTGTGTGTAGATTTTTCCTTGGAATACTGATCAAAATTTTCATGGGCATTAACATGGATTGTGTGCCTTTTTTGAAAAAATTAAACTTCTTTGCAACAGGGATATATTCAGAAACTTAAATATACAGGCATTTATTGACCCATTAAAGATGTGGGGAGGGTGTGTGAGGATTTTTATAATGTCCATCCTATCACATTATAAAAATTCTAAGTGAGCAAACATAATAAATATGGATCAAAGCTAGTAAGTGATCTAATTGCCCACACTGAAAATGAAATTTCCAAAATGAAATGTTGCACCTCAATCATTTAACTCAAGTGTTTTGGGCCCTAAATGGATTAAGTAAGCTCACTGCAAGAGGAAATCCTTCCTCTTGCTCAGAATACACACACATGGGGGGGGGGGGGCATAAATGCAAATTGAGAAAAGATGGTTCACAGATCAGACATGCAGAAAACTGCCTTCAGATGGTGGATGGTAATTGTTCAAACAAATTCCCATCTACTGTTGTAGAGGGAGGATAGTTTGAATAAATTCAAGGAAGAACTAGAGGATGGACAGGTGAAAAAAAATGGGAATTTTGGCTTTCTTTTATTAATTATATATGTATATATATATATATATATTTTTTTTTTTTTTTGGCTGACACTATTTCTTGCATCATTTGCTGCTACTACTACTACTACTACTAATAATAATAATATATATTTTCCTTAACAAAAAAAGTTTTCTCTAATGTATCCCCTGACCACTCAAAAAAAAAAAAAAAAAAAAAATCAATTAATGGATCAAAATAGGTACTTCTTTGAAAATTATATTTGAAAGTATATACATTGTCAATAAAATAAATTGAACAGTAACATCATTACTCAATGGCTCACCTTCCAAATGGAAATCAGGGATACCATCATTCAATGATTTCACCATCTGAGTGCATCCCGGATACCCAAAGGTTGCCGAAGATTACTAAACATAAGCCAAAGTATGGGTCGTCCAAAATGCAATATATAAAAAACTGTTTGTTAACGGCTCATAAAAAGAAAGATAGCTACAGCCAATAATTTTTTCTTAAAGTACAATTGTCCATAATGATAAACTCACCAACAATGTTTTTTTTTTTTTTATGAAAGTCCCAAATACAAACAGTATTAAAACTTACAGATAACAGTTTCTCTTAATACTTAAATCAATCCAATCTATCACATCTAATCATCTTTCAAGGAGAATAATACAGCCAATTTACTAAGGCCAAAGGATTATAGTTTGTTCAAGCTCCCACAACCTTAATTTAGAACTCTAAATATGTGTACTACACCCTGACTCCCCCAACTCACTCAGACAGCCTAAATTTGACATTAATTAATGATCAGCAGTATTTCAATTTTAAATGGTCTGTATTACTTCAATAATGAAATAATAATCACCAGCTTTTTTTTTTTTTTTTTTTTTTGGAGAGTTACCACCTATTGCCATTCTTATTCTTCAGAATTACTGGCACACCTACTACTCTCAAAGTACTCCACTGGTTTCTAATGAAAACAATATCGCAGCATCCAGCAATATCGTGCATATTGTTGTGAACTGGGTATATTCTGTGTTATATATTCATGTGTGTTTCGTAGTACACACATGCGATCTGCATGTGTGTACTACGAAACACCTGTAATAAATCAGGATGAGGGCTCCTACTACCGCATCCTGAGATTGCTTACTACATCCGCGACTGAAGAAGTCTTCCGGAATTCTCCAGTCTCCGACAGGGTTCTAACTCAGCTCTCTGAAAAATTAAAAAAAAAAAAACACCACACTAGGAATCACAGCCCATGTGACAATCCTGAAAAATGGTGAACTTCCATGCGTGAAATTCTATCAAAGTTTAATTGGGAAAACATTTAATCGCAACGGTTACTAATAATTAAAAAAAAAAGGTCCATGCGTGGTATGAAGTAAATAATCACTAAAAAAAAGAAAACGATGATTTAAAGATTTGCCTCGTGCCAAGAAAATAAATTAACGCAACTGAAAAACCAGAAAATATTTTAAAAAATACAGTATTTCTAAACAAATATATAATGATACCACGTAGTACACACTGAAATGCGTAACTAGATCATGCAACGAAGCAAAATTACCATAAGCATCACACGAAATATCACTAAACAATCAAGAATACAAAACGGCATAAGTGATATAAAATAGCGTACCTTTGTTTGGAGAGAACCCATGTAATATTCCGGTTTATAATCAAAACATATGCCTAAACAACACACTCCACGGTAACCTAATCTACACGATAGGGACAAAAAGGTAACGAAGCTTCCAGCATTTGTTGAAATCAGCACACGACCGCTATCTACCGGCGGAACAATCTAAGATAAGTGCAAGATTTCCGTGGGAAGGGCAAAAATGCTGTTATTCGCATACTATATTGTATGTTCAATTTGAGTACCCTAACTACTTTCCCCTCACCTGAAAAGTAGCTCTTCTTCAAAGCTCTATCAGCTAACAACTCTGCTCAGCTTCAATAATGAAAATCTTCCTTTTGAGAAAAAGAAAGGAAATAAGAAACCGCACTTCTGAATTAGAAAATCAATCTACCAATCGCGCATCCATGATGAAGGGATGCATCGAACAGAACAAGTAGATCGTCGTAACACTCGAATCACACCGGCAGTGCAAAAACTCATACAAGTAAACAGTAGAAATACTAATGAAGTAATTGTGTGTCAGTTTGAATGGTTACTATCACTTTAAAAAAGCGTGGTCTAGAGAATTTTTCAGCGTTTTAACACCAGATTTGAAGCAACAAGAAATGCTTGCGTGTTCCACGGACCTTGGACGGTATGAAAGCGAAGGAAACACCTTATTTCCTCCGCGAGCAAGGTTTTTTCCTTGACGCGCAAGTTTTGATTAGCTTCATACAGGATATAATACACCGAAAAAACTACACCCAAGCTGGAAAAGGGTTATTCACGATTCTAGGATTACAAAACATTGATTCTGGAACATTATCTGGAGAGAGAAAAACAATGACTAGTGCCAAACACGGTGATGTGCTTCAAAATCCGATAAAATTTGGCAATTCAAAAGAAAAACGTTGTTGTTTGCAGTCACCATTGAGCCCGCCAGCATCATTCCCACACACAGTTCGTTCTACAGTGAATCAGATACAAGAAAATTTTGAGGTCCCCAATCCACCATAATAATCGAAGTCAGCAGCATACAGTTGTCACCTTTTTTTTTAAATTTAAAAATTGCCCTTAGAGGACGTCACTTCTTGTCAGTTGAAGAGATCAAGACAATGTGGCCCATCAAGCGCTCGGTGCCCATTTCAACGCCAGAGCATGCACTTGAACATCACACAGCACAGCGACAGTCCCCAAGGCAGAATGCTCTGATCCCAAAGGAACTAGTTCTTGTTCTCTATTGTAAGGGGAAACAGGGAACATATTGTGCAAAAAGGATGTCTGCGCGGGTAGCACAGTGATATCGTCACCGTCCTCCCCACACCGGGTGTAAAAGGCCGGATTCGAATCCCATCGATGACGCCAGGAACATTAATGGTCTTTTTTTCACTCAGTCTACTCCTTTTTTATCTACTCCTGAGACCGACTAACTCAGTGGCTGAGTTAGTCGGTCTCAGGAGTAGATAGCAAGCTTTTTTCCCCAGAAAACGGGTTTTTTCGTCAAGAAAACACACAAATGGACCATATAACACACGTAAGCACAGCACGGCAGATGATTTTAATTATTCGGGTGGCCTAAACATAATAGTTTGGTTTTAGTTTGATTGTGCAAAAAAAGGATAGATGGAACAGGACCAAGATATGCCTGCTAGGGGCAAAGGTTGATGACATTCTAGAGCATATATCATCTTTTAAGGGCACAAAGGGTGATATTGTTGTACAGGTTGGCATAATGATCAGTAGCGTAGCTACCTATTTACTGGCCCGGGGGCAAAGAACATCTTCGGGCCCCTACTTAATTAATGAAAATTGCAAAAACAGGAGACAGCCAAAGATGCCTGGCGCCTAAAGGGCTCGGGCCCAGAGGCAATTACCTTGCCTGCCTACATGGTAGCTACCCCACTGTTAATGATATTAAGAGAAGAACACCGGCGAAATTACTTAACAAGTACAGGTCAATGTTGAAAAAAAAGTCGTGAGTTAGGGCAGAATTTGACAGTGAATGCAATCCCGCTCAGACACGATAAGAGTGAGTATATGATGAGAGTCTGGTCGATCAATTCGGATCTAGAGAAATTGTGCAAGACTCAAGGGGTAGAATTTTTCTCAGACAGATCTGTGCTTGTTAACAGAATAGACTGCTTCTAAAGGGATGGGATACACTTAAATAGAAAGGGTGCAAGAATATATACTGATGCTATTGAGGCAGTGTTAGGTGGGTCGGAAAACTGCTACCTTGTGGGGAACACACGACCTAATAGATTAACAGTAGCCTCTGTTAGAGGTGAAAGTGATTCTGGCACTGCTTCAATTGGAATGAGCAGCAGCCAGGAAAACAAGGTGCAGAGGTTTTCAGAGACTCATGAGAGTCATTGTGGAACAAGTAAATACGTGGGCTGTGTTAGAGTAGCTAAGAATAGAAACAGGTGCATGCATACTTGCGTGTACACCAATGCTAGGAGTTTCGTAAATAAATTTGATGAATTTGAAGTGTTGGCAAAACATCAAAGACAGATATTGTTGGGATATCAGAGACGTCCAGTCACACAGATATAAGAAATTCAGAACTGGAATTTGGGGAGTAAAAGATGTACAGGAAGAATAGGAAGGAAAAAGGGGTTATGCTATCAGTTAAGAAACACAAAATATCAAAGGAAGTACAGCCAGTCGACATGGCGGGACACTGCAGTGTCGTCAGTTTGGTGTGACATAAGCACTCAGAAACAAAATTGAGAGTACAGGCATAGGATGCAAGAAAGTAAGCTTCTTCACCATCAGCCATAAAAAAAATCCTCCGATTTCACCCCGCCATTCGTTCCAAATGCCTGCCCGCCTCAGCTTTAAATTTATTTAGGCTATCAACTTCCATGACAAAAGATGGAAGTCTGTCCCACCAATCAACTACACAATGGCTAAAGGCAAATGTCCGCACAACTATTCAACAACTGTCTTTCCTCAATTCGAAACTGTGCCTCCTCCCCTCAGGTTCTTAATCTGAGCAAGAGGAATAACCCCATCAGCTTTCAGTTTGCTCAAACTATTCAACGCCTTATACACTTCAATCATATCACCTCGCAGTTGCCTACTCTCCAGTCGCTGCAATTTGCAGGAGTTAAGCCTTTCTTGATAAGAGCACCCCTTTGTTCCCCCTACCAATCTTCTATTCATTTACTCATTCTAGCAACTCTACATCCTTCCTAGAATGACGCCTCCAGACCTGTACACAGTACTCTAAGTGTGACCTCACCATTCAGTTACATAAGGGGACAATCACCTCCCTGTCCCTGCTAGCAAAATTCTTATATATATCATTGACAATACTGAATGACCAGCCCTGGCAGCCGATTTGAACTGCTCAGCGAACTTCATATTCGAATTCACAAGTGTGTATACCAAAGTGTATACACACTTGTGTGTATACACTTTGAGTGTATACACACAAGTGTGTATACACTTTGGTTATTGCTACCAATATGCAGTACATTGCATTTGTCAACATTAAACTTCAGTTGACACTTTTCAGCCAATTGATCCAACTTATCTAGTTCCAGTTGGAGCAGCATACTGTCTTTACTTTCGTTAACAACCCTGCCAACCTTTCCATCATCTCCGAACATGCACATCATTAAACCTGATATAATTCCATCACTATACAAAATATACAAAACAACAATGGGCTCAACACCGAACCCTGAGGAACTCGACTAATTCCATTTGTCCAAGAAGAGCAATGTCCATTGATTACCACTCTGTGTCGTCTCCAACTCAAACAACCCTTTATCCATTGTAGCAACTTACCCTTAATACCATATCTCTCCAACTTGTACAGCAATCTTCCATGTGCAACAGTATCAAAATGTATGATGTCAAAATTATTTTTAGCATTCAGTTCCTTTGTAACCACATCATAGTATCCAATCAAATTGGTCAGACAAGACTTCCCTTTAACAACCCCATGCTGTGTCTTAAATATTACTCCAGTCTTATCAAGATGATTCTGCAATGCTTCTTTAACAAGTAATTCCATTATTTTCCCCTGAACAAGTTAAACTAACAGGTCTATAATTACTTGTGTCACCTTTCGAACCCCCTTTGTGAATTGGTAATACATTTGCAAACCACCAGTCCATGGGGACCTCCCCTCAGACCAAGGAAGCTCTCATAATTATGGCTAAAGATTTGCTTGCTTCCTTTAATAGAACTGGATAGATCTGATTGCCCAAGGTGCCTGTTTAACTTCAAAAATTTCTCCTCCACTTTGCTCTAAGTTATTACAAATTCCCTTAGCTCCCTGTTAGAATTTGATAAACTTTTGGCACACCCCTCATTGAACAACTGACCATGTGTAAATGTAGATGCAAAATACTCATTAAGTTTATAAGCTACCTGAGCATTATTATCGAGAGTCAACCCATCTATATTGAGAGGTCCAATCTGATTCGTCCCTTTCCTTCTAGAGTTTACATAAGTAAATTATTCTTTGCTGTTTTCTTTGCATCCTTTTCCAAGGATTTCTCGTAACCTGCATTCGCTTGCCTAACATCCTTTGTGACTTAAATACAGACTAGTTTATATCTGCCATAGGCTTTTATATCACCTGATATTTTATATGCATCCCATACATTTTTCTTCTCTGCCACAAGCCTCATTACTTCATCTGACATCGATTTAGGCCTAAACCTTCAACAGTATTTCTTAGTTGGAATGAAAAGCCTGCTAGCGTCCAAAATTAAGTCTCTGGTATAATCTCTCGTTTATAAAAGATATCCTGATTTACTGGCCCAGTCCATTTCTCTGCACGATTGCTCATTATACTCATCAGATTCATTAGGCCTATAACACACATCTACTTACTCTCATTTTTCTTTTCCCAGTGTTTAAGTCACACCAAACTGACTCAACATTGCATTGTCCACCAACATCAATCGGATGCACTTTCTTAGATTTTATGTATTTCTTAATTAAAGCATAATCCCACCTCCCTTCTTGTCTTGTCTTGTCTTGTCTATCCTTTCTGGATAGACAAGACAAGACAAGACAAGTTTCTTTGGGGAATTTGTACTCCCCAAATTCCAATTCTGCACTGCTTATGTATGTGTGACACCAAGTCTCTGATATACTAACAATATCTGCTTTTTATATTTTGACCAGCACTTCAAGCTTATCAGATTTATTAACTATACTCCTAGCATTGGTGTACATGCAAGTATACATGCACATGTTTCTACTCTTAGTTACCCTAACGCAGCCCATGTATTTATTTGTTCCATTATGACTCCCAGCAGCCCTGGAAATGTCTATTCTTTCCAGGCTGCTGCTCATTCTAATAGAAGCTTTCCAGGCTGCTGCTCATTCTAATAGAAGCTTTCCACGCTGCTGCTCATTCTAATAGAAGCTTTCCACGCTGCTGCTCATTCTAATAGAAGCAGTGCAAGAATCACTTTTGCTTCTGCCTGCCGCCACTGTTAACCTTTTATTTTAGTGTATCCACCCAAGCTAAAAGGTTTCCGCTCCACTTAACACTGCCTCGTTAGCATCAGAAAATATTTTTCCCCCTTTTCTAGTTAAGTGTACATCATCCATGTAGAAGCTGTCTCTCCTGTCAACAAGCATAGACGAGGCTGAAAAAAATTCTATCCCTTGAGACTTGCACAATCTCTCCCTGGCCGAATTTGTCGAAAAGGCTCTCATCATATACTCCTTCCTATCATGTCAGTGCAGTATTCCAGACACTGTCTCATTCAACCCTAACTCCCGACTTTTTTCGACATTGACCTATACTTCTTGAGTAAATATTCAGATCTCTTACTCTTAATGTCATTAGTTTCAACGTGTACACCAATATCGCCTTTTGTGTCCTTAAAAGATAATACCTGCTGTACAACGTCATTTACTTATAGGCCTAATGACTCTGATGAGTAAAATAAAAAACTGTACAGAGAAATAGAGGGGGCCAGTAAATCAGTGTCTTCTAATGGAGGATTTTACTTTCCCAGTTATTGACTGGAATTTGTGGGTTGGTCACTCACACACTAGCAAGACTTTTGTGGAATTATCGGATAATTGTTTTCTACAACAGCATGTTCGGGAGGCAACTAGAGGGAGTAATACTCTTGATCTGATGTGCTGAAGTGGGATTTACCCAAAGAGGTAACTACCACCAAGGGTAAAGGGAAGGGTTTTTGATTTCTTAAAGGTGACTACAGAGGTCTGAGACAGTATTTAAATCCTATACGGTGGGACGAACTAATGATGTTACCAACAGCAAACTCAAAATGGGAAGCATGCAAAGAATTAATGTTGGGAGCTACTATGCTTTTCATACCAAGTAAGAAATATTGTTCAAGGTTCAGGCATAAATCGATGTCAGAGGAAATAATGAGACATGTTGCAGAGAAGAAAAATGCATGGGATACATATAAATTAACTGGTGACAGGAAAGCCAATGATAGATATAAGCTGGTCTGTAACCAAGTCACAAAGGCAGTTAGGCAGGCCAAGGCAGATTACGAGAAATCTTTGGCAAAGGATGCAAAGAAAAACAGAAAATAGTTCTTTACTTACGTAAACTCTAGAAGGAAGGGGGATGTATCAGATTGGTCCCCTTGATATTGATGGTTCAACTGTCGATGATCCTGCTCCGTAGCTAACAAACTAAATGAGTATTTTTCATCTACATTTACACATCAGGAGTTATTCTGGTAGGGGGAACACCAGAGGTGTATTAAACTATGGTAGTGTATTAAACGATTTATTGATAACTGACAGCAAAGTGGAGGAGAAATTGTAGAAGATAAACATAAAAAAGGACCAGGGGTTGATGGGATCTATCCAGTTATATTAAAGGAGGCGACGAAGGAAATAAGCAAACCATTAGCTATATTTATGAGAGCTTCCCTGGACTGGAGACAAATGAACTGGAGACGTGCAAATGTGACATCAATTCACAAAGGAGGATCAAAGGGTGACACAAGTAATTACAGACCTGTTAGGTTAATTTCTGTTCCATGGAGATTAATGGAGGCACTGGTTAAAGAAGCACTCCCTGCTCATCTAGACAACACTTCGATTACAGTTAGGACACGGCTTAATTATGTTAAGGGGAAAGTACTGTCTGGCCAATTTGATTGAATACCATGATGTAGTCACAAAGGAACTGGATGCAAAAAATAATTTTGATCTCATACAATATATTTTTATCTTAGAAAGGCTTTTGATACTGTGTACCTGGAAGACTTCTGCACAAATTGGAGCAGTGTGGCATTGGACGCAAATTGCTGCTATGCATAAAGGGATGGTGGAGTGGGAGGAAAGAGAGAGTGGTAATCAATGGACACTGCTCTTCGTGAACTAATGTCATTAGTGAAGTCCCCTAAGGTTCACTGTTGGGTCTATTGTTCTTCTTCTTCTTCTTTAATGCTGCCGAATGGCGTTTGCGACTTCGTGTTGATATTGTTCTCTGTCTAGCGTTGCGTGTAGAATTTGTGCTGTTGTCATGTGAAGCCAGGTGTTGATGTTATCTAGCCATGCCATTTTCGGTTTGCCTGGGCGTTTCTTGCCTTTGATGTTAATGCGTTCCATTTCTTGTAAACCATTGGCTAGTTTTCCTGGTTGTAGTAGGCTTCTTACGTTCCATGTAGCTAGTTTCAGAAAATTCTTCGATGCAAGCTCGGAGATTCTTAGCACCCCTGTCCCATTCAAGGGACGCCGAAACTATGGGCCGTGGTTTATTTTGCTTGCTATCATTGAAGTTTTCAAGGGAAGGATAATCCAAGTAGTTTCCCGTTGCTTTCTTGGATCACAATTTAGTTGAAAAGGTCGTGTGTGGACCTTTTGAAACGGATTTCGTCTGACGTCTCCACTGAAACCTTTCCGCCATGGGAGGCCCTTCTGGGAGCATATAGCTCCCGACGGTATAGCTTTCAGTTTCTTTAACGTACGCAAGGGTCTATTGTTGTTTTCTCTATTTACTAATGTTATTGATTGTGGTATATCAGGCTTAAGTGCAAGTTTGCAGACGGTATGAAGGTCGGCAGGGTTGTTAATGACATTAATAACAGTACGCTGCTGCAATAGGATCTATAAAAGTTGAGCCAGATGGGCTGAAAGGTGGCAACTGAAGTTTAACATTGACAAATGTAAACTACTGCATATGGGAATCAGTAACCCCAGAGTAACGTATCAAATGTGTGGGACTAAACAGGCAATGGTAGATAATGAAAAGGACCTAGGGGTAATTGTGCAGGGAGATATGAAATTTTCCGAGAAGTACTGACAGCCTGCCAGATTAGGTCATGGAGACTTGTCAATGATATACAGGAATTTTGCGAGCAGCGTTAAGATGATGATTATCCCCTTGTATAAGGCAATAGTTAGGCTCAACCTTGAGTACTGTATACAGGTCTGTAAGCCTCATTTTAAGAAGGATATAGTGCTGCTGGAAGTACAAAGAAAGGCAACAAGATTAGTGAATGGAACAAAGGGTTTCTCTTACGAAGAAAGGCTTAAGTTTTGAAAATTACAGTGTCTGTAGAAGGTGATAGCTTAAATAGATTCAAGGCAGAACTAGACAAACATTTGGAACGAGTAGATGTGTGAAATGAGAAGGGGTTTTTTTTTTTTTTGGCTGATGCTGTATAAGCATGCTCTCTTGCATCATGTGCCTTTACTAATACTAATGCTAATGCTAATGGTGCCTGAAGAGTATTAATACCAGTGACAAACTTCTCTTAACATTTCAACCATCACTAGAGCGTTAGAGAAAGTGTTTCGAAGCGACTTTTTTGGTAGAAAATGAAAAAGTCCTCGAAGTAATTGTGCAGTCAGATATGAAATTTTCTGAACAGTGCAGTTAGGCTGCCAGAGCAGGTCACGGGGTATTGTAAATGATATACAAAAATTGTGTTAGTAGAGAAAAGACGGTTATTATCCCTTTGTATAAGGTAATGGTCAGGCTACGCCTTGAGTACTGCGTACAGATCTTGAAGCGTCATTTTAGTAAGGATGCAGAGAGGCTTGAGAGTGTACAGAGAAAGGCAACAAGATTGGTGAGGGGAACGAATGGGTCCCTCTTACCAAGAATGGCTTAAGTTTGCAAATTGCAGCGGCTGAAGGTGATCTGATTGAGGTGTATAAGGCCTTGAATGGGTTGGGCATGCTGAATTCTGATGGGGTTCTTTCGCTTGCTCAGATTACGAACCTGAGGGGGCATAAATTCAAATTGAGGAAAGACATTTCAGAATAGATGTGCGTTAATTCGCCTTTAGCCAGCGCGCGGTTAATTTCTGGAACAACTTCCATCTATCGTGGTGTAAATTGCTTAATAAATTCAATGAAGGACTCTGCAAAGTTTTAGAGGGAATGGATGTTTTAAATTGGGATTTCCTTTCTTTGGCTGATGCTATATAAGCTCATAACCTTGCTTTCTTGCATCATGTGCTTCCATTACTATTACTACTACTGCTGCTGCTGCTGCTACAGACAGGGTACTGACACTTCATTGCCCTAGTTGCTTTGGCGCTTAACACACACACACACACACACACACACACACACACACACACACACACACACACACACACACACACACACACACACACACACACACACACACACACACACACACACACACACACACACACACACACACACACACACACACACACACACACACACACAAAATGGGATCTCAAAAAGCGTACCCTAGCCTTATACTACAAGACAACCTTTCTCCCAATAATTACATACGCTTCAGCAATCTGGTATGACAAAACTGCCTTGGTCGTAAATAAAAGAACCCTGGATGCAATTCAACGCACTATCCTCCTCACTACCACCCGCGCCTGCAGAACGGTGAGTAACCCAGCGCTTCAGGTGATAGCAGCAGTACTTCCACTTGATCTTGAAATCGCAAGAACAGGACTCCTCTACTACTTATCTAAGGGAATAACCACCACTTTCTTGGAATTCACAATAGACCCAACAAACAACCATAAGGCAGAAAAGATTCGACTTCAGTCTCACCTGCTGCAAGTGTGGCAGGACAGGTGGGCAGAAACAACCAAAGGAGCAATCACCCACAAGTTCTTACCGCAACTTGAAAAAATCTATCCAAAATCGCCTACTTGGTTCTTTCCGGGGTTGCAAACAACATACTTGCTAACTGGACACGGCCCCTTTAACGCAAAGTTAATGGACTTCGCCCTTGTAGAGGACCCATGCTGTACATGTGGAAAGATCGAAACCTGGGAACACCTCATGTACGACTGTCCGCAATACGAGGATCTCAGGTGCATTCTAATCACGACTATAAGATACCTCCCCAGAGGGCAAGAGTTTCACCTACTGGATTCAGAGGAGGAATACAGAGCCCTGACCAACTTCGCTCAAGAACTCTTCTCAAGAAGGAGAACACTATATGCAATGCACCAGGAGTGAAAGACGATCAGCCAGATAACAAATCAAAACATCCTTTAGGACACACCTTGGAATGAAAATTATGTGCAAGCTACTAGCTGTCTATCAAGAAACCCTGCCTATGTACCAACAAATATGAGATCTAAGTGAAACTGACAAATATACTGAATGAAGATAGAGAATCAAAAACAAAGACATTCAACTTGGACGGGACACTATCCCACGAGTGACTCTACTACCGGACTTATGACTACACTACTACTGATGCAGCCTCACTGCCATGTAGCCAAATGGCGATCTCTACCAGCTCCCTTGCCTGGTACCTTTTTTCCTATCCCTGGCAGGGGGGAGGAGGAGATGGTCTTCCTGTTTCCTCCCTCCCTACCACCCCATATATTTCACCTGGTGAGGCATGGGCATGCCTTACTGACCACCTGGGGTTGCCTTCCCTATCGACCCCATACTTCTTTCTTTACTCCCCGTCTTCAGTCTCTTCCCCCTACTCTGACTAATACGCCAGCGTAAACCCCACATAACTGATCAAAATTAACGATTTCTAAACTGAAAACTGAACCATATTAACCTCTCCTGGCTTTTCTAAACTTAAGTGCCCCCGTTTTTTTTTTTTTTTATATTTTATTTATTATTTTATTTTTAAAGGTCCTAGCCACCGAAATCTCAGGAAATTAGGTGGCAGGACCTGCCAGAGTGCATATAAGCTACTGGGTTCCTGGTCTGCCTCCACGGGGCGTAAGTGGGGCAACGTTGGGCCCCAATTGGGGTTTAGCGGCTAAATGACCAGAAGAACAACGGTACATGACACTAAACGATCCAAGACCCGCACACTTTTAAATCTCTGGCATTTACAGCGTACTGTAAAACACCACAATGTAAACTATGCGGAGATGGGGGGAAACCCCTGGTGCCGCTTGACCCTAAACACAATTACACTTACACTTACACTTACTTACACACACAAAATATGCAAATGTTTTGATCATCAGCAGGTAACCTGGAACTTATTTGAAATGTACACGACATTCGACGAGCAAATAAGCACAGAGTTTCAGAGATGAATAATATTTGCACGGGAGTGAGGAAAATAGATATTTATTTAAAGTATACCCAGTATAAAATAAAATGAAAATTTTTCATTTTATTTTATAATTTTATTTTATACTGGGTATACTTTAAATAAATATCTATTTGTTAAACTATGGACCCCAGTACTCCAGGCCCATTTGTCACTAGTGAGGAAAATGTTCGTTTCTGCTAGTGCCCAGGAATTAAACATTCCTAAGTTGACATTTTTTAATGTGCTGAAGATACGATGCAACAATCACATAAAATACTGACAGACTGAAACAATTTGAGGGGGAAATTTTCTTTATATGGTCATCAGACCCTAGCGGAGCGATGGCAAACCTTTTGGTGTCAGGAATAAGCTAAAACAAAAATATAAAAATGGTCGTAAAATTGCCATATGAACTTAACTTGCCTGAGGAAAGAAATCAGTTAATAAAAGTGGTATTAACTGAGGAAAAAAATCAGTTAATAACAAATCAATTTGTAAATAAAAGTATTTGTTTCCCACTCCACGTTTTTAATACTTTCTAGTCACTGCTTGAAATGCAATTGGTATTTCAGGTTCTGTGATTTAATAAATTGCAGTTGTGGTGTGCAGTCCACGCTTTCGTAATGCAATTTGGTTATTTCTTCTTGCATTTTAATAACAATTGAAACGTAACATATTTAACCTTTCTGCTGCGATTGATATAATAAGCAAATATATTCATTATTTATGTATTTAGTAAACCAGTAACAGAAACTCTCTCAAACCGCGAACTACACAATCTAGTTTCTGCCCATTCATTCTTCCAATCAACGCATGGCAACAAATAATATTACGGCATCCAAGAGCTGGATGCCAACTGCAACTCACTTGTGGAAAACAAAATGTATCGAAAATGCATCCTGAATCACGTCGTCTGCGCGGTAGCACAGTGGTATCGTTACTGTTCTCTTCACACAGGATGTAAAAGGCCCGAGTTCGAATCTCGTCGATGACGCAAAGAACTTTAATGGGCTTTTTTCACTCCGTGTCTGAGTTAGTCGGTCTCGAGTGTAGATAGCAAGGTTTTTTCGGGCAAAACAGGCAAATCGACCAGAGAACACGCAATTTATAGACATATTACATAAACGGGTGTATGTAAGAAATTACTGGTGGCCATAATATAATAATTTGGTTCGAACCTGAATCACGTTTTCCTTGAACAGAGTTTTACGTAATAACAAATTGCCAGTGGCGTAGCCAACATGTAGGCAGGCAAGCAACTGCCTCAGGGCCCGGGCTGTTTAGGGGCCCGGCGTCTTTGGCTGTCTCCTGTTTTTGCAATTTTCATTAATTAAGTAACGGCCCGAACATGTTCTTTGCCTCCAGGCCCGAAAAAGGGTAGCTACGCTAGTGCAAATTGCCATTAGTTCTGGGGATCGTCGGTCATATATTTCTCTCAGCTCGCACAATGTTATCATTTGTGAACTTTCATCGCTGTCCGACTCGATTTGATACCATGTAATACTGACTGCGTTTTAGATTAACTACCTGTTTAAAGTAAAAATGGGTTTATGCCGGAAAGTCTCAGACCAGGGGAAATTTGCTAGACGAACAATTTAGAGCAAAGCATAATTTTAGTTTGTAGTAAATCACCGCAGTAGATGAAATGGCATTGTTTTTGTTACATTTCATATTGTGAATGCCTTCAACAATATGAAATGTAAAAAAAAAAACTGATGCCCTTTTACCTACTGCAACGATTTGCTACGAGAACTAAAATGATATTTTTCATTAACTTGTCCGTCTATTAACTCTCCAGTTAACTTAATTTGACCTTAATGTTAATTCATTCTTCGTAAATACTTTTTTTTAAATTTTCATTTGTTTCATTGAATACTTTATATATCTTCTTTTAATTATCATTAATGCTAATGCTAATTAAAAGGCCTATGATCAGTGGCGCGTTATACCTTCATGGGATCCGAGGCAAAATGGAATTTGGGGGCCCCATCTAAAGAAAAAAAAAACTAATAAAAAAACATTTTCAATTTCATTTAATTGTGACAACAAAACAAACAAACAAATTATGACATAAGAACTAAATATAAAATTTCATCAAGATCGGTAAAACCATTTTTGAAAAAAAAAAAAGACGCAATTTTAAAATTAATCTTCAAGTAAAAGTTCATTGACCTTGGCAGGTAGAAAGTTCAGTTCCAATAAAAATCACTTAAAGTATTAGTAAAAAACAGCAATGAGTTGTTGAAACAGTGATTTTTGGGGGTCCTCCTCTGATCGGGGCCCTAGACAGATGTCTTTTTTGCTTATAGGATAACATGCCACTGCATATGATGCAAGAAAGCAAGCTTATTTAGCATCAGCCAAAAAAAAAAAAAAAAAACTTCCCGTTTCACCCATCTATTCGCGCCAAACGTTTGTCTAGTTCGCCTTAAATTTATTTAAGCTGTCAACTTCAACAATGACAGATGGAAGTTCCTTCCAGCGATCAACCACCCACTGGCTAAAAGCAAAGTTTCGCACATCTATTCTACAACCGTTTTTCCTCATTTTGAATTTACGCCCCCTCAGACGCGGAATCTGAGAAAGAGGAAGAATTCTATCAGCATTGAGCTCACGCAAACCATTCAAGGCCTTATACACCTCGATAAGATCACCTGCAATTTGCAGAACTTAAGCCTATCTTCGTAACAGCAACCCTTTGTTTTACTCACTAATCTCGTTGCCCTTCAATATACTCGTTCTAGTAGCTCAACATGTTTCCTAAAATGAGATCTCCAGACCTGTATGCAGTATTCAAGGTATGACCTGACCATTGCCTTATACAAAGGGATAATCACCTTCTTATCCCTGGTAGCAAAATTCCTTATATCATTGACAAAAATGATTATTTTACAACTAAGTTTTCGCTTTTTTATTTTTTATTTTATTTTATCGTATATTACATGGGTCGGCAACCTGCGGCTCTTTGAGCATGTAACTCGGGCTCTTTAACTTTTATATTTTCGAACATGAACTATATTAAAAATAAGTCAAGAAATGTCTGAACAATGCAAGTCTCTCAGCATGTTTAAAGATGAAAATTACGGCATACTCGCCTGATGTTGAGAGACTCGCTCAAGAAGTTAACCCAGTGGGCTCACATCTGGTGAGTATGGGCTTGGCACACCCAGGGTCCTGAGCTGGAGGATGTCATCATTCTTCTCTTTCTTGGTGATTCCTTTCTACTTTTGACTCTCTCTCTCTCTCTCTCTCTCTCTCTCTCTCTCTCTCTCAGGGCAACTTGGGAATTTTTTTTTTTCCTGGTGTAGCATAAGCCGCAGGTTTCCTTGCCCCATATGGCTATTAATGATAGTAAAAGTTCAGCAGCAAAAGTCACATTAATTCATACCTAATGTTACGAATGGAATTGCATGTTTATTACGTTTTTTTTTAAATATTAATAAATAACATTTAAAAATATATACTTTTTGATAGAATACCTTCCCACTCTATTCTATTTCGTAAAAAACTTCTCCCCCCCCCCAGATCCCAGCTTCAGCTGAGATGCGGCTCTGCGGATTCTTTTTTTATTTTTTTTTTTAATTATTAAATCAAAAATGGCTCTGCTCTCAAAAAAGTTCGCCAACCCTTGGTATTTTATGTCAAATCCCTATTCCTTGAGCGAGGGCGCTAAGGAAGCGCTGTGATCAACTTGTTATTATTATTATTATTATTATTATTATTATTATTATTATTATTATTATTATTATCCATATGGTGTAAGGAAGTCTGAGGCTTATGCTGCGCAAGAAAGACAAGAATAGTAGTAGTAGTGGCATGTGATGCAAGAAAGCATGTGTATGAGCTTATGCAGCATCAGCCAAAAAAAAAAAAAAAATCACACCATTCCCTCCAAATGCCTGTCCAATTCCTCCTTAAATTTATTCAACCTATCAACTTCCACAATGACAGATGGAAGTTTGTTCCAGCAATTAACCACCCGCTTGTAAAGGCAAATTTCCGTATATCTACATCTGTCTTTTCTTAATTTGAATTTATGCCCCTTTAGGTTCGTAATCTGAACAAGTTGAAGGATCCCATCAGAATTCAGCGTGCTCAAAACATTCAAGGCCTTATAAACCTCAATCAGATCACCGCGCAGGTGCCTAGTCTCCAGCCACTGCAATTTGTAGAACTTAAGCCTCTCTTCGTAAGAGGATCCCTTCATTCCCCTCACCAAACTTGTTGCCCTTCTCTCTACACGCTCAAGCAAATCGAGATCCTTCCTAAAATGAGGCCTCCAGACCTGTACGCAGTACTCAGGGCGTGGCCTAACCATTGCCTTATACAGAGAAATAATCACCTCCTTTTCCCTGCTAGCAAAATTCCTATATATCATTGACAAAACCCCATGACCTGACCTGGCAGCCTGTCTGCATTGCTCAGAAAACTTCATATCTGCCTGCACAATTGCTCCCAGGTCTTTTTCATTTTCTACCACCTTAAGTGTAGTACCACACAGTTGGTACGTTTCTCTGGGGTTACTTCTACCCATATGCAGTACTTTGAATAAGTAGTTTTATCACGAACAGCATTACTTAACTAACCTGAATTATCCGTGATGTCAAATGACATCCACATATAAATATATTTCCTTATTTTGATTTATTTATCGTTAGGCCTAAGAAACTTGAAATTACTTAAAAATGCCTCGAGATGAGACCCAAACCCGAGGAAAAAGTTCTCACTCCCAGGGCTAGAGGATAAGATTAGTAAGATAAGATAAGATTAATAAGATTAGTCTACCATTTGAAGAAACATATCCAGCTGGAAAAAATAATCTTTCACCTATCAATTTAAAAAGTGCAAAAAAATTAGAGGCAGCGAATTAAAATTTCCCCACTTCTTTAATATTTCGTTCCTTCACAACGAGCCACTTAATAAAATCTCTCCATTTGTTATTCAGCAATAGTTTTAGAATGCCGCAGATTCACCAAAAATGGTAAGACGACTTACATCCGGAGCTCTCTTGAGAGAAACACTCAATCAGAAACATGCTGCCGTATTTCTGAAACACGCCTTTCAGTGGAGTAACCATATAAGTAACAACACACACGACACTGAATAGCTGTCAAGGTGTCATTACGGAATGGGACTTAATGAAAGCCACAGGACGAGACCTTTAGCATTATCATTAGCATTAGTAGAGGCATATGATGCAAGAAAGCAAGCTTATGCAGCATCAGCCAAAAAAAACACACTTCCACTTCACCCCTCCGTTCGTTCGAAATACCTGTCCAGCTGAGCCTTAAATTTATTTAGGCTATCAACTTCCACAACAAGGGATGGAAGTCTGTTCCACCAACCAACTACCCGCTGGCTAAAGGCAAATTTCCGCACATCTATCCTACATCTGTCTTGCCTCAATTTGAATTTATGCCCTCTCAGGTGATTATTCTGAGCATGAGGAAAAATTCCATCAGCATTGAGCATGCTCAAACCATTCAAAGCTTAATACACCTATATCAGATCACCTCGCCGGTGCGTAGTCTCTAGACACTGTAATTTGCAAAATTTAAGCTTTTCTTCGTAAGAGCAACCCTTTGTTCGATTCACTAATCTTGTTGCCCTTCTCTGTACTCGTTCCAGAAGCTCTACATCCTTCTTGAAATGAGGTCTCCAGACTTGTATACAGTACACAAGGTGGGGCCTTACCATTGCCTTATACAAGGCAATAATCACCTCCTTCTCCCTGCTAGAAAAATTCCTGTATATCATTGTCAAGACACCATGAGCTAATCTTGCAACCCGTCTGCACTGCTCAGAGAACTTCATATCTGCCTGCACAA
This sequence comes from Mastigoproctus giganteus, assembly GCF_048544385.1. Lineage (NCBI taxonomy): Eukaryota > Metazoa > Arthropoda > Arachnida > Uropygi > Thelyphonidae > Mastigoproctus > Mastigoproctus giganteus. Next base: position 157,104,309 of record NC_143586.1, on the reverse strand, counting down.
TTACCCCCAGGTCCTTTTCATTCTCTACCACCGTCAGTGTAATACCACGGCGTTGATACTTTGCTCTGGGTTTGCTGTTTCCCATATGAAGTATTTTACATTTCTCAATGTTAAACTTCATTTGCCACCTCTCAGCCCATCTGCTCAACCTTTCCATATCCTGTTGTAGCAGCATAGCGTCAGTAGTGTCCTTAACAACCCTGCCAACCTTTCTATCGTCTGCAAACTTGGACATTAAGCTTGATATACCATCATCAATCATTTATAAATACAGAAAACAACAATGGACCCAACACTGAACCCTGAGGGACTCTGCTAATAACATTAGTCCACGATGAGCAGTGTCCATTGATTACCACTCTCTGTCTTCTCCCCCTCAACCATCTCTTTATCCATAGCAGCAATTTGCCTCCAATGCCACACTGCTCCAATTTGTGCAGCAGTCTTCCACGTGCAACAGTTATCAAAAGCCTTTAAGATTCAAATGTATAATATCAAAGTTATTCCCTGCATCCAGTTCTTTGTGACTGCATCACAGTATCCAATCAAATTGGTCAGGCAAGACTTCCCCTTAACAAAACCTTGCTGGGTCCGAGCTATAAGTGAAGTCTTGTCTAGATGATACTGCAGTGCTTCTTTAACCAGTGCCTCCATTAATTTTCCTGGAACCGAAGTTAAACTAACAGGTCTATAATTACTTGTGTCAGCCTTTGATCCTCCTTTGTGAATTGGGGTTACATTTGCACATCTCCAGTCTGTGGGTACCTCCCCTGAGTAAAAGAAAGCTCTCATAATTATGGCTAAGGGTTTTCTTACTTCCTTTGCTGCCTCCTTTAATATAACTGGATAGATCCCATCCACCCCAGGCGACTTTCTTGTCTTTATCTTCAACAATTTCTCCTCCACTTTACTCTCAGTTATTACAAGAATATCTAGCTTACTGCCAGAGTTGAATACATCACTGGTATTCCCCTCGCTGAATAACTCCTCATGTGTGAATGTCGATGCAAAATATTCATTTTGTTTGTTACCAGCCTGAGCTGCATCATCAAGAGTTGAACCATCAATATCAAGTGGACCAATCTGATTCATCTCCTTCCTTCTAGAGTTTACATAAGTAAAGAACCCTTTGCTGTTTTTCTTTGCATCCTTTGCCAAAGATTTCTCGTAATCTGCCTTCGTCTACCTAACCTCCTTTGTAATTTGACTACAGATCAACTTATATCTATCATAGGCTTCTGTGTCACATGTTAATTTATATGTATCCCATGCATTTTTCTTCTCTGCCATATGTCTCATTAGTTCAGCTGACACCCTTTTAGGCCTAAACCTTGAACAATATTTCTTAGTTGGTATGTAAAGCCTAGTAGCTTCCAAGATAAGTTCTTCGAATGCTTCCCATTTTGAATTTGCTGTTGGTAACATCATCAGTTATTCCCACTATATATTTAAATATTGTCTCAGACCATTGTAGTCGCTTTTACGAAAGCAAAAACCCTTCCCTTTACCCCTGATGGTAGTTACCTCTTTGTGTAAATCCCAACTTGTTCAAGAATGCAGTGATTAGCAGGTAACGCATTCTGATAAGGAAAGATGTCATTGTAGTACCCACAGGAAACATTATCGTTACCTTTAATAATCCAACTCTACTAAGCTCTGTGAAAGCTGGCTACTTCTATTAAAGAGTAAGACTTTATGTTCGTAACCCAGTAAGATACTACAAATAATAAAAATACGGTCACTCCCAAAATCATGCCGTGGATTACCAGTGTGCCAAAGATGTGAATCCACAGAGCACAATCGAGAAGATAGAATTAACACTCGATTAACACACATGAATAACCCTCACTACAGAAGAGGTTAAGATACTTAACAAAGACCAAGACATACTTTCCAAACCCACACCTAGCCATATCCTCACACTTGACTTCCTTGCTCACCTCCACAATAGTTTAAGGAAGGTTCAAGGACCCAACTATCTACCCACCAGGGAGAGAAAAGCCTTAAAAAAAATCTGAAGTAAAACAAAAATATTCACATCCGTGGGGCCTTCCCCTGAGTCCAAGGATGCTCTCATAATTATGGCTAAAGGTTTGCTTACTTTCTTTGCCGCCTCCTGCAATATAACTGGATACATCCCATTCACCCCAGGTGCCTTTCTTATGTTTAACTTCAACAATTTCTCCTCCACTTTGTTCTCAGTTATTACAAAATCATTAAGCACTCTGTTACAATTTGATAACCTTGTGGCATTTTCAAGCCTTAATAACTCCTCATGTGTGAATGTAGATGCAAAACACTCATTTAGTTTGTTTGCTATCTGAGCAGGATCATCAACAGTCGAACCAACGACATCAAGTGGACCAATCAGGTTCATCCCCTTCCTTTTAGAGTTTATATAAATAAAGAAATCCTTGCTGTTTTTCTTAGCATCCTTTGCCAAAGATTTCTCGTTATTTGACTTCGCCTGCCTAACCTATTTTATGATTTCATTACAGACTAGCTTATATATATATATATCATAAGCTTCTCTGTCGCCTGATAATTTATATGCATCCCATGCATTTCTCTTCTCTGCCACGAGTCTCATTAGTTCATTTCACAACCATTTAGGCCTAAACCTTGAACAATATTTCTTAATAGGCATGAAACGTTTAGTAGCTTCCACGATTAATTCCTTCAATGCTTCTCATTTAGAATATCCTGTTGGTAACATCATCAGTTGATCCCACTGTACAGAGATCACTATAGTCACCTTTACGGAAGCAAAAACCCCTTCCTTTACCCCTGATGGTAATTATATCTTTAAGTAAATCCCACATCACTACACTGTGATCACTGCCACCTAATGGTTCCTTTATCTGCAAATTCTTAATACACGAATGATCACTGCCGATAACCAGATCAAGAGTATTACCCTCTCTGGTTGCCTCTCGAACATGCTGCTGTAGAAAACAATCATCAAATAAATCCACAAAAGTCTTGCTAGTGTGCGAGTGACCAATCCATAAGTTCCAGTCTATATCTAGGAAGTTCAAATCCTCCATTATAAGACATTCTGATTTATTAGCCCACTCTATTTCTCTGTACAATTGTTCATTGTACTCATTCGAGTCATTAGACCTACAACCCACTCCTACTCTTATTTTTGCTTTCGCAGTGCTTATGTCACACCAAACTGACTCAACAGTGCACTATTCATCTATATCAAATGGATGCAGTTCTTTTGATTTTATGTTTTTCTTAATTAACAGCATAAAACTTTCTCCCTCCTATCCTGTCTATCCTTTCTGTATACATTGTACTCCCCAAATTGCAGTTCTGCATTCCTTATATCTGTGTGACACCACGTCTCTTATGTCCCAACAATATCCGCCTTTGATGTCTTGACCAACACTTCAAATTCATCAAATTTATTAACTATACTTCTAGCATTGGTATACATGTACCTAATCTTATTATTAGTTACCCTAACACATCCCATATACCCACCTGTTTCACGATGACTGCCATCAGTCCCTGAAACCCCCAACACCCCTCGCTCCACGCTGCTGCTTATTCTAATAGAAGTAGTGCAAGAATCACCTTTTCACCTCTGCCTGCAGCTACTTTTAACCTTTTTTTTAAATTTATTTTTTAAATAAATAAAAATTTTAATATATATACAAAATTGAATTTATAAAAATATATTTATTTAAAAATAAAATATTTTATTTTTTTGGGAAGGCCCAAAATGTAGTTTTTGGGCCTGCAGCTACTTTTAACCTTTTTTTTTAATTTATTTTTTAAATAAATAAAAATTTTAATATATATACAAAATCGAATTTATAAAAATATATTTATTTAAAAATAAAATATTTTATTTTTTTGGGAAGGCCCAAAATTTAGTTGCCATCCCCCCCACTTCTTGTTTTAGGCTGGGCACGCCTATGGGTGGAACCTATGTTTAGTCTCCAGAGCTACGTTCCAGTCAACCCTACTGTCCCATCTCTTCCAACATGCAGTATGATTGAACACCATGGCAAGATCCAAACTTCCATACATTTTTAAGGTACAGCTCTAAAACGGTGTTCGCATGCCGGCCGCTAGTTAGTACACCGGACCGAACCGATTGGTAACACTCTAGGAGTCTTCCGGATCAGCTAGTGCAGAGGTTTCCAAATTTTCTCGGTTCACGGCGCTCTTAGTGTCCCAGTAATTTTATCACGGCGCCCCAGGGCCAAAAGAAATACCTAATGCAGTGGTGTTCGACCTTTTAATAATCCGATTCTCTCTGTGTATATATATATATTAAAAAATATATGTTATATGATAGTTATTATAATATATAATTATAAACAAAATTATAATTCATAATGCAAATTATATATACTGATAAAATAATTTTATTCTTTATATAGAGGTACTAAATAAACATCAATTATAGATCACTACAAAATTAAAAAGATATGGTACAATGGATACCGTACACTTTTTTATAATGATATAAATATGTCTATTAAAAGTTTAAGTAAATTAAACACAAATTACATGCTGCAACAGCATGTAATTTGGGTTTACATACTGTTGCAGTATGTAAGCATGTAATATGGGTAAACAGAAATTACATGCTTACATGCACTCTCGCAGATGGCGATTTGAGGAAGTCCGAGTAGTGTGTATGCAGGGGGAATTCTCGAGGCCACGTTATGTCAAGGATCTGGGTGTATTCTTACGATGCCATATCTAAAAATTTCATTACTTCATACAGAATTTGCCCCTCCCACTTTTTTTTTACTATTGAATACACCATGAATAGTCAATCTAACAGAGCAAACTTATCTGCAAAAATATCCAAACCTCCCAAACACTTCCGATCATACCTCCCAAATCAAATCTTCCCATATCTAAACTTCCCAAAAACTTCCGAACAGTCATATGTCCGTTCCAATATTCTCCCTCAGAGACTTGATAATTTGGAATCTCCTCTTTTCGATCTTCTCTTGCGTAAAATCTCTCTAACTTATTCTGTCATATTCATCTATTGCCTCTACCGTTCTCCCAACTGCAATAATCACTTGGAACTCTTTGACTTCCTCTTTTTGAAACTTGACTTTCTCCAGTCTAACTTTCCTAACAGTGAGGTAATTTTCCTTGGTGATTTTAATGTTCAGAACTCCAGCTGACTTCGGTTTTCTAGCCACACTGACCCAGCTGGTCGAGATGCTAAGGCTTTTGCAATTACTAATGACCTTACACAAATTGTTCATTTATCTACAAGGATACCAGACAATCCAAAACATACAGCCAACACCCTTTATCTTTTTCTCACAAACAGCCGTTCTAAGTACACGGTCGAAGGGAGTGGTCCTTTAGGCACCTCAGATCACAAATTGGTGATTACCTCTTTTCCAATGGAGCCTTTATCTCATGGCTATTCTCAACCTCGTATTGTTTGGTATTACAATAATGCAAAATGGGATGATTCGCGAGATTTCTTTTCTTTTTTTCCTTGGTTGGATTACTGTTTCAAAACTTCTAATGTCAACGTTTGCTCAGATTGTGTCAGTGAAATTATTTTTTTAGGAACGGAATCCTTTATTCCACACTCCACTGTAAAATCTCGTCCTTTATCCAAACCTTGGTTTTCCTATAAATGTGTTAAGGCTGTCCGAGAGAAGAACGTAGCATATCGTTATTGGATTGTTTCTAATTCTTCAGTTTCATTTTCTGCCTACACCAAAGCTCGCAACAATTGTAAAGCAGTTATTAATCAGTCCAAACTAGATTTTGAACAGACTGAGGGTAGAAAACTTGCTTCTTTCCCTAATGGCAGTTCAGCATTCTGGTCTCTTGCCAAAGCTATTGGCCGCAACTTTTGTCCATCTCTGCTCCAACTTCTGTCAAAACTAGATGGTTCTGTTGTCACTTCAGCCAAGGATAATGCTGACCTACCAGCATCTCATTTTTCTTCCAACTCATGTAATAATGATCTTGGTTTTTACCAAGATCATTATTACATGACCACCATTCCCAATACGCTCCATTCAATGCCTCCTGCGGTCTTCCGTCAAAAGGATGTCAGAAGGATTTTGACGAATCTTGATGCGAAGAAAGCTCCAGGCCCTGATGATATTTCTCCACTTGTTCTCAAAACCTGTGCTCCTTTATTTACTCCAGTTCTTTGTCACCTTTTTTCACTTTCTTATTCCAAAGGCTCGGAAATTTTTCGGAAGGAAATTTTCCTTCCGCTCGGAAATTTGCTCATATCCAGCCAGTACCTAAAAAGGGTGACAAATCCCTCCCATTCAATTATCGTCCCATTGCAATTACTTCTACTCTTTCTAAAGTAATGGAGAAATCAATCAACCGCCAACTCTTAAACTACCTAGAAACCTTCCGTCTGATCAACGATGGCCAGTATGGATTCCGTCAGTGTCGATGTACTGGTGATATTCTGGCTAATGTTACCCTTGTCTGCACGTTAGCACGGTGGTATTATCACCGTCCTCCCCACACCGGGTGGAAAAAAGCCGGGTTCGAATCACGTCGATGACGCGAAACTTTATTGGGTTTTTTTCACTCCTTGGCTGAGTTAATAGTTTTCAGGCATAGATAGGAAGGTTTTTTCCCCCAGAAACTGGGGATTTTTCGTCCAGGAAAACAGGCAAATCGACCAGAGAACATACGCAATTTATTTTTTTTATTTTTGTCTTATGTTACCCTCAACGAAAAAGTTCAGTGAAACAAAAGCAGTTGCTCTTGACATCTCAATGGCTTTCGATCGTTTTTGGCATAAAAGTCTCCTAAACAAGCTTACATCTTATGGTTTGCCAACTGTTTTTTGTATATATATATTAAGGTTCCTATCGAGTTAGCCCTGTTTTTAACTAAATAGTCCATGATCTCAGCCCCAATGAAAAAAAAAAAAAAAATATATATATATATATACATGTATATATCAATTTTGTCCACCCATTAGTCACTTCATCTTCTCTACCCATTTCTATTACGCCCATAAATAATGTGTTCTCTGGTCGTTTTGCTGTTTTTCTGGAGGAAAAATCCGAATTTCCAGGGGGAACTTTTCTGTCCACGCCTGAGCCGGACTAACACAGCCACAGAGTGAAAAAGGCTCATAAAAATTTTTCGTGTCACTGATGGGTTTCGAACCGAGCCTTTTCTAATGGTGTGGGGAGAATGGTGATTATAATTACGGTGTTACTCGCATACCCTCAGCACCATTGAAGTGAAATTCATTTGTCTCAGTTTTGGGGGCGTCTCTATGGGCCCCTTATCTCTGTCTTTCCTCCCCCCCAGCCTTCACTCTTCCTCCCCTTCTCTAACTTACAACCAGCGTTCGAATCATCTCTAAATTGCTCGAGTCCTACATCCAAAAACTTAATAACAACATCGAATCACATAACCAGTGATTCGATAACTTTTGGCTGACCATTATCGACAGCGATTTTTTTTTTTTTTTTTTTTTTTAGGCCCTAGCCACTGAACCTCTCAGGAAATTAGGTGGCAGGCCCTGCCAGAGTAAATAACTATAATACTGGTGTACCTGGTCTGCCTCCACTGGGCAGAGTGTGGGCAACGTTGGGACCCATTAGGGGCCTAGCGGCTAAATGACCAGAGGAACAACGGTACACGAAACTACACATATACAAAATCCATATACCTTTAAACCTCTGGCATTAACAGTGTTCTGTTTCCCACCCACCATGTATACAATGCTGAGATGGGGAAAGCCCCTGGTGCCGTTTGACACTAAACACACTCTACACTCTACACTCTGGTCTCAGGTTACCCATCACATCTTTCTCACCTTCTTTGCGAATTGGTGAGAAATTAGCGCTTCACCAGGGCAGCGGAATCGTCCCGGAATCTTATTAACATAACGTCCCTAAAGGGATAATCCCTTCACATATAACCTTTTCAAGGATTTTTACTAGAGGAAACCAGCTTCAGTAGTTTTCCCATATATTTTGTATTTTGATTTATAACGATCACAGTACAAATTCAACTCATCTACCACTTCTGCGGGGCTTCCAATGACTTTTTAGTTCGATCAGGTAAGAGATATATCTGATTCAATTTTAATTCTCTTTTTGTCATCATGTACAAAAAGAATTCTTTGTCTCCACTTATAGCTGCTTATTACACATTGAGGAAACTATCAACATGTACAGTATTTGTTTATTTTCTTAAACGTAAAATTGGAGTAAAAAATTAACATTAGCAGAGGCATGTAACGCAAGAAAGCAAGGTTCTACAGCATTAGCCAAAAAAAAAAAAAAAAAAAAAAACCTCTTATTTCACCCATCCATTCGCTCCAAAAGTTTGTCCACTTCTTCCTTGAATTATTTGAGCTATCAACTTCCTCAACTACAGATCAAAGTTTGTTCCAACAATCAACCAGGCTAAAGGCAAATTTCCAAACATCTTTTCTACAACTGTCTTTCCTCAATTTGAATTTATGTCCCACTCAGGTGTGCAATCTGAGCAGGAGGAAGACTCCCATCAGCATTGTGCTTTCTCAAAACTATTCAAGGCCTTATACACCTCAATCAAATCACCTCGCAGGCAGAGCTGGCCACAAAATTTGCGGGGTCCTGTGAAAAACTTATTCGGGGTGTTTTTGCAATAGTGATTTTTTAATTTTTAATTTTGATTATTTTAATTATTTCTTAGTTACTGAAAAATTTTTAATTTTGCAGTAACTAAGAAATAATTAAATTTAAAAATAATTAATTTAATTTATAAGCTATTAAGGCGAAAATAAAATATTTTCATATTACATAAATTATTAAGTTTGTGTTTCCGTTATTATTAAAGATATTTTTTACATGTAAATTATTTGCATAAAAAATGTTTTTCTCTTTATAAATATTGATTTCTTAAAAATTATCAGTGTACCTATGTAGCATAAGAACAGTCGATTGTGGTAAGGAATAAAAAAAGTATTTTAAAATATTACACATTTTAGTAATTATAATATCACTTTAGTAAATGATACGATACAATAATAATGACTTGTTATTCTTTATAACAATTTTAATATTTTACAAAACACAGGGCGGCTGCTACCCTATGTGCTACCAATAAGCGAAATCAGATTTGCCGCCCCAAAATATTTGGATTAAAAAATAAAATAAGGTATAAATAATTATTATTAATTTATTGAAAAAGAAAATAATTGCAACATATCTCACATATAATATAATGAAAAAACAAACAGAAATAAAAAATTCATTCTGAAATTCTTGAAATAAAATTTACATTCTAAATCACAGTATAAGAGTGCACTTTTTCCCCATTTTAATTTTTCATCATATTTTAACCATGTGGATTAGGAGGTAAGGTTAGTGATGTTTATAAGCAATGCTAAAAAAATTAAAATCGTATAGACTCTATGCTATAGAGAATCGAAGCTATAAGCATATGCTAACAAATAAGGTTCACAGTTATATTTTTCTATATAAAAATCATTTACCTTGAGAAAAAATTGAAATATATTTCAACATAGCAAACTATTTTGTAACTGAAAAATATAAATATGAAACACAGATCTGCAAGTCTGCAATTTCATGTACTGTATTTATTTCGAATGAATTATTTGCCTGCCATATTAAATATCGGTAAACGCAGAGCCGGCCCGAACAAAAGCGGGGCCCGGTGCAAAGTTGACTTGCGGGGCCTTGATACAAATTTCGTACAACAAAATAATTTATTGCATTTTGATATTTATTACATTGCACAAATTGGTTTAGTAAGGATTACATGAAAATAATAAATAATTAAATTATTTTAATAAAATTAACATTTCAATCACAAAAAAATCTTTAATAAATCAAATAAGAAAAATAATTGCTTCATATACTTATAAAATACAATTTGGTATGCGACTTAATCGAATAAGGTCACAATATGTGATTTTGGTTTCATTTTCTTACATGTTTTATAGCAAATTCGTTGATAATATCATCATAATTTAGTTTTTTGGCTATTTCGGATTCGATAGATAAAATGGCTAAGGAGGTAAATCGTTCTTGACTAATGCTAGATCTCAAGTAATTTTTTATTATTTTCAATCTTGATAAAGATCTTTCTGCAGTTGCGACGCTAATTGGTAAGGTTAATATAATTTTCAGAACAGTAACAAAATTTGGATACAATTCAAATAAATTATTTTTCAGTAAATATTGCAATATTGTGATCCTGGAAGACAAAACTCGACGACAAATTTTGATTTCAATAAATCAATGCAACCAATATCGTCTTGCAAGGTCGCATTTAAGTCTTTGCAACATTTAAGAAGATCGTTTTCAGTCAGTTTTTGAATATTATCCGAATTATATAAAAAAACCATATGATGTCTCATGTTCCTGATAAATTTCGAATCTTTTCTTAAAAGAAATAATCCCACTATCGATTATGACTAGAAAATATTGAATTCTGAAATATTCTTCGCCTGATGAAATAGGCTGATCGGTTCCTTCATAACAAAATTGCTTTGTTTTTCGTCCAGTTCTTTGATTCTTAAATTCAGATGTCACTTGTAATTCTTCAGCTATTTCCTTTGCAGTTATTAAAGAAGATTTGAATCCCGATTCACGATACTGTTCAAAAATATTTAAAAGGCCTTTTAAATGTGAATTTGTAGTACCGATATCTATATTTGAATTTTGAAATATCTTGCTCACAATATTTACTTCATTCAGTATGTCATACCAAATGATCAAACTTAATAAAAATTCAAATGAAGTAAGTTTATTTTCGATTGTTCGGATTTCCTTTTCATGTCACTGGTATGTTCATAAAGGTATTTCAAAGCTAGAGAAAATTGTGGTACAGTCGATTCCGGTTATTTGGGACACATCGGGACTAGTGCATTTTGGCCTAAGCGGCTGCCCCAATTATCCGAAGTTTCACGTAAGTAGCTAAAAATACAATTTACCCCCCCCCCCTTACAATTAGTTCACTGTACAATCAAATCACGTTACGACGAACTCACCGTAGTAAAGTACCGTTCACTTTATGATGTGCAGTAAGCGCCGGTCATTGTGATCACATTTGTGGATTGAATTTTAATTCTATGAAAACAGCGATTCTAATTGGCGAAAATAGGAGGAATATTATCCACAGGCTATAAAAGTAAAGATATATTAAGCACAAATTTACCCTTTATTACCCTACCAATTAAAAAATTAAATGATACGTGCAAATCGGAAGAATATACGTGATGATCGGAATAATTAATACGTACTGTAATATGTACATACTAACTAAACTAGTTGACACTTCTGTTCACTGACATTTGTTGGTGGGGGCTGAAATTTAAAACAGTAAAAAAATAAGCAATCAATAACAAAGAACAGGGCACACACAAATTGCAAGTAACACAACACGCGCAAGTGAGAACGGAGTAACAAATTAGGAAGCTTTAAAAATAGGAATGAAGAGAAGATTCTGAAAATAATTTTTTTTATATGATTGAAGATTCCATGGAAGTGTAAACACATTTTACCATAACAACCCACAGAATTCCAGCTGTCGGTATTACAGCAAATTCAATAAGATCGAGTTTACTGTCCGTTTATTGCACAAACAGAAAAGCTCAATAAACAGGTGACTGCTAATTGTTTTTATTGTTTTATGGTCGTGACCTCCAGAAATCCGACCGAACTACGCGGTACGGTCGGAAACAATCGTAGGGTAATCTCCACTGCTGAGGTCTCCTGCCCCGATTAAATGGCATTTTGTCCCAATTAAGCGAAGTAAACCCTGTCTATTTTCTCGATTGGTTTTTGTTTTTTAAGATTTGCCCCAAATAAACGGCTGCCCCGATTAACCGGTGGCCCAAATAACCGGAATCCACTGTACTTGGTATCTCACAGATTTCACGCTTTCGAGGCGACATTCCCACCTCGTTTCTGACAGTGGTTTTGGAGTAAGATGTTTGACATGTTCTTTTAATATATCCCAGCGTATCACAGAACTTGTAAAAAAATATTATATATGCTTTGTAAAGTCCCAAAAAGTGAATTTGCAAGAGAATATGATTTTGAAATGTCTCAAGAACTAAATTCAAATTATGACTTTCGCAGGGCATATACTTTGGAATTCTTTTGCAGGATAAGTGCTTGCACGCCTTTATATAAACCTCTCATATGAGCTCCGTTATCGTACCCCTGTCCTCGACAGTTCCCTAAATCTAATTCCTCCTTTTCTTATATGCTTTCAATTTTGGCTGATAACCCTTTTCCTGTTGAGTCTTTTACTGTTTCAAAACAAATAAATCGTTTTCTTGTATATTTACATCACTTTCAGAGTTATCTACATTAACATATCTTAAAATAACAGATAATTGTTCTTGATGGCTTACATCTGGAGTGCAATCTAATAAAACTGTGAAATACTTAACTTTCTTAACTGTATTTATTATTTCCTTTCTAACTTTTTTAGCCAAAGCAGAAATCAGTTCATCTTGTATTCTATGAGATAAATAGGAACGCGATGCTGCTTCTACGCACCGATCCAAATGTTGTTTCATGATTGGGTCAAATCTTGCAAGTAATTCTACGAGACCTAAGAAATTACCGTTGTGTGGTTTATATAAAGCATCTCTACTGCCCCTGAACGCCAAATTATGCTCTGATAAATATAAAATTGCATAACGAAACAGGCCTACGCGCTCTGGATTCATTGAGGAATTTATTGTAGCTTAAACACAGAGCGTACAGATAAAGCAGAAATATATGAGCTTTCGGCTATATGGTAGCCTTCGTCAGAATTAAAATACATGAATGGCAGTTGGAATGAAGATGTGCACTGCCAGGTGCGTGAGACGCGAGGTTTAATTGTTTGTTGACGTCTGTGGCTGTGACGCATGATGACGTGGCCAGCGCTTGTCCAATGACAGAACTACTGACTCTGTGATCGGGTTGAGTTGGTAACCACTGTTCCTGTTTAAGGATTTATCCGAAGATTTTATATTTAATGATTCCAACCAGGTACGCTTTAGGTAATGGTGGGATCTGTCTACCACCACGACATCGCGGTGTGGGTCGATGTCGTGGTGGGTTGTCCAGACATGTTCGGCGATAGCTGAGTGTTCTATATCCGCTAAACGGATCGCTCTTTTGTGCTCCGAGAGACGTTTCTCGAGTCGACGTCCAGTCTCTCCGAAGTAGCAGCTAGTGCAGTCACGGCAAGAGATGCGGTAGACTAAACCGCTCTGCAGAAGGGTGGGGACAGGTGTTTTCACGTTGGAAATGAAAGAACGCAGTTTCCTGCCTGGGAGCTGGATGCACTTTATTCCGTGCGTTCTCAGGATTCTGCCGATCTGTTGTGACAGGTTGGGGTAGTATGGGATGAATGCCCTTGTGGATGGCTCGTCACTGTTGGTGTTGTAGCTGGTCGTCACGATGTCACGTGTCTGTAGATCACACCTGTCGAGGACGTCAATGGGGTAGCCACACCTCGTAAGGTCTACTTTGACCCTAGTGACCTCTTTGCGTCTTTCATCAGCGGAGCTGGAGTGTGTCCAGGCGCGAGTAAGCAAGGTTCGGGCCGTGGAGAGGAGGTGGCCTCGCGCGTGTGCTGACCGGAAGTTGGTAAACTGGCCAGCACACATGGGCTTACGATAAACTGTAGTCCTCAGGTATGTGCCTTCACGTCGGACAAGTGTGTCTAAGTATGGTAAAGAGTTGTTCGACTCCAGCTCAATCGTGAATTTTATGAAGGGCGATAGTGAGTTGAGGTATGATAGAAGTCGCTGACCTGAGTCTCTAGGGATGACCACGAACACATCGTCAACATAGCGACACCAAAAGGCGATGTGATCAGGTGCGTGTGCAAACGCACGTCCCTCTAACTCCTCCATCACGATGTTTGCTGTGACTGAGCTGACCGGGGAACCCATGGCCGTGCCATGTATCTGCTGGTAGACTGAGTCATTAAATATGATCGCACCCCCTGTTAAGCACAGTCTGAGGGCGGTGGAAATGTCATCGGGTGTGAGACCAGTTCTTTCGTAGAGGGTTCTATCATTGTCCAAGAGTTGTTTTGCACAAGAAATGGCAAGTTCCACAGGGATGGAGGTAAAGAGCGATATGACGTCGAACGATGCCATAACTTGATTCTGCGAGATGGATACAGTGCGAATCCTCTTTATGAATTCAACACTGTTGGAAACGGTGTGGGTGGTCTTGCCAACCAGAGGAGAAAGAAGTCTCGAGACAAATTTAGACAGCTCGTAAGTCGGTGATCCACAGCAGGATACAATTGGTCTCAGTGGTGTGTCTTCTTTGTGCACTTTCGGTAGGCCGTAAAACCGTGGGATCTGACATCCGGAAGCACGGAGGTGATTACGGGTTGACTGTGTGATCTTCCCTTGTTTCAGCCAACTGTTGACGAGGATATTCACCTCTGATTCCCATCGTTCTAAAACTCTGTTGGGGTTGATGGTCAGGGGTTTGTATACAGTAGTATCCCGTAAAAGTAGTAGCGCTTTCGCCATGTAATCAGTGTGATCCATTACAACCGTACGGCGGCCTTTGTCTGCCGGTAGAATGACGATGGACGAATCCTGTTTCAATGCCTTGAGGGCAGAGAACTGTGTACGGTTGAGGTTAGAAGAGACGGGGCGAGCACGGTGTAGAACTGCTGCAGTCTTCAAGCGGATTGTGTTGGCTACATCTTCTGGGAGGCGTGATAAGCTGGCTTCCACACCTAAGGCGATGTCGGTGATCGGCGGGTGCTTAGGAAGAACGGCAAACGTCATGCCAAGAGTCAATAAGTTTACTTGGTCCGCAGATAACTGTTTGCTGCTTAGGTTCGATACGAAGTCCGTGGAATTAGTGAGAGGGGTATTACATTGGCTGCGCAATTGACGGGATTCATTAATCAAATTACAAAACTTACGTTTCTGTCGGGTACAATAAAGATCTGATTCTCTGATGGCCTGGTGACATAAAGTGTTGACCACATCGGTGTAAACGGGATCGGGAATCAGAGTCTTAAGGTCGGCTAGTAGGGTTGCCTTGCTCGCTGAAGCACGTTGTATGTCATGATGGAGGCAGCCGATCCATATACGTAGGGTTTTGAGGCCGAAGTTCCGACAGGCACGTCTCATGCGCTCATTAGAAAACGGTTGTTTGTAGCGAAACCCTTTCGGTATAATCTCGTTAGCTTTGCACCTATGCGCAAACCTCAGGTGTTGTCTACTACGGGCTATGAAGATAAAATCTTTCTGTAGTCTCACGACCATGTCGTATGCTGGTAAAATTGCAGCCACTATTCGTTCACAAACACATTTTAAACGCTGTGTTTCGTTTTTAATTATTTTTTCATGTTCTTTGTCAATAGTGTTTCCAAGTTTCAAATTCTTTTCAAGTTGTAACAATTTGTACATAGTTTGTAAATGATATTCTGATCTTTCATGACTTTGTAATCGAGAACTTAAATGTACCCAATCGTTAAGTCCAGTTAAACACAGAGAAGTGGTATTTGAAGAGAATAACTTACACGCATAACACAATGTGGCATCTTTGTACTTTGAGTAGAGTAACCATCTTCGTTCTTGACGTTCCCCATTCGTTAATTTTCTTAAATAATAATTTTCAGAAAAACTTCCGTTATTTTTATCTTTCGGAAAATCGTAGTTTTTTACTTGTGTCACGCCATTTTGTACGATAGCCATTCTAA
Source organism: Mastigoproctus giganteus (assembly GCF_048544385.1). Taxonomy (NCBI): domain Eukaryota; kingdom Metazoa; phylum Arthropoda; class Arachnida; order Uropygi; family Thelyphonidae; genus Mastigoproctus; species Mastigoproctus giganteus. The sequence continues at coordinate 157,088,616 of NC_143586.1, read as the reverse complement.
ATTTATAAGTTATAATTTCGGGCCAAGTACCAGGATCATTGATATGGACATTTTCGTCTTCGTCGCTTTGTTGATTTTCTTGAAGCTGCGGTCCTCGGAATAATTCATCTTGTTCTTTGTTCCACGCTGAAAAAAAATCCTCCGTCTGTTCATGATTATCTTCCCGTTCTACAGTTTTCTTATCATCGCTTTCCTCTTCATTAGGAAAGATAATGTTAATAACATGATTATTGACAGATATTGACAGACACATGATTATTCAGATAATGTTAATAACATGATTACTGACATTTTATTTCTTATGTATATTAAAAATATGGCCATTTTATGGCGATGTCGCTAGATTTTGCCACAGTATTAAAACAAAAAAAAAAAAAAAAAAAAAATGAAACCATTTTTATTATTAGCAAAATCAGTCAGCGGCGCGGGGCCTTCAGAAACGCGGGGCCTTGTGCGCTCGCACCCCCCCTCGGGCCGGCTCTGGGTAAACGTTAACCAATCAGATGACCAGCTGGATATGTGAAACAGGCGGTTGGATTGGTTTTAAGAGTAAAACTAAGTTGTAGAATGGTAATGCCTTTGACTCTTAATTCATGCTTAGCAGCAGCACCACTAATTGCCTCAATTGCCTGAAGGCCAGAGGTGCGAACAATGCGTTTACAATTAAGTCTCTCGTAATCCGTCGTTATATGGAAATTTTCTTCGTTCTACGGAAACTATTTTAAATTATTATTATATATATATATATATATTTTTTTTAGCCATATGGTGCAAGGAAGCCTGAGGCTTATGCTGCACCAGCCAAAAAAAAAAAAAAAAAAATTCCCGAGTTACCCTAAGAGAGAGAGATTGACAGAAGTAGAAAGGAATCGCCAAGAAAGAGAAGAATGATGATATCCAGCTCAGGACCCTGGATGTGCCAAGCCCATACTTACCAGATGTGAGTCCCTGGGGTTAAATGTTCGATATCAAACGAACATACACATTGAGAATCAAGTACAGCAGACTCTCGATTTACCGGGACACTTCAAGATTCCAAATTAAAAAAATAAATAAAATAAATAAATAAAAAATCAACCAGAAATAATAAGATTAAAGTAATAACTAGAATATGTATAAACAGATATTTTGCAGCAAATTCGTAAACAAGGGAGAAGAAGCGGCGTTATAAGTCGTAATTGGGAGATTTGTGTGCTATTATCTTGCAACTCCCGCTGTCTTCCCACCCGCCCCTCCAAAAAAAAAAAAAAAAAAAAAAGAAAAAAGTTGTTTACTTTATTTTAGTGCGTTGGCGTCGATTGTTGTGTTCTGTCGCACCGCAAAAGGACAAATTTTGTTTCGTTTTTTATGTCAGGAATGTAGGAATTTTTTTTT